>NC_143019.1:135594124-135929957 GCF_055824585.1 Amblyomma mixtum | reverse complement strand
AAATTGGTTCTATAAAGAATTTCAAATCAGAATGCACTGAGTAACTGCGGTGTCTGGAACAAGTTACTGTTGCCTGCCTAATATTGGAGTAATTTGCTCTCTTGGCATCACAGCATGCCTTACTCTGTGCGCTTTTATTGCTTTGTGTTGCTTTGTTTTGCTTGAAAAGCTAGTATAACCATGTAAATGATGTTAATGTGTACCATTATTTCCACAGAAGTGGCGTTGAGAGAGCATTGGACTGTTGGGAATCAAACTCAACTTAACGGCAGTACTAACAGAGGCAGCTATGCATTTAGACTAGCCCTAAAACTCTGCAAGTCTAAGCAGGATGATCTAGCTTCTAAATGTGTCTTTTTCTTTACAGGCAATTGGTGGGGATGAACCCAGAGAAAAGGAGCCGGCAGTTGTCCCGGAGGATAACCTCAGTCCACCCAAAAGTGCACAGTGCCCTTCAGCAGCTTGAAAAGTTAAAAAAAAAGTGGCAGGATTGCATGGCTCAGATTTAGTGTGCTTATTAACTCTGATATCAGAGCTTAGATATTGTATTATTGCGTAGCGCAAATTCAGTGTGTTCATGAACTCTGATATCAGATTAGATATTGGGTTTAGTAGCTTTTGCAAATAACTGTTTTATTTATATCATTCAATGTAGATTCCCTGTATAGCTTGCTTTTGCTATCTTTTGTACCTCTGTGTTCTTCATTAAAACTTTCTAAAACTATTTCATTTCTATGCAATATTTGTTCCTAGATTGCGTCTCTACCTGAAAATTTTTGAAGGGGATGGAAAAAAGTACTGCATATAGACACATGTATATGTACAAATTTTGCGGCTTTTCTAGCTTTGTACACACAGATGTGTTATTGCATCGACTACCAGTGACAGGCTACAGACATGAAATATTTACCATGCGTAGCATGCCTCTGACCTGAACGTGGGCCTGGCGCCGATCAAAAAATACGGGAGTGTAACATTGCGTATTATGTGCCGTAAAGCATTGAACAGCATGTGTTCAGTCAACTTTCAAAACTGGCCATGGGCTGCTGATAAATGCTACGGGACATGCATATGTTAGCACTTTTGCTGTGTAATGTACAGTGCAGCATAAGAACAGAACTTGGGGTGTAGTCGTATAAACAGATCATGTCATGTTAATTCAGTTGCAGCACATATGCTGTACATTATTATGACGGTTGATGTAACGTCAGCATAAAAACAGCACATACACCGTGGCATACAGAACATTTGACGTCATAACAGAGTACATAGCATGTGTGCGTTAACCTTGTTGCCGCTCAATGCACCGCACTACTTCACCACGGGGCACGTGCACAACGGAGTGGTACAGCACATGTTGCGGCAACAAGGTTAGCGCCCACATGTTACGTACTTTTGCAGGATTTTTTCTTACAGTGCAGCTTCCGTCTCTTCACTTGAGTTCCTCGAAATTTTGTAGCAGTGCCTGCTTGGCTTTTTGAAATACGTTCCATTGGCTACTGGGATGAACCCGCTTCCTTGTCTGACACCAGCTTTGACTCACTCTCTCGCAGCATAGAAACAACTTTGGTGGTGCTGATTTCAAAAAATAACAGCGCGACTTTTGACAGGGTCGAAACGAAAGACACACGAGGGCAGGCGCTGACAAGCAACAAAAGTTTTACTGTTTGGAGCAAGGAAATATGTACAATGCTCCAAACAACAAGAAAAAAACATAGTTACAATTCTCTCTTCTTCATAAGCATGAACACCCGGAAACAAGGGCGCATGATGACGCCATCATCGCTTCCCTGTGGCCATAAACCCTAATTCTTTTCCTGAGGTTGCTAAGGAATGGCTGGTAAGGCATGTGTCCTTGGACCATGCGATAGGAGCGGCTTCAATAATTTTACGCGTCATCTTGTTCCTTTCCCTCCTCATTATCTTTGTGTGAAGCGTGGGTGGCACGGTTTAGTTTCGCAATCTCTGCAATGTATGCTGAGATGCCCTGCGAGAGAATGCGATGCTAAGCCTTGCCACGCGGCTGAAAATATATTTGTGTTGTTATTAAATAGACTGAAGAGGCCGCTGAACGCTGTTTTGAAATTGATATTCGGTATCTCGCTGAAGATGTTCCGTTCCTTCTGTATCGGATTGCAGCTTATGAACGTGATACATATTAGGTCATGCAGCGATGGCGTAGAGGTAGAGCATCCGCCTCGCGTGCAAGAGGACTGGGGTTCGAATCCCGGTCCCACGCAATTCTCCACCGGATTAAAAAAAAAAAAAACTCCGCGTGTCGATGGAATTGCATTGCCAGGCTTGGAGTGCGGCCTGATTCGGTGACCAGAACCGACAACGCACTTCCTCACCAGAACAGGATTTGGCCTCCCTGGTGTAGTACTTGGCCACAACCTTCTATGAACAAACCAATTAACCCTCGGCCCTCAGTCTCCAGCGGCTGCGGAGCAACTGACCAAGGGGGCGGTCAGATCTGTGACGCAGCGGAGGGTGCTAAGAATCTCTGCCTCCGGACAGGCCGCCATTGGAAACTGAACCTGGCAACGTTTAACGCAAGAACCTTATCAAGTGAGGCTAGGTTAGCAGTGCTATTGCAGGAATTAGCCGGTATTAAATGGGATGTCATAGGGCTTAGTGAGGTCAGGAGGACAGATGAGGTGTATACAGTACTAAAGGGCGGGCATGTACTGTGCTATCGTGGATTAGCAGATAGGCGAGAACTAGGTGTGGGATTCCTCATTAATCAGGATATAGCTGGCAACATCGATGACTTTTACAGTATTAACGAGAGAGTGGCAGCTATCGTAATTAGGCTTAATAAGAGGTACAAGCTGAAGATGGTGCAGGCCTACGCGCCCACATCAAGCCATGATGACCAGATAGTTGAAAGCTTCTATGAGGATGTGGAACCGGCAATGACCAAAGTAAAATCACAGTACCATGTACTGATGGGCGACTTTAATGCAAAGGTAGGTAAAAAGCAGGCTGGAGACAAGGCGGTAGGTCACTATGGCATAGGTTCTAGGAACAGTAGGGGAGAGTTATTGGTAGAGTTCGCAGATAGAAATAATTTACGGATTATGAATACCTTCTTCCGCAAACGAGCAAACAGGAAGTGGTTGTGGAAGAGCCCCAATGGTGAGACTAAAAATGAAATAGACTTCATACTGTGCACACCCTGGCATCGTAGAGGATGTGGAGGTCCTCGGTAAGGTCCGTTGTAGCGACCACAGAATGGTAAGGTCTCGTGTTAGCTTAGATTTGAAGAGGGAACGGAGGAAACTGGTGAAGCGAAATGCTATTAACGAGTTAGCATTGAGAGGGAAGGTAGAGGAATTCAGAATGTCGCTGCAAAACAAATTTTCCGCTTTAACTGAAGAAGACCGTAGTGTTGAAACAATGAATGATAATCTTACAGCTATCGTTACAGAGTGCGCCGCAGAAGTAGGTGGTAGGATGGTTCGACAGGATACCAGTAAGCTATCTCAGGAGACTAAAGATCTGATTAAGAAACGCCAAATTATGAGGACGTCTAACTCCACAGACAGGATAGAACTAGCAGAGCTATCGAAGTTAATAAATAAGCGCAAGGTAGCCGACATAAGAAAGTTTAACATGGAGAAAATCGAGCATGCTCCAAGGAACGGAGGTAGCCTAAAATCAGTGAGGAGAAAATTGGGCATAGGTAAAAACCACATGTATGCGCTAAAAGACAAGTAGGACAATGTCATCAGTAATATGGATAAGATAGTTGAATTACCCGAAGAGTTCTACACAAATCTATACAGTAGCGAATGTAATAATCAAGTTACTGAGGGAGGCAGTCGAGCACAGCAATGGGACATCCTGCCAGTAACGAAGGAGGAAGTAAAGAAAGCCTTAGGAGCAATGCAAAGAGGGAAAGCAGCTGGTGAGGATCAGGTAACAGCAGATTTGTTGAAGGACGGAGGAGAGATTGTGCTACAAAAACTAGCCACCATGTATACGCAATGCCTTGTGACCTCGAAAGTACCAGAAGCTTGGAAGAACGCTAACATTATCTTAATTCATAAGAAAGGAGACGTCAAGGACTTGAAGAATTACAGACCAATCAGCTTATTGTCCGTTGCCTACAAGGTATTTACTAAGGTAATCGCTAATAGAGTCAGGGCAACTTTGGACTTTAGTCAACCAAATGATCAGGCAGGCTTTCGTAAAGGATACTCGAGAATAGACCACATTCACAGTATCAATCAGGTGATAGAGAAATGCGCAGAATATAACCAACCCCGATTATAGCCTTCATTGATTACGAAAAAGCATTTGACTCAGTGGAAACCTCAGCTGTCATGCAGGCATTGCGGCATCAGGGTGTAGAAGAGTGTTATGTGAAAATATTGGAAGATATTTATAACGATTGCACAGCTACTATAGTTCTCCATAAAGTCAGCAATAAAATTCCAATACGGAAAGGTGTCAGGCAGGGAGACACGATCTCGCCAATGCTCTTCACTGCCTGCTTACAGGAGGTATTCCGGGGACTGGAATGGGAAGAGTTGGGGATAAGAGTTAATGGTGAACACCTGAGTAATTTGCGATTCGCTGATGACATTGCCTTGCTAAGCCACTCAGGACAAGAACTGCAAAGCATGATCAGTCAGTTAGACAGGCAGAGCAGAACGGTGGGGCTAAGAATTAACATGCAGAAAACCAAAGTAATGTTCAACAGCCTAGCAAGGGAACAGCAGTTCGCAATTGGTAGCGAGGTGCTGGAAGTACTAAGAGAATATGTCTACTTAGGGCAGGTAGTGACCGCAGATCCGGATCATGAGAGGGAAATAACTAGAAGAATAAGAATGGGGTGGAGCGCATATGGCAGGTTCTCTCAGATCATGAATGGTAGCTTATCAATATCCCTGAAGAGAAAAGTATACAACAGCTGTATCCTACCGGTACTCACCTATGGGGCAGAAACATGGAGGCTAACAAAAAGGATTCAGCTTAAGTTAAGAACAACGCAGCGAGCTATGGAAAGGAAAATGATAGGTGTAACGTTAAGAGATCGGAAGAGGGCGGAGTGGGTGAGGGAACAAACGCGGGTTAATGTCATCTTAGTTGAAATCAAGAGGAAGAAATGGGCTTGGGCAGGGCATGTAATGCGAAGGCAAGATAACCGCTGGTCCTTAAGGGTAACGGTGTTGATTCCAAGAGAAAGCAAACGTAGCAGGGGACGGCAGAAAGTTAGGTGGGATGAGATTAAGAAGTTTGCGGGGATACAGTGGCGGCAACTGACAAAGGACAGGGTTTATTGGAGAGGCATGGGAGAGGCCTTTGCCCTGCAGTGGGCGTAGTCAGGCTGATGATGATGATGATGATGATGATGATGACATATTAGAAAGGGCGAGAAAAAGAAAGGAGAAAAGTGCTCTGTACGCACCGCCGGCTTATCAACATGACAGTAGACGTCATGCCTCGCCTTTCCATCTCTCGTTCCCCTCCTTCCTTTAGTTTCCTGGGCTTTAAAAGTCAAGAAATAGGCCGCGCGGGGCCTTTTGGCTGGCATAGCAACTTGCTGCAATAAGTGCCCGCTTCTCTCGGACGCTTACTACACCTTCAGTATGAGGTCTTTTGACGCAAGAAATATGCCTTGCTTCCGTTCGTCGTCCGCGGTACTCAGGAGGAGGTTCAGCGAGAACCGGAGATTAACAATCAACTTGAAGGCAAGGTCGAAAAGCGCTTCAACTGGACCGAGTTTATCCCTGGGATCCTCCAGCCAGAGGCTGACTTTAGGAAAGGGCTAAGCAAGTCCATGCCGATCTGCAGAAAAGGTCTTGAGGGGTGTTCTGTGGGGTTCAGAAATGCTGCTAGTCGGGCGGGAGGGGTCTTTCGTCGTTGACAGTCTCGGTAGGTTTTCACAAAATGTGCGACATCGGCAGAGAGTCGTGGCCAGTATAACTTGTCTTGAATGCGGCGGAGGGTGCGAGAAAACCCGAGATCTCCAGCTATCGACTCGTCGTGTGAAGTCTAAAGAACTTCTTCGCGCAGATTTACAGGTACAACAAGGAGGTAGGCTGTTTGTTCGCAGTGAAGTTCTTCACGAGGACAACATTCTGTTCAAAGAACGAAGACAATCCTCGCTTGAATAAGGCGGGGTGTGAAGAAACACTGCCTTCCAAGTACACGATGAGGCATTTTAGGTCGGGGTCCGAGTGTTGGTCATGTGAAAACGAACTGGAGCTGATGGGTCGGAGGAAGGCGTCCTCATCGTCGTCCGGCGGCGGTGCATCTACGGGGGCTCGAACAGACAGTCGGTGTCAGAGTGCTTGCGTCCGGACTTTTAAATGACGGTGACGTCAAACTCCCGGAGGCGCAGGCTCTATGGAGTGAGGCGGCCGGAGTGTTCCTTTAAACTGGCAAACCAGCACAGCGCATGGTTGTCGCTGACCACCTTTAATGGTCGTCCGTACAGGTAGGGGCCGAATTTCGACGTAGCCCAGATGATGGCGAGGCACTCCTTCTCAGTTACCAAATGGTTAGCCTCGGCCGAGGAGAGTGAACGGCTAGCGCATGCGACTACCTTCTCCAGTCCGCCAGTCTTCTGAACGAGGACGGCGCCTAGGCCCACGCTGCTTGCGTCGGTATGAATTTTAGTCCCACCGTTTTTATCAAAGTGCGCGAGGATCGGTGGGGACTAAACAACGCTGAAGTTGCTTGAATGCTTCCACTTTTGGCGCTTCCCATTTAAATGCCACGTCTGCCTGCGTCAGGTGGATTAGAGACTCGGCAATGCGCGAAAAGTTCTTGACAAATCATTGGTAACGCGCGCACAGTGCGAGGAATCTGCGCACCGCTTTCTTGTCCGGCGGTAGAAATGGTGCAATAGCAGCTGTTTTCTGCCGGTCTGGGCGTACTACCTCCTTGCTAAAGATGTGGACTGGAAACAGCAGCTTTCCATAGGCAAATTGGCCCTTCTCTGCTTTCAAATTTAGGGCAGACGACTTGATTGCGTAAAAGTACTGTCGAAGCCTCTTTAGGTGTTCATCAATCTTCGGGGCGAAGACAACGACGTCATCTAAATATACCAGACCAATATGCAACTTCAGGCCTGCCAGAACTCCATCCATTACTCGCTGAAACGTCGCTGGTGCGGAACAGACAACCAAATCGCATGACCATGAACTCGAAGAGGCCATCCGGAGTGATAAGTGGGGTCTTCTCGCAATCTCTTTCATCGCCCTCAATTTGCCAGTAGCCGATCTTGAGGTCCATTGATGAGAAATACTTCGCGTTGCAGAGCCGGTCCACTGTATCATCGATGCAGAGGAGGGGGTAGACTTCGTTTTTCGTTATGTTGTTCAAGCGGTGGTAATCAACGCCGAATAGAATTGCGCCGTCTCTCCTTCTCATTTGGACAACCGGTGCCACTCAGGGGCTGTTTGAAGGTGTGATGACGTCATCGCAAAGCATTTCTTTCAATTGGTCCCGGATGACTCGTCGTTATTGCGGTGACACACAGTGGGGGCTTTGGCGGCGAGGACGGACACGCTGTTCGTTATAATGCCATGCTTGGCAATCGGCGTATGTCCGGCCTTCGGCGACGACGAGAAACACTCGCTGCAGGTCCAAGCAGATTGTGAATCTGGTCTTATCTGTTCCGGGGAAGGGCTGGGCTGATGTCCAAAGTGGCGAGTTCTCTTGGTCAGGCGAATCTTCTGTGGAAGGGTCGGGGAAGGCGAATGAGTCTCGTACGTCGGATATTTTGTCGAAGAAGCAATCATCGTTCCTCTGTGAACGTGCCGGCATTCTTCGCTGCAGTTAGTTAGCAGTACTTCCGCTTGGCCATTGCGAAAATGCTCGATGCCTCTTGAGACTCCGATTCCTCGGTCGAGAAGCGATTGCCTGTTCCCCTCGATGATGGATGCAGTGTTATTCGCTCCCTTGGCGCCTACGGTGATGACTCTTGAGCGGGGTGGGACGCTTACCTGTTCCTCCAGGACATTCAGGGCAACTTAATGTTCCCTAGTTCTCATCGAAGGGATGGCCTCGTCCGTCGAAAGTGTGACCAGCTTGGATCGCAGGTAGAATATCGCCTGATTCTCATGAAGCAAATCCATTCCCAGTGTCGCTTCGCGGGAACATTGCTGTAGGCCGACGAATGTCGCAGGATGTGTGTCCATTGGCTGTCACTCGCGTTTTACATCGTCCTGATGGCGCAGTGAGGTGGTCCCCGGCGGTGCGAGTTTGTGGGCTGCCCCGAGCGGTCGTTACTTTCCTCAGCTGTACAGCGAATGTTCCAGTCAGCACCGAGTAATCGGCTTCTGTGTCGACTAGAGCGGTATTCCGGCCGTCGATAGCAACTTCTGTGTCAGATATCCTTGCTCGTGCGTCGCACAACGTCCTCGGCGTCGGGTCACGGCTTTGTCGTGTATGGGAATCGTGGGTAGGGCATGTCATCGAAACTTTTCTCGTAGGCGGCATCGTTTTGGAGACGGTTCACGTCGTGCTGGAGGTTGTCATTGTATGCGGCGGCGGCATGTCGAGGGTGGCATCTTCCTTCAGCGTGGTCGTTGGAAGATGTTCGGCGTTTCGCTCGTGAGCAACCTCACCTCCTGAGGTTGCTGTCTTTAGTTTCCCGTACGGGTCTGGGCGACCTACCTCGTACCGCGGCTGCATAGCTGCGGCGTGGCGACGCAAAATGCGAGGCTGACGGCGATGGTGAGCACGAAAGGCGGTTCGGCGCATTCTCGTCTCGATGCAGGTACTCGTCAATTTTCAGCGGACTTGGCCGGAGCGCAGTCACGGCGCGTCAAAGGCAAAGCCACGAAGATTGATACGGCGGTACAGGCAGTGGCTAAAAATATGAACGGCTTCACCGCAATGGAAGAACAGCGGGCGGTTGTCGGATGTGCTCCAGGCATCGCATTTCCTGGGGCTTGAGCATCGTTCTCAGGTTGGGCGGGCGGGGCACGGGGGCGGCATTCGGAAACAGCTGGCTCACGTCGAAGAGGCGGACTTCGGCTGAGTCGTTAGGGCTGTTGACTGCGTACTGCAGCGGCGTGAGTCAAGGCTGGAGCTTCAGCTGGAGGCGAAGATGACGGGGAGCCAAGCGCATGCTGCACTTCGCGGACGATTTCTTCAAGGGTCGTAACTTGAGGCTGGTTGGAAGATGGTAACAGACGACGCAGCTCTTCCTGTATAATTTTGCGGATGACATTCCGCAGGTTGCCTCCGAATGCTGCGCCCTCCTAGAAAGTTGTTGAGGTCACTTGCAGCTGTAGATTGAGGTGGCAGGCTCGCGCTTCCAAAGTTTTCTCAACGGTGGCTGGTTTGCTGGTTAATTCAGCGACAGTCTTGGGTGGATTGTGGGTCAGACCAACGAAAAGTGCCTCTTTAGCGCTACGCATCAGAGGCTCCACATTCTTCTCTTCTGTCATGTCAGGATGAGCCCGTCGGAAACGGCGCTACATGTCTTCTACTATGCGGTCATCGTCTCATTTGGTGCTGGATGCGTGACTGTAGAAGCAGCTGAGCTTTCACTTTCCTGACAATGCTTGTGAATGCCTGCAGGAACTCCCGCTGGAATGATTCCCACGTCGCTAGAGAAGCTTCGTGGTTTTGGAACCTAGTTCTCGCTTCCAAGGCAAAACAAAACGTTGCTTACTTTAGTCTCTTCATCCCAACTGTTGAATACGGCGGCACGGTCAAACTGTTGCAGCCATTCTTCAGGATTCTCGGCAGGTGAACATTTCAATGTGGGCGGTAGTCGGGGCCGGTTTGGCAGTCATGACTGACGTCGGCCTTGAGCAGTCCTTTGCTTGCGTGCGGTCCGGTAGTAGTCCGTATTCAGGATAACGCCTCTGGAGACGACTGTTGTTTCGCACTTCGTCTTCGGTTGAGACGGCTTCTGCGGCTCTCACATGATCTGCTTCTTCGAGATGGTTTGGGCTGATTTGGTGGCTCCCAGGGAGAGAGGGCGACAGGGTCATCCGTTTGCACCGTTACCAGATGTCACGTAGTGGTGACTGCAGTCTGGACAGCAGGAATTCAGCGAAAATGGCTTCCGAATAAAACTCGTTACTTCGGCGGGCTTGCGCCCGCAATGGACAGAATGAGTCGGCGGCGGCTTAGCAACAAGCGTGCTCGGCGGTCGTCGAACAGAGTGCCCCCCCCCCCCCCCCCTCGCTCTCGGCCGTGCCCAATTGAAAGCTGACAGCGAACTTTCGAGATAAAACGTGCAAAGTTACGAGAAAATCCTGGAACAACGTAGATTCGGCTCCACCTGGATGCGATCACTCAAGGTAAATCTGATCGCGTCTTGCATTACAAAGATAAAGCGGCGTGCCGGAAGCTTTGAAGAACGTAGAAACAAACATTACAATGCTTCGCGGCACTATTAGCCCAACATCGATGTGTTGCTCGCAAAATAATTTCATTTCTTAAGGTCACTGAGAATACACTTTGTCCATCTTGCCTCTCTCATTGTCGGCTTATTCATCCTGGCTGCGCTTAGCCTGGTAGCCTTCCTGGGGCACGCATTTCCTTCACTTAAGCACGGTTGATAGTCCAGCTGTAGTAAGTGTGCCTGCTTTTCTCCTCCTTCGTTTGACTGGTTCCCTCTTATGTTCGTAACAGCTGGACCAGATTTCGACTCTGTCATATAATTTATTTCGGCAAAGTGAGGTTAGACATTGGAATTCACTTTCTCCCCCATTTTTTTCTGGCCATTGTCAATATCATTGATGGAAAACTTTAGCAGTTAAATATCTATATCGTGTGTTTGACGGATTTTTTTTATGCACCATAGGCCAAATGAGTCAACTATGGTAAAGATGTGTAATAATAATAATAAAAAAAAAATTCTTTATTATGTCTAATAATAATATTTTTATTGTGACAACGTATTGTGATACATACAGACTCGGGCCTGTCAAAGCCAAGAGGGGGTAGCTTTATTAGGCCCGTCAACATCGGCGAGCGAAAATTCAAAGCAATTAAATTATCATAAGTGTACGTACACTGAAAATCAAATACTAAAGAAAATAGATAGAAAAAAAGAAAACACTATAGAAATCACTTCATCTCTTCCTCATTTGGTCTCAAAACGTCACAGATATCAACATCCGCTTTAAGCAGGGTGTGTTGCTGCGCAAGTTGGTTTGACATCCTGAACATTGTAGCGCTGACAGACGAGGGACGAAGGAAGGACGAGGCACACAGTGCCCAGTGTGTCTCGTATTTCTTTCGTCCCTCGTCTGTCAGCGCTACAATGTTCAGGATCCGTTTTCAGTCCGTTTCAGAAGCAGCGGGAAAAACGTGATCAGGAAGACTGTTCAATATTGTAGGGACATACACACCTCGCCTTGCTTTGACGCCTCTGGTTGATTAATTAATTAATTTATTTATTATTGATAGCCTCAGGGCCAAAAGCATTTCAGAGGGGAGTGGTCACAAATTATAGAAATAACAAAAACAAAAATTCAACATACAAGCGTCGTGTTCCTGGTTATACAATTCACTGAAAGAAGTAATCATTAGTTGTAAGCGCAAGATAAGAGAACAAACAAAGGTAACTAAAGTAAACAAAGGAAATGGAAAATAATAAGTACATTTGTTGTGAGCCTTAGTATACAATGTTAGCTAAACTGTTACGGAAGCGCAAGTTGTCTTTCCCCACAGGGGGCGTCTGCAGCATGCAGACGTTGGTGAGTGGCGACACCACGTGGTATCCCGAGCATCTGCAGGGACATCCCCGCAGGGGGATGATGGTGAACAATGCGTCACCACGGACCCGAGCATCCGCGCTTAGCCGTGCGTGGCATCGCTGTGTCCGGGGAAAAGGGGATCCTGGTGGGTGAGCCAATGGCGAGCGTTTGGACCCTTAAGGCCCCTCGGCGGAGGCAACACACCACTTTGGCGTCAGCTTCCTGTAGACGGCACCTCCGGACTGACCCGACCGGGGGAAATCGGCAGTCGCCTTTTCCTGTCTTCCCCTTCATCTTTCACTTTCCTATTTTCGTTCTCGAAACTTTCCTGTCCCCTCCTCTCTTATTGGCTTTTTCCTTTTTTTCAGTCGGCGAGGGTTAACCTTGTGTGGCGAACTACCCTGTGTTACGTCATATTGGGTTATAGTTGGGGTGTACAGCTGGCGTGGGCAGGGCTTGGTTTCCCGTCCCCTCGTAGGGCTCCATGGTGGGTGGCTGGCACCATGGCCGAAAAACACATACATTCTATGGCTCCCTCTACCCCACAAAATGATCGCCCTCAGAAAAGAGGGCGGACCGAAGAAACTGCTCAGTTCATAACCAAAAAACAGGAAACGTTCCCGAAGCATCATGTGATACATAGCGATGAAGCAGCAATGCCAGCCAGGAAAATCTCCCCGTTCATAGTCTCTAAATCTCTAACTGAAGCCTTGTGCCTTGGCTACAAGGTAACAAAACTAGCCAGCGGCGACATCCTCCTCCAGATCCGTGAACAAACACAGTATTCAAAACTTCCAGATGTAACAAACTTTGGAAACATTGCTGTCTCTGTTAGTGCTCATCGATCACTGAACACAGTCAAAGGTGCCATTTCAGAATACGATTTATTTATTTATTTATTTATTTACAAAATACTGCAGCCCGAGGACCAAGCAGAGTGGGCAATTTAACAACAGCCAAAGATCACACCAAACTACAAAAAAGAAAGAAAGAAAACAGACAAACACTACAAAACACCTGAATGATCAACATAAAGGCAGTCAAAAGTAAAAGGTTGCTGTATGAACAACATTGTCAAAAAGAAAAAAAAAACAGGAAGAAATATTATAAAACACCAGACGTAGGATTACAAACAGAACTCAGATGATAGGGGACAAGCGTTCTTCAAAATCATGAACATTACGCGCAGAAAAGACGAGAGCTGGCAAGCTGTTCCACTGATTGATAGTGCGAACAAAAAAAGAGTTTTTAAAAAGGTTTGTACGGGCAAAGAACGGCGTAAGGCTGTGGTCATGAACGTTCCTAGTATGCCGGGTTAAGCGTGGGCGCAGGTAGTCCTTGGAAGAGAAATTGAACTGTTGGTGATAAAGTGAAAAAAGAAATTTTAACCTAGCGAGTGCTCTTCTTTTTTCCAAGGATGGAATATTATTTACAGACATGATGGCGGACGGTGAAGCATTCCGATGATAACTGTTGAAAATGAACCGGATTGCTTTTCTTTGTATCATCTCTAGTGAATGTATATCTTTTTTGAGAAATGGATCCCATGACACACTAGCATATTCAAGTTTAGGTCGAATGTACGTGTTGTATGCTAATAGCTTCACGGACTGTGAATCTCACCGAGGAAGAAATGCTGGAGGGCCTTAAAGAACAAAACGGAACTGAAGTCCGAATAATAAACATCCGTAAAGATAATAAAGAAATACCCACGAAGCATATAGTCATCACTTTTGCCTCTAGCCAGCTCCCAGAATCCATAGAAGTAGGATATTTGAAAGTAACAGTACGACCCTTTGTCCCAAATTCTCGCCGATGCTTCAAATGTGAGAAATTCGGTCATGGCTCTCAGAGTTGTCGCGGCCGCAAAACCTGTGCCAAATGTTCATCACACGATCATGAGTCTGAAAATTGCAATGCAGCACCGCAGTGCGCTAACTGTGAAGGGGATCAACCCGCGTGCTAGAGGTCGTGTCCGACCTGGAAAAAGGAAAGGAAATAATAACCATCAAAACAAAAGAAAACATAACTTTCAAAGAAGCTAGTCAACGATTCAGTCAAACACAAGGCACATTCCTCTTCACAGCAAGAACAAATTTCGCCGATGTGGTGCGACGGGGCGAAACCACAGGGATCGTGTCGCTCAGCAAACGATTTTTCTTGCTTCCCCAGGTTTTGCTGCTTGCAAGCGCCGTCTCATCGTACAAAGCAAGCTCGTCGCCGCGGTGGCTCAGCGGTTATGGTGCTCGGCTGCTGACCCGAAAGACGCGGGTTCGATCTCGGCCGCGGCGGTTGAATTTCTTTGGAGGAGAAATTATAGAGGCCCGTGTACTGTGCGATGTCAGTGCACGTTAAAGAACCCCAGGTGGTCGAAATTTCCGGAACCCTCCACTACGGCGTCTCTCATAGCCTTAGTCGCTTTGGGACGTTAAACCCCATAAACCAAACCAAACCAAAGCAAGCTCATCGCCGGTATTCTTCGTGAATGACGTGGAAGACTTCCGTTCCCCTTTTCGCCTTCTGCCACCTACCGACCAGAAAGTGCGCATGCGCTACACTGCACACGTGAAATCAGCTACCGCATCCGGAGAAGTTATAAAAGACCATCCGCAACAGTTCTTCGCCAGTGGGCCCGGCGAAACCACAGGGATGATGTCGCTCAGCAAACGATTTTTCTTGCTTCCCCAGGTCAGTGTGCCTGTCTCTGCTATTCGCAGTAATGACGTTACATTGTTGATTCTGCCGTGCCCACGGACATGCATGTCAATTGCTTACAATTGTTTCTTTATGTGTAAATTGCTTGTTTGTGGTGACATCGAAGAAAATCCTGGCCCCACAGTTGAAGAAATGTTTGCTAACCTTCAGGCAGGACAGGCAAATATATTAACTGAGCTAGCCGGTATTCGGGAGCGTCTTACGTCAAATGAACAAGCCATCGCCACTGTTAACACACGACTGAACGTAATTGACAAGTCGCTGCTAGACATAGGCGTGAAAACCTCCCAAATCCAAGCATTAGAAGAGAAAGTTCGAGCCTTAAACCAGGAAGTCTGCAAACAGTATGAGAAACTAACTGAACTCGAAGACCGCAGTCGCCGATCAAACTTAATTGTTTTCGGTGTCAAAGAGCAAAATCAGGAAGATGATGAGGCATTAAGTGAAGCAGTCATCAATGGCATATTTTTGGAAAAACTGCAACAGTCCTGCGTGTCTGTCGCGCGTATTCACCGTCTTGGGAGACAGCCAGGCAAAAGGCCTGTTATTGAATATTTTCAGGATTATTTAGAAAAAGAGGCAGTTTTCCGCAACGTACGTAAGTTAAAAGGTAGCGGTATATCCATTCAGCATGACTACAGCAAGGAAACTCTGAGAAAGCGTAAACTTCTATGGGAAACTGCCAAACCAGATGTCGACAGCGGAAAACGTGCTTTTATTATCAATGATGAACTGAAAGTTGATGGCTGCCTTTATGCTTGGGATGATAATCAAAATCAACGAGTTGTCGTAAGCCACGAACGGCAAACTTCTGATAACGAATTGACATATTCTGATAACGAATGACACAACACCCGCGTCGTTTCCAAAAACCTGAGAGTTCTAAATTTCAATGCAAGAAGTATAGTAAATAAGGTAGAACAACTTGAATCCCTTCTGCTCAAGGATGACCCCCACATTACAATTGTCACAGAAACCTGGCTGCATGATGGTGTTAGCGACGAAATACTGGTACCTCCGGCACATCAGATATTTCGTCGGGATCGTGGTTCGAGGGGAGGAGGTATCGCGATCATTTTAAAAAGCACGGTTACCGCAGAAATACTTCGTCAGATTGATGATCATGAAAGTCTGTTTTTAAAGATTAACTGTTGGGGACACGTAGTTGTGGTATGTGCAATTTATAGGCCACCGTCATCCTCTCCCGAGTTTTTGGCCTCACTGCGTGATTACATGACTCCGCTTCAACCCTGGAAAATTATTATGGCGGGTGATTTTAATCTGCCTGCTGTAGACTGGTTACATAGGCCTGAAATACAGCTTGCAGATAGCCCTCTTCTTGACATAATGCTTGCATGCGACTTAAAACAAGTTGTACTTGAAAACACGCGTGAAAGTGGTGACACTGGTTCAATGCTGGATCTTGTATTTGTTAGCAAAAATATTACACAGTTCGAAGTATGCGTGGAGGAGGGAATATCTGACCACAAGCTTGTGCTGTTCACTAGCAGGCTTGGGAACTGTAAGAAGCCAGACATTAAGCTTCGCAAAACTGTTAAAGACTTCGCTCATGCCGATGATCAATCTATCCTTGATGAACTATGGAGGCTGGTTGACAACTTACCAAAAACTGATATTACTTCACTATGACAGGCATTTGTAACTTGCTGTAAATACTGCATTGGTGCCTTTGTTCCGACCAAACATATTAAACCACAACGAGCACACCCATGGGTGGACAGAAAAATTATACATTTAAAGCGTAGGCTAAAACGCGCGAAAAAGCGAAAGAACAGAAGCCCTGAAGATATTCGTGAATTGCAAACCCAGCTTTCTGATGCATTATTGCTAGCGCGACAAAAATATTTTCCAGTACCTTGCCGAAGTACATAAAAACTTGCCCCGATAAATTCTGGCGATATCTTGGCAATAAGAACGTGCACTTGCAAGAAATAAGGCAGCGCAATACGCCTGTCGCTGATCCCCAGGAAATCTCTAACATAATGAATGAGTACTTTCACTCTGTATTCAACCAGGAAGATAGGGTTACAGAGGCTTCATCTTCTTTGTGCCAAATGTCACACTTCATATCATTTGAGGGCGTACTTGCATTACTGCTAAATGTTAAACAAAAACCTTCTGGGGGCCCGGAGGGAATACGCAATTATTTCCTGCACCGTTACGCCGAGCCTATTGCACAAATTTTAACAGCTATATTTTCTTTATCTACTGACACGGCAACTTTACCTGACGATTGGCGTGTGGCCCGTGTCATAGCAGTCCACAAAAAGGGTGACCGTCAGCTTGTGGAAAACTACCGCCCCATTTCGCTCACATCTACGAGCTGCAAAACACTAGAACACATTATCGCTCACTACATTACTAATTTTCTTGAAGATAACAACTTACTCTCTCCATTCCAGCATGGATTTAGGAAGGGCTTGTCAACATGTACGCAGCTTTTAACAACTGTTCACGAAATCGCTCTTACACTTGATACTTCTGGGCAGGCTGATCTTACGTTCCTTGATTTCAGCAAAGCGTTCGATCGCGTTCCTCATGGCAAACTTCTTGAAAAACTTACTAATCTCGCTTTTCCTGCATTTATTATAAACTGGATAAGAGCGTACCTTTCAAACCGCACTCAGTTCGTGGATGTTAATGGCCATGCCTCCAAGGCATTACCGGTTTCATCCGGAGTGCCTCAGGGAAGTGTACTGGGACCGATTCTTTTCTTAATATATGTTAATGATGTAACTAGTGCTATCCATCCTCATGTTAACATCACACTGTTTGCGGACGATTGTCTGCTTTTTAAACAGGTTACATACCCTGGTGATCAAATTCAATTAAATAATAGTTTAACCGCACTTAATGAATGGTGTTCGGCTTGGTCCATGACCCTAAACACTGAAAAAACTATCTTACTTCGCGTTACGAACAAAAAACAACCACTTTCATTTTCGTATTGCATCAATAATACCCAAATAAGGGAAGTTACAGAATACAAATACCTAGGCGTAACGTTTACAAACACTCTTTCATGGTCAAAACACATTGAGAACATTTGCGCAGCCGCCTCTCGAAAACTCGGCTTTCTGCGTCACAAACTGAAAACAGCACCTCCTGATTTAAAACTTCTAGCCTATAGAACTTACATATTGCCAAAATTAGAAGACGCAGCAATAGTATGGGATCCCTTTCACCTAAAGGATAAACGTAAACTTGAAATTGTTCACAGACGAGCAGTCAGGTTCATCTTCAACAAGTTCAGGTCCACAGATTCCCCGTCACAACTCATGGCTGTCAACCACATACCTACCTTAGAGTCACGAAGATCTATAGCACGACTTAAATTTCATTTCACGATGTATCAGAAGTCACTGGAATTCAACGGACGGCCGTACATTCAACCGTACCTGCCACGCGCATCAAGACACCGTCACGCTCACAATTTTGCTGTCTTTCCATGCACGCACTAATTTATTTAAAAATTCCTTTTTTCCTCGTACAGTTAGTCAGTGGAACGATCTGCCGGCTGAAATTTTTTCCACTGACAATTTTGACCAGGCGCTACTTATTTATTTTGTAACGTAATATTCTTTCTGTGCCATTTTCCCGTCTTTTCATTAAGTTGTGCTTTTTGTGTTTTTTCTGCGCAGTAGCGCATGCAAGTGTATTTTTTTTCTGATTATGCGAAGGTCGTTATTGTGCAAAATTGAAATGCGAACTTGTTAATTTTTTCACTTTTTGCTGCTCCCCCCCATGTCAAACACAAGAGAATAATTTATCACTTGATGTTAATGAAATGAAAATGTTGTACACATGCCCACCTGCTTGGTCTCCTTGAGACCGCAGTACTTGTAAATAAATAAATAAATAAATAAATAAATAAATAAATAAATAAATAAATAAATAAATAAATAAATAAATAAATAAATAAATAAATAAATAAATAAATAAATAAATAAATAAATAAATAAATAAATAAATAAATAAATAAATAAATAAATAAATAAAATCACACCAGGCTTCGGCACCTGCCCAGGCCACACGCAGTGAGCCTGAGGCAGGGCCATCCGCGCCCCGGGCAGACGCAGCGAAAGCTGCTCTGCCACTTTCGAAGAAGGGCCCGCCGGCCTCCGGGTCGGCCTCCCGCAAGGCTTCCCCCAGTCGGGAGAGGCCTGCAAACCGCACACCCGTGGGTTCTCCGCGGACCTCCAGAGCCTCTAGCGAGGCGATGGACACAACGCAAAACTCGCCCCCGCTTCAGCGGCGGAGCAGCTCTCTTGAGCGAAGAAGAAAAGATAAGAGCCCAGTAATGGCACCCCCCAAAACCAGTATCGTAACTTTACAACACTCCCAAAAATCATCGAACATGGCGTTCCTTATACATTGGAACTGTCGTGGAGTATTAAATAACTATTCTGATATAAAAGAACTTCTAAACACATTTTCCTCTGTGGCGTTATGCCTACAGGAGACAAACTTAGGTCCCAAACACCAGAATATCCTAAAGAAGTATCAAGTCTTTCGGAGCGATCGAGAGCAAGCTGATAGGCTCTCAAGAGGTGTTGCTATTATTGTGCAGAGTGGTGTTGCAACCCTTGAAATCAAGATTAAAACGAAGTATGAAGCTGTTGCAGTCACCGTCCTCCATTTTAAAACCATCACCATATGCTCGGTATATCTACAGCCACATCTATCAGTAACACTGCATGACTTAGAAACACTTTTACAACAGCTACCAGAGCCGTATCTGGTAGTCGGTGATTTTAATGCCCACTCCTCTTATTGGGGCAGTGAACAAACAGATACTAGAGGCCGTATTTTAGAAGATTTTATTCTATGCAACAGTGTCTGCTTACTAAATACAGGGAAATAAACGTATTGCAGTCCCAGCACTAGAAAAATGAGCTGTTTAGACCTGTCTTTTAGTTCGCCCTGTATTTTTAATGATTTTAACTGGGATAAGAATCGTCTTTTCTTGGGCTAGTTGGTTTTTCATGCTTTATTTATTTATTTATTTATTGTTTCCTCAAGGGTCCACAGGGGACATTACATGAGGGGTGGGCAAACAAAAAAGTTAATACGAACACAGATGGTCTTCAATGGCGGTTTTGAATAGAACACGATTGATGATGGTCGCCACTTCGGATGGAAGGTCATTCCAGTCATTGGCTGTTCGAAGAAAAAATGACATTTTATATGTTTCGGTGCGGGCCCGTTCAGGGTAGACGGCGTTAGGGTGACTATGACGAGAAAAGCGATGAGCGCGTGTTATCGGGGCAGTTTCATGATCGGAAGTGTGATAAAATTTATGATACAGCGAAAGACGGGCGATTTTACGCCGACAGGCCAGTGTTGGGAGATTAAGCTGAGATTTTAGTGCTGTAACGCTAGTATAATGAGAGTAGTCTGAGCAAATGAATCTGGCGGCGCGGTTTTGGACTGCTTCGAGCGTGGTGATTAGGTTAGTATAGTGGGGATCATATGCAGCACATGCGTAATCAAGTTTAGGACGTATGAAAGTTATGTAAGCAAGAAGCTTAATGGGAGGGGGAGCTAATGATAGGTTACGGCGCAAATACCCTAGAACTTGATTAGCTGAATTGGTGATGTGGTGAATATGATGCGACCAGGTTAAATCTTTACTTAAATGGATACCAAGATACTTGTATGAGTCAACGGACGAAATAGGATTGTTGAGAATTGTATAAGTATTTTCACGATGGTTGCGCCGGCGATGGAAAGAAATAAGTGACGTTTTACTGCTATTTAGGGACATGAGCCAAGTACTACACCATTCTTCGACGCGTGCGAGATCTTCTTGAAGAATGGTGGCGTCGGAGGAATTATGTATTGGGCGGTAGATGACGCAATCATCCGCAAAGAGTCGGACATTAGATCTGATGTTAGAGGGTAAATCATTTATGTAGATAAGGAACAGAAGAGGGCCTAAAACGGTCCCCTGAGGGACGCCAGACAAGACAGGGGAGAGGGATGACGAGTGTGAGTTAGCATGAACGAATTGATAACGATCAGTAAGGAAGGCTCGAATCCAATCCAGAACTAGGGGATGAAGGTTTAGGCGTGACAGTTTAAGAATTAGGCGCGCGTGTGGGACTTTATCAAATGCTTTTTCGAAATCCAGAAATATTGAATCCGTGGGAATGTTACGATCTAGGCATGCGTGTATATCATGAAGAAAAAGAACAAGTTGCGTGTCACAGGAATGGTCTTTACGAAAGCCGTGTTGGTTAGAATGAAAAAAATTACGAGATGATAAAAACTTGGCAGTATGAGAATATATGATATGTTCCATAATTTTACAACAAACACAGGTTAATGAGATTGGCCTATAGTTAAGTGGTGAAGATCTGTTACCTTTCTTGTAGACTGGAATGACCTTCCCAATGCGCCAGTCCCGTGGTAGTGAGCACGAAGAATATGACTGCTGAAAAATCAGAGACAATATGATACTGCAGAGGTCTTTGGTGTTTTTGAGGATTTTGGCATTGATGCCGTCAATACCAGCGGATGAAGAATTTTTTAGTTTATCGATGACCATGGCGATGCCGCGCGGTTCAAATGCAATGTTATCCATAGGTGTGTGAAGAAAACTGGGTGCATCAGGGAGGTTATTAAGTGGTTCGTTTGTAAATACAGAACAAAATGCATCATTTAGAATATTTGGAACCTCTGATTCAGAAGAGGAAACACCAGAATTATCAGTCAGAGAAATTATGCTAGAAGTGGAGGGGCAAATAGTTTTCCAGAAACGCTTCGGGTTTTCATGCAGCATGTTAGGCAAGGTGGATGAGTAGAAGTTATTCTTAGTTTTGATGACCTCGGTATCGTAATTAGCCGCGGCAGTGTAATATTTCTCCCAGGCGGTAGCCGTGCCTGTAGTTTTAGCTGCACGAAATAATCGCTTCTTTTTGTTATTTAATCTTTTAAGTGTTTTGTTATACCATGGGGATCCAGGACGTTCTGTTACGGTTATGGTCGGGATATGTAAATTTATTAGGCGTTGCATTTCGGACTTAAAGAGTAACCAGTTAGATTCAAGAGAGCGTAGGGAAAAACCAGACGAAAAGTTATCAAGGAAAGCAGCAAGATCGCGGTTAAAGCCAACGTAGTTACCTTTATTATAAAGGGTAAGCGTTTTCTTGATCTTTTTCGCGTTTCGTAAATCACAAGAAAATGTAGCATGAATGGCCATGTGGTCGCTGAGCCCTTTAATGTAAGTGATGGGTGAGAAGCTATTAGGTTGTGATGTCAGCACAAGGTCCAGAATATTAGCAGAATGATCTGTTAAACGAGTTGGGCGGTCGTTTATTTGATCTAATCCAAACGTGAGGCAGGTGTGAACAAATTCACACTCAGGGTTAGATTTTGAAAGCGTGGAAGCAAGATCCGACCAGACGATAGATGGAAAGTTGAAGTCGCCAAACAATAAAATTGGAGTATTGGTATAAAGGGTCGTTAGCGTGTTTAGGGCATCATGCAACAAGGAATGAAATAAAGGATCATTGTTTGGGGGGCGATAGCATATACCAATGAGAACACGTGGATAACATGCATTACAGCAGAGCCAAACCATTTCCAATTTGCTTGAAATTGTCACACGTGAGCAACGTAATGAGCGATCAGTGGCAATGAGAACCCCCCCCACCCCTCATTTCGCTACGATCTGCTCGAAATATATCAAAATTCGGAAGGGAGGGTAAAATCTCAGTGTCGCAAACAGCAGAGGTAAGCCAAGTTTCGGTTAACAGAATTACGTTAGCAGAACATGATTCAACGAGGTTACATAAAGCATCGCGTTTTGGGATCACACTACGGATGTTAGTGAATAAGAATGATAATGGGGAACGGTAAGTCTGCTTCGCAGTGTGATTCTGTTGAAGTGGTTGCTAGGGTTTGTGTTCAACTACATGATTAGTGGTGCGGTAAAATATATAAGTCTTACTTCCGGATATCAACTTGTCATGGCGTAATTTAAAATTGAGCCCTTCGTGTTTACCATAGTCATAGAGGCGTTGCGCGCGAGACGGGTGTTTGGAGAATAATCCTCGGAGACACTGAAGCCAGTACCTTTGAATTTGCTATTCACCGATAGTACATGCTGCTTGTCTTTAAAATGAGCCAATTTGACGATAATCGGCCGGTTTTTATTTGGTGAATAAGTGCCTAGTCGGTGGGCACGTTCAATGCTGCGAGGTTCGAGAGATACGTTTAGGTACTGGCTGCAGTGTTCAGTGATTATTTTTTCTGAATCTTGCCACAATTCATTGTCGGAATCTTTTATACCATAAAATACTAGATTGTTTCTTCGTGCTCGGTTTTCCATATCGTCCAGTCGGGCAGTCAGTGCTTCCATTTCAGCCATGCATTTAGCTGTCGTAGATTTTATATTTTCGACTTCAGGTTTTATTGAGGAGAAAGAAGCGCAGTCTGCTTCAATTTTAGAAAGGCGGTTATTCACTTCAGTGAAAGCTTTTTCGTGGTCGGATAAAGATGATTGGATTGATTTTATTTCAGTAAGCATTGTTAACTGCCCGTTCTGGACGTCCTGGATGGCTTTAAGCAGGTCAGATAAGGTTGGTTCAGTAGGTCCAGGATTGGATTCGACATCACCAGCCATCAGAAGCAAGTCAAAAATTATACAAGAACATTCATAGAAAATACTACATGCACAGTGTAGGCTTGGCAGCACGAATAAAAGGCGGTTACTTGAGCGTGTTGCATGCAAGGATTGGCAATTGCTCACCTGTACAAGCAAGAAGGGAAAATTCCGAAGGTAAGTGTGGCCCATCATTTCCGTGCCGCCAAGCCCACTGAAGGTCGCTTTGCTGTGGAAAGGGTTTATGTAGACATGCCGAAGTGGTGATAACTGGATCACGAGGCAGGTTCCCCGATAATGTGGTTGGAGCTGATGTGATTGATCCAGGGCAGGAAGACGCACATGCGCAAGTTGGGATGCGCGATGGTCAGATGCGTTGGCTACGCGGCAACGGCACTTGTCCGAGAGATGTTGTTCCTGCTCCCAGGAAAGGCGTTCCAAGGCTGGAACGTGAGCACGGCCACCGCTGTCAACGAGGGGCATCGGTACATGGCGTGGCACACCGGCAGGGTCCTGGAAGCGAGCGCAGCAGAGGCCAAGGAGCTGTACAAGCAAGAAGGGAAAATTCCGAAGGTAAGTGTGGCCCATCATTTCCGTGCCGCCAAGCCCACTCGTGAAAAGGGTGTTTGCAGCGCACACGAAACACGGACGGACAGAAAAGGGAACGAAACACAGCGCTGACTTTCAACTGAGCTTTATTGGAAAAATAAGCGACTTTTATACAAAAACTTTTAACATGTGACTCAGAAGATGTCAAAACGTCCTACTACATGTGCCATCTAAAATCACTGATACTCTAGATAAAAACCCTGAAAAAACATGAATGGAAAACATCGAAAGACACGTGCCGCTTAAACCACTTAAGGGTGTCATGATCCACAACGGTGAAGGAACAACAATTGAAAAAACTAACAAAAAACTATGATACCGAAACGCAAAAGCAGGGTGAAGCTGTATATGGGCTCCCGTTGTCACAAAAAGTAAAAGAAAAAAGAAAACAAATTGACAAAAAACAGGACTGAAACGGTATAAAAACACATTAAATAAAACAGCATAAAACCAATTATTTAAAGAGTGTCGAAATTTACGGGTGCGCGCCTGCGGCCTGCAAGAATCCATATTCTTTATCCAGGAGCACTAAGGACACAGCGCTGACGCACATGTCCCCTTTCTGTTGGATGGCTTTTGCCTCGATAATCTCCCTCGTGGTCTGATCACTGCTTCTACCTAAAATCGCAGTGTCCTGGAACCGTGGTATGCACTTATTGCATTCGCTGCTGTGCACAGCGAGATTTCCTTCTCGTATGTTTCTCTTGCGCAGATTGTCATAAATATTGTTGCGTTCTCGGAGTCGGTCGTTAAGGCATCGACCCGTTTGTCCTATATAGACTTTCCCGCAGCTTAACGGAATCTGATACACCACACCTTTGGTACAAGGTACAAACGGAGACCGGTGTTTTTTAGAGCACTGCAGACGTGGTGTACCACACGTCTGAGTAAGCTTGCAAAGCTTTGACAGCTTTTCCGGGGCTGAAAACAGTACTCTCAACTTCACTTTCTTGCCTATTCGTTCCAAATTGTGGGAGATACTGTGCAAATAGGGTACTACAACCAGTTTTCATTTGTGTTGACTCTCAGCCGAAGCTTTCACACTTCCCTTGGTTTTACTCTTAACTTCCCTGTAGATTCGTTCAGCCACCGAGATGATGATCTGCTCCGGATAACCACTTTCTTTCAATCTTGCAGTCTGTTGATAAAAACTGCGCTCCATGGTATGTGGACAGGATTTTGGAAAGCATTTATCAAACACAGGTTAATAATGGAACGTTTTACTAGTTTAGAATGTGCCGAGTTGAACGGGAGGACACTTTTTTTGCCTCGTAGATCGTATGTCCAGCAGATATGATCTCTCGTACATGTGATACTTAAATCTAGGAACCGGATTGTGTCGTTAGTCGGCAGCTCATGCGTTAATGGGTTTTATGGGTTTTATAATGGGTTTTATGCTGTTTACTTTCTTTGTATTCATCTTGTAGCCCCACTCTTTGTGCGGCTTTGTCCACATCACAGTGTGGACGACAAAAGGATCGACGGGAAACAAGCAAGAAATACTGCAAAGAGCGGCGGATGAGATCGGTCAATTTGCTTTATTTAGCGGGATGCAGTGCTCCCCAGAAAAATCAGAATTTATTAGACTTCACAAAAATAAAGAGGACAGGGGAACGATAGAATTAGAGATAGATGGACAACCCGTAAGAAGGACAAATAAGCTTCGCATCTTGGGGATGTGGCTGCAGGAGAAAGGCAAACGGGACCATACCATCCAGCTCTTGGAACACTCCACGAAACAGATATGCAGGATGTTAAGCCGGATTACGAACAAGAGAAAAGGGGTGAAGGAGCGAGATGCGTTACGGATCACTTCTGCGCTCATCATACCGAGGATGACGTACGCGCTTCCGTACCTACAACCTAACAAAGGGGAAAAGAACAAAATGGAAACATGCATCAGAAGGGCGTATAAGCAAGCCTTAGGCGTCATGACCTGCGCCTCGACAGAGAAGCTGATGAACATGGGGGTGTACGGCACCTATGAGGAGCACAGCGAAACCATGCTCAGATTTCAAATGGGAAGACTTAAAAGAACAGCCGCTGGCCGCGCACTACTGATCAAGCTAGGATACCCGGCAGAAGACGAGGGCGAAGACAAGACAGACATCGACAGGCAAATTAGGAGCACTTTCTTGGTTAAACCAGTGCCCAGAAACATGGACCCGAAGAACCACGAAGGAAGACGGGCGGCGAGATCATTGGAGTTGGACAGGTTCCTAAAGAAGAAACAGATGTTTCTGTATGTTGACGCGTCCAAGTACAGAACGAAGGAAAACGCTAGGGCGATAGCAGTAGTGAACGCCAATGGGAATATAGTTACTGGTGCATCAGTACGCACAAGGACAACACAAGCAGCGGAAGAGATCGCCATAGCTCTAGCCCTGACTGAAGCCAATCGGCAGGGACTGAGTTACTGGATAGCCACGGATTCTCAGGCTGCAGCAAGGGCGTACAGAGATGGAAGGATCGGCCGAAAAGCCACGAGTATCCTCTTCGAACAAAAACAACACAGACATGGATCATACAACACAAACATTCAACACACCATCATTTGGGTCCCTGACACTGGGGTTGAGGGAAATCTCATGGCAGACACCGTTGTCCGAGGGTTCACGAACCGGAGGGCGGGTTTGCCGGTGGAACCCTTCAGCACGCCAGAATCTTACGGGGAGGCAATGAAGGCGTTGTTGGGAGCGCGCAAGAAGTACTCGGCTCCGGCGGATATCCTCGACAGAGAGCAGGCCACCACGCTCAGACGACTACAAACAGACACCTACCCAAGCAGAGCCATGTATCACAAAATGTGGCCGAACAGATACGCGAAAGAGTGCGTGTGGTGTGGGGGCTACGCCACAACGTACCACGCCACCTGGGGCTGCGAAAAAAGCCCTTTACTACCAAAGGTAAATAGCCCTAGTCTAGAGCAGTGGGAGGCCCTCCTGGCTGACTCCGACCCGAGCACTCAGCTTATGCTGGTGACGAGGGCCAAGGCAGCGGCGGAGGCCAACGGTATCCTGGACTAGGGAAGACCGACCACTGTAGCTCCACATCTATCTATCCCCATCCCCCTACTCCCTAACTCTTCCTTTTGAAAAAAAAAATAAATAAATGTTTTTACTACTACTACTACTACTTTATGCTGTTTTAGTTAATGTGTTTTTATACCGTTTCAGTCCTGTTTTTTGTCAATGTGTTTTCTTTTTTCTTTTACTTTTTGTGACAACGGGGCCCATATACAGCTTCACCCTGCTTTTGCATTTCGGTAGCATAGTTTTTTGTTAGTTTTTTCGATTGTTGTTCCTTCACCGTTGTTGATCATGACACCCTTAAGTATTTTAAGCGGCACGTGTCTTTCAATGTTTTCCATTCATGTTTTTTCAGGGTTTTTATCTAGAGTATCAGTGATTTAAGATGGCACATTTAGTAGGACGTTTTGACATCTTCTGAGTCACATGGTAAAAATTTTTGTATAAAAGTCGCTTATTTTTCCAATAAAGCTCAGTTGAAAGTCAGCGCTATGTTTCGTTCCCTTTTCTGTCCGTCCGTGTTTCGTGTGCGCTGCAAACACCTAAAGCATTTAACTGGGATGTTTTAGACAATCCGTATGGAAGCGACCACCTACCATTTATCATTAACATGTCATCACCACCATCAGTAACCCTGACAAAACCACGCCGCTGGAAGCTTCATTTAGCAGACTGGGAACTTTTCCGAGCTGAGGCCAGCCTCGATAAAATATCCACAGAGTATTCTAGCATAGACGAACTGAACGAAATATTTACCTCATGTATTATTGCTGCAGCACAGTTAGCCATTCCTCACACTTCGGCAACGGTACGACCAGGCCATAAACACTGGTATACACAAACATGTAGAGAAGCAAAAAAAGGAACAAAATAAAGCCTGGGGGATTTTCCGACGATACCCAACGCTGGAAAACTTTATAAATTTCAAAAAAGCGAAAGCTAATGCCTGGTATATACGCCGCATAGCTGAAAAAAAATCGTGGCAAAAGTTTCTGTCATCAATAAAGAGCTCAATTACATCGAAAAAATGTGGGAACAACTGTGTAGATTAAATGGGTGCTTCTCCGCTTTCACAATTCTTTTTCTGAGAGACCCCGACAGACAAACAAACATCAAAGAACAGGCAGACATTATGGGAGAGCACTTCTCTCAAGTTTCTAGTTTCCTCCACTATACCGATTCATTTCTAAAGTACAAGAACACTACTGAAAAATAAATACTTCCAACGAATAGCAGGTTGAACGAGACATACAACAGTTTAATAACCTTTGAAGAAATCAATAGAGTACTCCGCACCGGAAAGCAAACAGCACCCGGGCCTGATGAAATCCGTTACGAGATGTCAGCCCATCTTTCAGAACCTGCCGTAGAAGCACTTTTAAAGTTTTTAATAAAATATGGGTCTCCGGGAAGCTACTTGAGGCATGGAAGAAAGCAGTAATTGTACCTTTCCTTAAAACCGGAAAGCCACCAAGTTCCCCCGGTAGTTATAGACCCATAGCGCTCACCAGTTGTCTTGCCGAAACTTTTGAAGGTGTTCTTAATATCCGGTTAATGTTCGTCCTTGAATCCCGTACACTCTTTGATATACATCAATGCGGTTTTAGGAAAGCGTGCTCAACAACCGATCGTCTAGTCCGCCTTGAAAATACAGTACGAGAGGTGTTTATTCACGGACAACACTGCCTGACACTTTTTTTCGACATGGAAAAAGCTTATGACGCTACGTGGAGGTTCGGTATTCTTCGTGACCTTGCAGATCTAGGCATCTGCGGCAGGATGCTAAACTGCACAAAGGATTTCCTCTCTGACCGTTCATTCCAAGTCCGCCTTGGCTCAACACTCTCGAAGAATTTTAGTCAAGAAAATGGAGTGCCCCAGGAGTGTATTCTGAGTAGAACTCTTTATCGTGAAAATGAATTCTCTTGTGAAAATAATGCCAAAGTCTATTATGTATTCTACATACGTTGATGATCTTCAAATAGCGTACACTTCCACGAACCTTTCAACATGTGAACGACAAATACAGCTGACGTTAAACAAACTGGCAATTTGAGCTGAAAGAAATGGTTTCAAGTTTTCCCCTCAAAAACAGTCGCCGTTTTTTTTTTCACTGAAGAGGTTAAAGGCCGACCCCACACTCCACTTAAATGAAACAGTACTGCCTATGAAAAAGGAGCATAAATTTTTGGGCGTAACATTTGACAGAAAACATACGTTCCTACCCCACATAAATAACCTAAAAAAGAAAGCCACTAAATCACTGAACATATTGAAAGTACTGTCTCGAAAACACTGGGGGTCTGATAGAGCATGCTTCCTACACATCTATCGCTCCTTGACACGTTCCATCTTAGACTACGGATGCGTAGCGTACGGATCAGCACGGCCATCATATCTGAAAAGACTAGACCCCACGCATAACTCAGGCCTTCGCCTTTCATGCGGCGCTTACAGAACATCGCCCATAACCAGTCTCTACGTCGGGACAAATGAACCCCCGCTAGAAGTCAGAAGAAACGCCCTTACTTGTACATATGTTTTCAAAGTGAGATCCTTGCCAAAACACATCTGTTATTCCATCGTAACAAAGTGCCCTTCTAGAATAATATTGTTGTAAATACGAATTGCTCATAAAAGACACACACAGGAAAACACACGAGAGAGACTGAAAGAGCGCATACTATCAACTGGTGTTTATTAGATTCAGTGCCGCTTTATAGGCAGTGTGCACACGTGCCTACAAAGAGGGGAAAGAGAGGATAAGGAGGCAAATCAAACCCTGTGCGACAAATCATCAGAAACGCTCCAAAAAATTCTTTTCCGCGTTGTACAGTGAAACGGATGTGTCTCTCACACAGTTATCACCTCTTGCCTTGACGTGATATGCCTCTAAAAGTTCACGGGAAACTTTGTCTTTGCTCCTGCCCAGAATTCTGATACTTTTTAGCAGTGGTTCGCAACCGTTGCATGCAATGCAATGAGCAGGCAAATTTGCTCCTTCTTTGCTCCTAATCGAACGCTGATGCTCCCCCGCGCGTTCATTCACGCAGCGTCCTGTCTGGCCCACATACACGCGACCACACTTGAGCGGGATGAGATACACAACGCCCGTGGCACATTTCACAAATTGTGCCGCATGCTTTATCTCGCATGCTCTTCGTCGAGCGCCTTCCGCGCTGATCCTTGGGCACAACCCGGCGAGCTTGCGTGGCGCCGAAAACACCACAGGGGCGCCATGCCTATTTGCCACTTTTTTATGTTGTGGGCCACCTTGTGTATATACGGGACGACCGTAGTCTTTCTTCGTGGCAATCGCTCCTCGTTGTTGGCGCGGTTGCCTTTTTTTACCTTCCGAAGAAGGTTCTCGGCCACAGCTGAGATGACCTCGCAGGGGAAGCCGGCTGAAAGCAGCCTTTTTATCTGATTATGAAAGCTAGTGTGCATTGCATGCGGGCATGACTTCGTCAGAGAAGATCCCAGGCACGAGCTAACAATAGCTCTCTTGACTATCTTCGAATGGGCAGAGTCATAGGGAAGAAGTCCTTTCTGCGTTCGCGGTGCGTAGTGCCAGCAGACGTGATGCAAACCTAGCTCTAAGTTGATATTGCAACGGATAATCTCCGTGAAGACGACGCAGAGGAAGTGCCCAGTGTGTGCGCGCTTGCCGCTCGGGGCTAGCTGTGATCTGGACCCTGTGCTCCGGTCGTCCTTGTGCCGACATAGACTTCGGGCCACGTAACATCTTTGGTGGACGTGCCGGGTAAACGATCTCCACGCCACGCAGCTCCGAAGTGGTCGTCAGGCCGGGGCTACTACCATCATGGCTCCACCCGGCGAGTCACGAACCACTCCCTCTGCTCCCTCTGCTCCCTTCGTGGTCATGGCTCCTCCCCGTGACCCTGGTACCTTTTCTGGGAACGACGGCACCGATGTCGACGACTGGCTCAGCCTATATGAGCGAGTGAGCACCTATAACCGGTGGGATCCCACCGTGATGCTAGCGAATGCGATCTTCTATCTTAGTGGCACGGCCCGGGTCTGGTACGAAACCCACGAAGAAGAACTGACGAGCTGGGAGACTTTTAAAGAAAAGCTCCGTACTTTGTTTGACAGACCCGATGACCGGAAGCTCTCCGCGAAGAAGCAGCTCGCGTCGCGCGCCCAGTCGTCAACCGAAAGCTATGTGGCATATATCCAAGATGTCTTGGCGCTTTGCCACAAGGTCGACGCCGCCATGACCGAGTCCGACAAAGTGAGCCATATTCTGAAAGGGATTGCGGACGATGCTTTTAACTTACTGGTTTGCAAAGACTGCACCACCGTGGACGCAATCATAAAAGAATGCCGTCATTTCGAACAGGTTAAAAGCCGCCGAATTCCACAGCAGTTCTCTCGGCTCCCTAATACTGCCGCTACTTCTTCCTGTGAGGAACACCGATTACCGTCCCGCGCCTCTTCCGAAGATGACCCCGTTACCGGCACTGTGACCCGCATCGTTCGCCGCGAACTGGAAGCTCTTGCGCCTGTTCTGCCCCGTCCGACCGCACCTGATAACTCTCTACCCACCGTGTCGCTGATTCAGGCCGTCGTGCGTCAGGAACTCGCTAACCTGAACCTTCCTCCGGCTGTGTGCACCATCAGAAGCCCGGACACCCCCCAGCCACCTCTCTCTGTTTATCGTCGCACCTATTATTCTCCGCAGCGTTATCGTAATCCAAATGAGTGGCGTACGGCAGACGACCGCCCCATCTGCTTCCGGTGTTCTCGCATTGGCCACATCGCCCGACATTGCCGCAGTCCATGGTCTTCACCAGCCCGCAACGTCTGCCCCTCCTTCTACAGTTCTACCTCGACCCGCACCTTCTCGCCCCGAGCCCCGTCCGAACCATCTGAAGCAGCCGTTCCCCCTCCACGCCGATTCTCCCGCTCTCCGTCGCCGCAGGGCCGCCGCTCTCGCTCCCCACAGTCGCCTTCAACCAGCCGCTCCCATTTGGAAAACTAAATGATGCAGCTCCCGGAGGTGACGCTGCATCAACGACCCGGACCACAAATCCTCTCTCGACCTCTCGACCAAATCTCCTGGACGTCTTTATCGACCGTGTTCCTGTGCGCGCCCTGATTGACACCGGTGCTCAAATATCAGTGATGAGTGCTGCCCTCCGCCGTCGCCTACGCAAAGTCCTCACGCCTGCAATGTCCCGTGTGCGTGTCGCGGATGGTGGCACGCCTGCTGTCGACGGTACGTGTACCGCGCGCGTTACCATTGGCGGCCACAGTATACCGGTTCAATTCACCGTGCTGACCACCTGTGCCCATGACCTCATTCTTGGCTTGGATTTTCTGACTGACCATTCCGCCCTCATTGACTGCTCGGATGGCGTCCTACACCTCGAACTTCCACTGCTGGATTCAGAACCCGTCGATATATCACTGCGACTGTACAGTACCGATTATGCTCGCCTGTCATCCCGAACCGCCTCTTTCGTTCCACTGACCCCTTCTCGCCCAGTTCCTGATGGCGACTATCTCGTTACGCCCAACCTTGACCTCCTGCTGACCCGTAACGTTGCCCTACCTCATACCATCGCCACCATCCAAGCTAACGCCCTTTCTCTGCCTTTCCTCAACTTCGGCGTCTCTTCTCAAGTGCTCCCGTCCGGCATCTGTGTGGCTACACTATCTCCTCTCGCTCCTTGCCACGTCGCTCAGTTGGCCAACACCCCTGTTCACGACACTGCCACCCCGCGCCGGCAGTCTCCTCAGTCGCCCGACGCCTTCACGACCATGATGGCCACCGACCTCAGTCCCGACCAAACTGCCCAGCTTCGTGCCCTTCTCGAATCTTTTTCGGATATTTTTGATGTCAACAACACGACGTTGGGCCAAACTCTCGCCGTCAGGCACCGCATTGAAACCGGCGATGCCCCTCCCATCCGCCGCCGCCCGTATCGAGTCTCTCACGCCGAGCGTCAAGTTATCAATGCGGAAGTTACTAAAATGCTCGCGAAAAACATTATCGAACCCTCGCACAGTCCCTGGGCCTCACCCGTCGTACTTGTGAAGAAAAAGGATGGCTCCTGGCGTTTTTGCATTGATTATCGGCACTTGAATAAGATCACCAAAAAGGACGTGTACCCCTTGCCGCGTATCGATGACGCCCTTGACTGCCTTCATGGTGCCAAATTTTTCTCATCCATAGATCTTCGCTCCGGCTACTGGCAAATTGCTGTAGACGACCAGGACCGTGAAAAGACCGCCTTTGTGACACCTGATGGGCTTTACCAATTCAAAGTTATGCCTTTCGGATTATGCAACGCGCCAGCCACATTCGAGCGCATGATGGATGCCCTTTTGCACGGCTTTAAGTGGTCCACCTGCCTGTGCTACCTCGATGACGTCATTGTCTTTTCGCCCACGTTTTCCACTCATATCACTGACCTTTCCCAGATCCTTTCCCTCTTTCGTCATGCCGGCCTGCAGCTCAACTCGTCTAAGTGCCGTTTCGCGCGCCGCCAGCTCACCATCTTGGGTCATGTCGTCGACAATACGGGGGTCCACCCTGACCCTGAGAAGATCCGAGCCGTCAAAGACTTTCCCCAGCCACGTTCTTCTAACGACGTCCGAAGCTTCTTGGGGCTCTGCTCCTACTTTCGTCGATTCGTGCAAGGCTTTGCCGACATCGCCCGCCCCTAACCAACCTTCTGAAGAAAGACGCCACCTTCATCTGGGGACCCGACCAGGCACAAGCGTTTTCCAACCTGATATCGAAGCTTACTACCGCGCCAGTTCTCGCCCACTTCGATGTGACCGCTCCCACTGAAGTTCGCACCGACGCCAGTGGCTACGGCATCGGCGCTATCCTCTCCCAGAGACAATCCGGAGAGCACCGTGTGATCGCGTACGCCAGCCGTCTCCTCTCTGCCCCGGAGCGGAATTACTCAATTACCGAACGCGAGTGCTTAGCTCTTGTCTGGGCTGTTGGGAAATTTCGCCCATATTTATACGGCCGCCCCTTTACAGTTGTCACTGACCACCATGCGTTGTGCTGGCTCTCTTCCTTGAAAGACCCTACAGGACGGCTTGGTCGTTGGGCACTGAGCCTGCAGCAGTACAATTACTCTGTACTCTACAAGTCTGGCCGCTTGCACGCTGATGCCGACTGCCTTTCCCGTTACCCCGTTGGCCCGTGTGACAATCTTGGCACTGACAGCGTGGATGCTCTGTGCTCCCTCTCTGTCCTTGCTAACATGGCCGAAGAACAGCGCCGCGATACCGAGCTGCGCTCCATTATCGACCGCCTCAACACCGCCCCATTCGACCCTCCGATGCGCCGCTTTGTGCTCCGTGATGGAGTTTTATACCGCAGGAGCCTTAGCCAGGATGGCCCCGACCTCCTTCTCGTTGTCCCCGAGCACCTTCGCACTGCTGTCCTCCAAGAGCTGCATGATCTTCCCACTGCTGGTCACTTGGGTGTCTCCCGTACTTACGACCGCGTGCGTCGTCGATTCTTTTGGCCGCGCCTCTACCGCTGTGTACGCCGCTATGTTGCTGCCTGCGATGAGTGCCAGCGCCGGAAACGCCCCACCACTCTGTCAGCCGGTCTGCTTCAGCCCATTGACGTCCCACCCGAACCTTTCCATCGCGTCGGCTTAGACCTCTTGGGACCATTTCCGGAATCCGCCTCGGGCAACAAATGGATAGCTGTTGCCACAGACTACGCTACACGTTACGCGATCACACGCGCACTGCCCACCAGTACGGCTACTGATGTTGCCGACTTTCTTTTGACCGACCTTATCCTACATCATGGAGCTCCCCGCCAACTTCTGACCGACCGAGGCCGATGCTTTCTGTCCAGAGTTGTCGCTGACATTCTTCGATCGTGCTCTACGAAACATAAGCTCACCACCGCCTACCACCCGCAGACGAACGGCCTCACAGAACGCTTCAATCGCACTCTCACCGATATGCTGGCTATGTACGTTTCTCCGGACCATCGCGACTGGGATACCGCTCTCCCCTATGTGACCTTCGCCTACAACTCCTCCCGCCATGACACTGCCGGTTTCTCCCCTTTTTATCTTTTGTATGGCCGCGAGCCCCTGCTGCCTCTGGACACGCTACTTCCCACTTCTACTGCTCCGCCGTCTGCTTACGCCCACGACGCCATTACCCGCGCTGACCACGCTCGCCAACTCGCACGCTCCCGGCTCCTCGCTTCCCAGACCTCTCAGCAGGAATTCTACAACCGCCGTCACCGTGTGGTCTCCTTCACCCCTGGCTCCCTCGTCTTGCTTTGGTCGCCATCTCGCCGCGTGGGGCTCTCTGAAAAACTTCTGTCCCGCTACATCGGCCCGTACCGTGTCCTGCGCCAAGTCACCGCAGTCACCTACGAGATCGCTCCGGCCTTCCCCGGTGCCACGTCCTCTCAGCATCAGACCGATGTTGTGCACGTCTCTCGCCTCAAGCCCTACGTCTTGCAGTCCCCCTCACTGCCGTGATGAGCACCGAGACGGTGCTTTTCCGACCGGGGGGCCATGCAACGGATAATCTCCGTGAAGACGACGCAGAGGAAGTGCCCAGTGTGTGCGCGCTTGCCGCTCGGGGCTAGCTGTGATCTGGACCCTGTGCTCCGGTCGTCCTTGTGCCGACATAGACTTCGGGCCACGTAACAATATCTAAAAATTGCAGCGAACCATGGGTCGGGAGTTCGTGCGTAAAACAAAAAACCCTTCCCATAGCGTTTAAAAAGAGTTAAAATGCTATCCACTGAATGAGTGGGGGTCAAGGTTTTTTGACCCCCACTGGAGGATTCCATAAGACTGGAGGATTCGTGGTTTTACGGCAAGATGATTTCAATGAAAAGGCTGGCCAAGCGATCGCTAAGAACTTTGTACGCGTGAAGCCCAGTGCAACAAGAATCAAGGCAAGGCTGCGGCAAGAGTGCCGCGGGCAGTGCACTGGCCAGTGACGGCAGCAGTGCTGCCATCGGCAACGCGAACGGTGGGCGAAGCGGCAGGGGTCTGAACTTTTTTGAGGCGACGGCAAAAGGATGAGCTAAGTACCGAGACTTGGGAACCAGTGTCAATGAGTTCAGAAACAGGAACACCGTCCACAAAAACGTCGAGCAGATTACAGGGCGAAGACTGGGTCAGTAGAGGATTTTCAGGTCGGGGCACCAATGCAGCATCACCTCCGGGAGCTGCACTGGCTAGTTTCCCGCGAAGCGGCCTGCAGAGGACGGTGAGTATGCGGTGCGGAAGAGGTGAGCGGGAACGGTGGGCTGTCGGGGAGGGAGAGCGGCTGGTTCTACGAGGAGGCGGTGTGGACTCGGCGCTGGGTGGGTCATTACGAGGCGTGAAGCGACGGGGTCCATAGTCATAACGGCGGTCGACGTAGGGCAAAGGTCGGGGAGGTGCGGACCAACGGCTGCGGCAGTGGCGAGAGATGTGGCCTACGCGCGAGCACGTAAAGCAGATCGGCCGGTCGTCAGGGGTACGCCACTCATCCGGATTGCGATACCTTGTGTAACTTGGGACGAAGGTGTTTCGGGCCGTAGCAGTAGCGACCACGGAAGAGATGGGGCTCGCATTCCGAGGTTCGACGGGACGATGGCTTGAGAGCATGCCCAAGTTGGCGACCTCCTGGCGGACGACAGCTTGAATAAGGGATATTGTGGCCAGGGTGTTGTCCGACAAGGGCGCGTTGGTCGTAACAGGAGCCAGGGCTTCCAGTTCACGGCGCACGATGCCAGTCACGTTGTCGGGGTTTGAAGGCTGCCTCAGTGTCGGCAGATCCTCGCACGTGGAACTGGCAGCTGTGTTAGGCAGGCGGTCAAAGCGGTGTGCAATGCGCCGGTGCTTGGCCTGCTCGAAGCGTCGACACACCTGCAGAACGGAGTCAACCGTAGAGCAGTCCCGGCATAGAAGAAGGTAGAAGGCATCGTCGGCAATGCCTTTAAGAATGTGGTCTACCTTATCGTCTTCGGTCATGTTGGGATCGACCTTTCGGCACAGTGCCAAGACGTCTTGAATATATGTAATATAAGATTCAGTGGCCGTTTGGGCGCGAACTGCAAGCTCTTTTTTGGCAGCAAGCTGACGGCCAACTGGTTTCCCAAACAGGTCGCGGAGCTTCTGCTTGCAGGCATCCCACGTGGCAATCTCTTCTTCGTGGGTTTTGAACCAGACGCGTGCGGTGCCGGCAAGATAAAATATCACATTGGCCAGCATCAGCGTGGCGTCCCACCTGTTGTGCTGGCTAACACGCTCATAAAGCCAGTCCTCGACGTCCACGCCATCTGTACCGCAGAATGTGCCCGGGTCGCGAGGGTGGGCTACGACGACAGTTGGCGTGGCAGGCGCAGACGGAGGGCCCGGGTCGGTAGTCATCTCGCCGGTTCGGCCCGTCGTCTCGTCGGCTCGTCGGGTCGTCAGCATGTCGGCTCGAACCTGCGACCTCCACCAAAAGATGTTGATTGATTGTAAAACATTTTATTCGCCAGAAAGAGCTTGGCAAGAGGGCGCGTTAAGTGGTCGAGAGTACATAGCCCTCGACGACTTTGTCAGCCCACTCCACCGCCAAAACTTGCGTTCTGGGGTCAGAGCTAGCCAGCACGGTCTCCCACCGCTCGAGAGAAGGAGCTGTAACTAGATCACTCGGAGGTGGCTCTATTTTGCAGTCCCACAGGATGTGATCGTAGGTAGCACGTTGGCCACAGTGTTTGCAGTTTGGGTTGTAAAGATCTGGATAAATGTGCGCGAGGAGTGATGGGGTGCGTATCGATCTCGTCTGTAGACGACGCCACGAAGCCTCTTCTTCTTTAGTAAGTCTTTTGTCTGGAGGGGGAAAAATTCTCCTCGCTAGTTTAAAATGATATGTGATCATGGAGTCCTTCGTGAAATTCAGGGAGCCAGACTCATCCACTGCCCGGTCGACGAAACCTCGGGCTTTATTGTGGGCTGCCTCGTTCCCCGGATTCCCCAAATGGGCTGGAACCTATATCAATTCCGAATAATTTGGTGAGAATTTGGTTGCGTTAAGGATCCTAAGGGATGTGTTTGTAATTCGCCCTTTAGCGAAATTATTGATTCCCATTTTGTAATCGCTGAGGATGATGCTCCCTTGGGTATGCGCTAGGGCGAGGGCTATAGCCGCCTCTTCTGCCGTTTCAGAGGATTTCGTTTTGATTGTCGCCGAGACGATGTGGTCACCATTCTCGTTCACAACCAAAATTGCAAAGGCATTGGTATGTTTGTATTCTGCCACATCTACATAAAGTGTTCCAACGCACTGTCTTATTTGTTATGTAAGGCTTTGGCTCGTGCTTGTCTTCTCCCCTCATGGTGTAAGGGGTGCATGTTTTTGGGGAGTGGTTTGATTAGTAGGGCCGTCCTATAGTCGCGGGGTAAGTCTACTTTAGCATCGTTATTCGTAGGTCGAAAGTTAATTCCGAGCCTGGTATGAATACTCCTGCCAGTTCTGGAATTGGCTAATCGCGCTGTTTGAGCCATTAAATGGGCTTCTTTCTGTTCATTGTAGGTGTTATGCATTCCTAACCTCATAAGCCTTTCGGTTGAGGCATTTATTGGGAGTCCTAACGCAGCCTTATAAGCCTGCCGTAGCATGCTATCCAATTTGTCCTTTTCTGCTTTCGAAAATTTGAGATAAGGGGTGGCATAGAGTATCCTGTTTAGCGCAAAGGCCTGCACTAGTCGGCATAAATCTATTTTCCTCACCCCTTGTCTGCGGTTAGCTATGCGGCGGATTAATCGCACCGTCGCTTCTACCGTGCGTTTTAGCTTAGTGAGTGTGTCAGTATTCTTTCCATTTGTTTGTAAATACAACCCCAGTATTCTCATGGTCTGTATCTCTTTGACAGATCGTCCATTAACATAGACGTTTATTTGCGGGGGGGATGTCGTGGTACGCCTACCTCTTTGTTTACGACGGATCACGAAGAGTTCAGATTTTTGGTCAGAACAAGTGAGGCCGGATTCCCATGCGCATGCCTCAATGATGTCCACTGCTGCTTGGAGTGTGTCTTCTATGTAGCCTTCGCATCCTTTGGTTACCCAAAGTGTGATGTCATCTGCATAGAACGTGTGATGTAGGTCTGGTATTTGTGCCAGTTTGGGGGGAATTTTGATGAAGGAGAGGTTAAAAAGGAAAGGGGACAAGACGGAGCCCTGTGGCATTCCTTTACTTCCTAGTGTGATTGAGGCAGACTCTATTGTTCGGACCGTTATCACTGCTGTTCTGTTAGTGAGGAAGGATCGGATGTAATTGTACGTCCTTTTTCCGGGGTTGAGTTCTGGCAAGTTTGTCAAAATGGCTTTGTGGGTGACATTTTCTAAAGCTTTAACAAGGTCTAAACCCAATATTGCTTTCGTTCCTGTTCCCTCGTCAGCTTCAATTGTCCTTGTTAAGCTGCAAGAGTATGTCCTGAGTAGATAGTTGGGCCCTGAATTCTAACATTGTTTCAGGTAGGAGGTTCATGTCCTCCACATAGTTTTGGAGCCTATTGAGGATGACATTCTCCATGAGTTTGCCTAGGCATGATGTTAATGAAACTGGGCGTAGATTCTCAGTGCTGAGTTTCTTACCCGCTTTATGAATAAAAGTGATTTTCGCGTGTTTCCACTCCGGTGGTATGTTGCCTGCATGCCAGTATTTGTTCATAAGGTCTGTAACCGCCGCGATCGACGTTGCATCTAAGTTCCTGAGAGTCTTATTTGTTACTTCGTCTGGTCCTGCCGCAGATGTTGTTCGCAATTTTCCAATTGCGTACCAGACCTCTGCGTCTGTGATTTCTGCGTCTAAATTTGGATTAGGAGTCCCCCGGTAGTCTGGTTGTGTGGTACCATCATCCGTGTTTAGATAACGTTCTGCTAGCTCTTTGATTAGGTCTTCAGTTGTACCCTCATATTTATGTACGAGTCTGTACAATTGACTTTGTTGCACGGGACGTGTTTGTTCTGGGTCGAGCAGGAGTCTTAGAAGATGTCATGTCTTCTTATTTCCGAGCTGTCCATTGACGCTTTCACATATTTGGTTCCATTGTTGTGTTTGGAGAGTAAGTGTATGTTCCTCGATTCGCCTCTCGATTTCAGCGATCTTTTTGCGTAGTCGCTTGTTGTGTTTTTGCTTCTTACAGCGTTTTTGGAGGCCTTTTTGTGCCTGCCACAGGTGTAACAGTTTTGAGTCTGCAATCTGCTCCTCCTTCTCATCTGGCACCACAACGCTAGTGGAGCTGACATCTTCATTCAGGGAGATAACCCAGTCGCTAAGGTTAGAGATCTCCTTTGGAGCTGTTTTGTTGCGAAGTTGCCTGAACTTGTCCCAATCCGTGGTTCGTATTTCTTTTGCTTTGTTTTTAAGTTTTGTCGTGGGGAAGGTGATGCCAAGGATGAAGTGATCACTACCAAGGTTTTGCCCGGTGTTGACCCACTTTGCGTCCTTGACGTTTTTAGAGAGGGATAAGTCTGGAGATGTGTCTACACATATACTGTTACCCATGCGTGTGTGGTCGCTCCGGTTGTTTAGCGTTGTGAGCCCTAGTGACTGTATGATTTGCCAGAGCAGGTTCCCTTTCGGAGTTGCTTTGGTATATCCCCATGCTGGGTGTTGAGCGTTGAAGTCTCCCACAATTATTAGTTGAGCCCTAGTCGCCAGCTTTACTGTGTTTATCAACAAGTGTGGGAGTCCAATGCCTTTGTTTCTGGGCGGGTTGTATACATTAAGGATCAAGAGATTTGAGTGTCCTTTTTGCCTTGGTACTATTTCAAGTAGGGTGTAATCTTCTTCCGAATCATTTATAAAATGTTGAATTGCGGTGATATTTCTATGCACCAGAGTGGCTGGGAAGGAGCCGGCTGCGTTACAGGTATCATAATGAGGTGGCAGATATGCTTTATAGCCTGGCAGTGTAGCCCTGCCGCTAGCTTCTTGCAATGCAATCACGTCTGGGGTTTGAACAGGTGGTGCTTGTTGGATGTGGAGCTGCAAGTGGGCCCGCTTGCGGCGGAAGCCTCTGCAGTTCCATTGCCAAATTTCAAATTTTTGGCGTGGTGCCATGTTGGGTTATAGATGGTTGTGGCGTCGAGGACAGATCCAAGATGGGGGGTAGGCGGGCCTCGATAGTTGTAAGCCAATCCATTATTTCCTGCATGCAGGTGGCTATTTGGGATACCTCTCCCTCTAGTGTTGCAAAGCGAATATCTATCTCTGCAAATTTGGTAGTAACGAGGCCTTGGAAGGTTGCTTGTTCTTTGATATAGCGCTAGTTCTCTCTGACAGAGTATTGATGTCTGCCCTGAGTTTGGTAGGCGCTTTCGACGGCTGCGGGGTGTCGGCTTCCGAAGCCTCGGTCTTTCTTTTGGATTCCTCGCCTTCTTTTGTAGGAAGCGGTCTTTTAGTTGCTATTCTGGCGTCTGTGTCCGTCGCGTTATGGGCCGAAGACTGGGACGCGGTGGAGGGAGTGTTGCAAATGGCGTCTGTTTTCATCGCATCATTAGTCGAAGCCTGGGGCGCGGTGGGTGGCGTTCTAGCCGCAGTGGCATTCTGTACCTGATGCGCTTGTAACAGGCGTTTAATGTCAGCCAACTCTTTTTTAAGGCTGGCAATTTCTCTGTCTCGAGATTGTAGTTGGATCTGAAATTCCTTCTCTCGAGCGTCAATAGATTGGGAGGCCTCTGCTGGCCAGCTCACCTTTTTGTTGGAGCGGCTATCGCTGCGTCCGCGGCTCGAGCTTCGCTTGTCGTTCCCTGCAGGGTTCCCCAGGGGCGGGAAGGAGCTGGAGTTGTTCCGGCTGTGGCTGCCTCATTTTCCGGTAGCACCCTGTTCCTTCTTCCTGGGCCTAGACTGGTGTCCGCGTAGTGATGAGTCGTTGTCTCCTTGCTTGGGTGCCTGGTTGCCATGGGGCGGTCCTTGTTTGTTCTTGTTGATCAGCCGGGATTTGCAGTTCCCGCTGCCTGTCTTGTGGCCCCCGTTGCAGACGATGCATACGGGTTGGCAGGTTGGCTGTTCTCCCTCAGGTGGAGGCGAGTGATTTGCTCCGCAGCGGCGACAAAGGTTCGTTGTAAGTTTGTAGCAGACATCGGCCCGGTGTCCTACCCTCCTGCAGTTGTAGCATATTTCATGTTGCTCCCTGAAGGGGTGCACCCGAAAGACGCCGCACTGATAGATTACTTGGCTGGGTAGCTTCTTTCCAAAAAAGGTGATTTGTATTGTTCTGGATTGTCCGATCCTTCGGGCATCCACAACTTCTATTCCTTCGTTTCTGTTTCCGAAGCCTTGGCGAACCGCTTTGGGCGAGTCTCCCGCGTAGGCGTTGTAAATGACCCCTTTTACCGAGTCTTCGGGCGCCGCCACGTACGACGTCACGTTGTAGGTTTGACCTTGGAGGTTCAGTTTTTCAATCTTGGCGTATGCAGTCGCCAAGATGTTACGGCGGTAAGTCTATAGTGGCAGCTGCTGTGATATGGCCAGCACTCAGCTCAGACACCGAGGGCCCAGCTACCAAATGTCAACGTCGTCGTCGTTCAGCGCACCGCCACTTCTTCATTCACGATTCGTTCACTTATTGAGTAACCAGTTCATCGGTAACAATATCTTCCATATGATGTGGGCATGTACTCAAAATCCCCAACTCCCCCCTTCCCCTACCCCTTCCAGAGAGGCATGGGAGACTGCCCTCCTCAACTGCTCCTCGCTTGAGTCCCAAAGGCCTCTGGTGAAACGGGCGAGAGACTGCGCCTTGTCATGCGGTGTCCCGGACTAGGGACGCCGACCATGTAGCGGGGCCACTCTGTGGCTCCCAAACTATATTTTATCAATTAAAAGTTTTCACCACCACGACCGAGAGGAACGGCATGGTATTTCGCATAAGTGGTAAGAAATTCCCGGTTGTCGTTCTATCTACATTTAAGTCCCCACCCACCCTACCCCCCTAGCAGGTGGTAGCGTTTCTGGCACAACGTTTTCAATGACAACATAACATATAAATACCAGCGCAAAACTGCTACACACAAGCGCTGCCAACTGATGTTTAATGGGTGAAAAATGGGCTTAAATGCTGATTACAAACAACAAAAAGAAAGAGAATATCTTTGCTTGTCACTTCTTCAAGAAGCGCAACTCCGCATCTGACAAGGCGATTGAAGGCGCGCTGACACAATTATCTTGCAGCCCGGCTATCTCAGCAGCCTCCTTGATCTCCCGCACTATCTGATCCGGATGCCTGCTGATTACCGAACAGCTGGTCAAGTCCGGAGTGCACTGCTCTTCTTTCCCTGTAGTTCGGTCTTTGATGATGCATTTCCGCCGGTGCACCGCCAGATTGCCTGTACCTGTCACGAATGTCCTGCACCGATGTTCTTTCAGCCGCTCATTCAGGCAACGACCCGTCTGGCCGACGTAAACCTTGCTGCATGAAAGGGGAACGGAGTACACCACACCCTCCACACATTCGACGAAGGGGCTCTGATGTGCCGTGTTACTCCGCCGACGCTCGCCATCTCCCTTGTTGACACGTGCACATAGAGCGCCTAATTTCATAGGGGTCGAAAAGATGACGTCAACCTCACCATGCCGACCAATCTTCTTGAGGCGATGTGAAGCATTGTGTATATACGGCCCAACGACCACTCTTCGTTTCCGCGGTGGTTCATCGATCCCGTTGCTGGCTCGTGCTTCTTGTTTTGCTTCCTTCAGAAGGCGTTGACTATGAAGGCCCCTATGAAATTAGGCACTCTATGCGGTGTAACACGGCACATCAGAACCCCTTCGTCGAATGTGTACTCCATTCCCCTTTCATGCGGCAAGGTGTACGTCGGCCAGACGGGTCGTTGCCTGAATGAGCGGCTGAAAGAACATCGGTGCAGGACATTCGTGACAGGTACAGGCAATCTGGCGCTGCACCGGTGGAAATGCATCATCAAAGGCCGAACTACAGGGAAAGAAGAGCAGTGCACTCCGTACTTGGCCAGCTGTTCGGTAATCAGCAGGCACTCGGACCAGATAGTGCGGGAGATCAAGGAGGCTGCTGAGATAGTCGGGCTGCAAGATAATTGTGTCAGCGCTCCTTCAATCGCCTTGTCAGATGCGGAGTTGCGCTTCTTGAAGAAGTGACAAGCAAAGATATTCTTTCTTTTTGTTGTTTGCAACCAATATTTAAGCCCATTTTTCACCCATTAAACGTTAGTTGGCAGCGCTTTTGTGTCTTCGTTCTTCGTCCTGTGTCCTGCTGTTTTGCGCTGGTATTTATATGTTATGGATCACCAACTAGCTCGCACCCTTACCCTAGTCAATGCCAAAGCATGCAGCGCACATCTGGCACTAACGCCACGTAGCTTAAAGCACGATTGAGGTGTCCACTGTTCGAGAGGGCAGTTATGCGCCTTCCCTCTGGTTCATGTGTCCACTGAGATGTATGAGACAGATACTGCGCATTTCCTTTCCTCAAAAACCAATTTACAAATTTTACCCTCTACTTTCCAAGCTCCCACTCTATTGGAAGGAAGGGAAAACTTTATTTTCACTAATGGTTTTTCCTGCGGTTTGGGGGCATCTGCAGAGACGTCTTGGTTCTACCCCCAGGTGCCTTCTCTGTCGAAGTCGTCCGCCTCTAATCAGTGGTCGCCTGCCCTCAGTCCAGGGCTCCGCTGGCCACTGCCGCCCGTTGAGCTCGCTGTACCAGACCTTGTTGGTCTTCACAGCGGTCGCTGGACAGCAGAGTTTCCCGCTGCTCCGCACTCGGGTTTTGTATTTTGGGGACCACGCCTGTGTTTTGGCAGGCCCATGTGATGTGGTATAGAGTAGGTATTTCGTCGCACCAGGGACATTTGTCCGCGTATATCGTAGGGTGCATTTTGTTTAGTATATGTAGGCTTGGGAAAGAGCCTGTTTGTAATTGTCTCCAAGTGACAGCTTCCTCTCTGCTGAGAAATTTGTGCGGTGGGGGATATCGCATTCTTCTGCCTCTATGTTTTTGTAGTATGGCCGAATATTCCCTGGGTGCTGGCGCGAGTTCCGCGGTCTCGTCGGATGCTCGGAAAGTAATGTATCCTCGAACTATCCTGTCGGCTTCTTGGTTCCCTGCCACCCCCGTGTGCCCCGGTACCCACACAATTTTGTGTGGAATCTTGTTGTTTTGTTCTTCGTGGTTTTTAATTATGTCGGTCGCTGCGAGAAATATGCGGAGCGCGTTACGACCTATCCTGCCATTCATGTAATTGCGGCAGGCTGTTTGAGAGTCCGCGAGTATTGTTAGTGACAGCCCGGTTCTATAGCCCTCCGCCACCTCTAGAGCAATGGCGACTTCGTCGGACTCTGCAGCTGTGCAGCCTCGGAGAGACGCGCTGGTCATTTTGCGTAAAGACGAATCGACCACCGCCGCTACAGCGATTTTGGTATCTCCTCCTCTCCAAAACGCGTCTATTTGTTTCGCAGGTGTTGGAGAAGATACTGCGCATCTCCTTTACGCAATAAAAATATCGAAGACACTTTGGAAATTCTAATGTGTGCTTGGCGAAAGCCTTGTGGTCCACCCACTGCTATGCACAGTTACGGCCCCCGCCGGCGTGCCGGCTGATAAAGAGGAGAGGAGGTTGCGCTTTTACTTTCTTCTTTCCAAGCTCCAGCTCCATTGCTTTCGCAGCTTGAAGGGTTCCACTGATGGTTACAACGGACATCGGTGACGGCAACGGCTATGGCGACGCCACGAAACGCGGAAACGGGCGCCTAAAGCTGCGCTCTAAAAATAACCTACGATTTTGATAAGCGCTTTTTCTCCGGGGTTCTTGAGCTGGGCCGGAAGCCTCGAGAAGAGAACCGTTTATTCGCCGTGAAGGAAGCTATTCTGAGAAGCGACGGCAGCGCAACTGTAGCAAAATGTCACTGCGGTATCATCTTTTTCGCTCCTGGGGAGGTAATGCAGCAACATCTACTCGTTGCTGGTTTTAGAAAAAGGAAAAGGAAAATGACGCACCTTCTGATGGATGCACGAATAATACAGCCCATGCAGGCGCATATCTGATAGCAACACCATCCATTTTTCTCACTGTGGAAAAAAAGATAGTTCAGAGAACATGGTTAAAGTTCCAGTCGAACTGCAGACAATAAAGAGGCCGACTCTGCCTACTAGGTTTTCTCAAGACCGGAGTGAAAGCTAGAACTGTTAACGTCATCGTGGGGCTGTGCCCGGTAACAATAAATGAGACGGCGTAGTCTGGTCATTATTCCCACATTTCAGTGGTCGTGTTATTTGCTGGCGAAGCGGTGGATCTCTGGACATATAAGCTAGGCCTGTCGTCGGTAACAACGTATACTTGGATGGCACGCGTCCCATATGGCTCCTAGATTTTCGACGACTTTTGCTGAAAGTATGTCGGTTGGTTGGTTTATGGGGTTTAACGTGCCAAAGCAACTAAGGCTATGAGACACGCCGTAGTGGAGGGCTCCGGAAATTTGGACCACTTGGGGTTCTTTAACGTGCACTGACATCGGACAGTACACGGGCCTCTAGAATTTCACCTCCAAAGAAATTCAACCGCCGCGGCCGGGATCCAACACGCGTCTTTCGGGCCAGCAGCCGAGCGCCATAACCATTGAGCCACCGCGGCGGCTGAAAGTATGTCATTAAGTTCCAGAAAATTTTTAAAAAGTGTTTCAAACAGACCAATTCGACCTTCCTATAGCAGAATCAGCCGACGCTCAATTCTATTCCGTGGGTAATCTAATGCCTTATCATTACTAATTATTGGTTATGCTGGTGGCAGTACGCGTAGCGTTCGCACACATCGATTTTCTAGCGATACGAAGGACATGTGAATTAATGCCTGGCCGAAACTCAGATAAATATTCTAGCCCATGTTTTATATTTTTTCGACCCATGTGGCCTTGATAAATGCGAACCAGTATCTCGCCTCGCGTGACCACCGCCGCTATCAAATTTCTGCCCCTTTTGGCACGACACTGTTCCGAACAGAAATTTTGCTGGCGAAAGGCTCCATCTCTTCGCGTATGTTTGTTGCGGCATAGATAGCTCCCGTCATTGCACGAAAATACGGGTTGCGATCAGTGCGTCTGCAATCAGTTTGAGCGTGACATCCCGTACAAAAGCCGAAACCATGCTCATAGCATGAATTTTGACGTAACCATCGCCTGCTGCGTACACGAGTGCCTTTTGAAAGCATGGTTGTCAGAAAGGAGCTGTTACCATGTAAAGCATTGCATAACGAAGTCACACTTCAGTTACAGGGGAAAGAACCTTCGAAGTCTGGGCTGCATGTCTCGTATTCCATTCTGAGTGATTGTAAACAGTTTTCAGGAATACGACACTAATTCCATACAGCAAGCAGCCTTCCTGGCCTGTTAGTTACACCTTTCTGCCGAAAAAAGTGTTCCATTCACCATCAAGAGCAGATTACGGCCAACTGTTTAATGTGCACTTCATGGTGTGGAGGAGTGCCGCGTCCTGGTGAGTATCAACTGCAAAGTAAGCGCTTGTGATGGTCACTGGCTCCAACTGCACATTTTAAAATGTTTTCCATGTTCTCCCGACTATTTTTCCTATGCATTAACCAATCTTGAAAGAATCTGCCTCAGCATCATTGATATACTTCTTGGAGACAACGTAGAGTGATAAGCGGACAGCGTGACAGTCCAACGGAGCAGGCCAGTGCGGCGATTGCTGAAACTCTAGTCTTGTGTCCGAAAATTGTTTGTAGCAGCTTGTGCCCTGAGAGAAGCGTAAAGCTTCGCCCTTAGGTGCACTGATGAGTTCGTATCACTCTGAACATTCGAAAGCTTCTTTCTAAGCCGGACATGCTGTCCCCAGCATTTCGCAACGTTAGGGTGGCGTACGCTACCGGCTTCACTGTTACATCGAGGGGAATTTCCAATTTAAGAGACCTGACCTCGCATGTGGACGCGTTGCAGGCAACTTGCGATGACTCATCTGGGTCGTACTGCTCCAAAGACATCGACGATGCCATGCCAGCCTCGATGGCAGGAAAACAGTTCCGATGGGTCTCATACTAAGATGCCTTGCTTGCCACGCGGAGTCGAGGGCATCTCCTTTGTGCCCGAGACCACTGCCCCCCCCCCCCCCCCCACAAGCTCTAAGGGTGTCTGGGAACGAACGCTAAAGTGCGTCAAGTGGTCACACTCAGCAAGCGCTTCAGTAAGCCCAGTGTCCTCACGACGGCTGCTCAAGCGCCCACGACTTTAGCAGGACCTACGTTTTTAGAGCTATAAAGATTAAAAAACCTGCACATTCTCATTATCTGTGACTTCGCTAAGCTGATAATCATCAGCCTGGCTATACCCACTGGAGGGCAAAGGCCTCCCCCATACCTCTCCAATTAAGCCTCTCCTTTACCAGCTGCAGCAGCCGTATCCCCGCAAATTTCTTAATCTCATTCGCCCACCTAACTTTCTGCCGCCCCCTGCTACGCTTGCCTTCTCCTGGAATCCACTCCGCTACCCTTAAGGACCAGCGGGTATGTTTCCTTCGCATTACATGCCCTGCCCAAGCCCATTTCTTTCTCTTTATTTCCACTAGGATGTCGTTAACCCGCGTTTGTTCCTTCACCCACTCAGCCCGCCTCCAATCTCATTATGTTGCACCTAAATATTTATCTTTCCATAGCTCGCTGTGTTGTCCTTAACTTAGCTGAACCCTCTTTGTTAGCCTGTAGGTTTCTGCCCCATTGGTGAGCACCGGTAAGATACAACTGTTGAGTACCTTTCTCTTAAGGGTTATTGGTAAGCTGCTCTTCACCATCTGAGAGAACCTGCCATATGCGCTCCAGCCCATTCCTACTCTTCTAGTTATTTCCCTCTCATAATCCGGATCAACGGTCACTACCTGCCTTAAGTAGATATATAATCTCTTTCTACTTCCAGCACCTGGCTACCTGTTGCGAACTACTGTTCCCTTGCAAGATTGTTGAACATTACTTTGCTTTTATAAATGTTAATTTTTAGCCCCACCGATGTGCTCCACTTTTCTAACTCATTTATAATGCTTTGCAGTTCACGTGCTGAGAGACTTAGCAAGGCAATGTTATCAGCGAATCGGAAATTACTTCGGCATTCTCCATTAAATATTATCCCCAACTGTTCCCATTTCAGGCCCCGGAATACCTTCTGTATATGGGCGGTGTATAACACTGGCGAGATCGTGTCTCCTTGCCTGACACCTTTCCTTTTTGGAATTTTATTGCTCAAATTATGGAGGACTATGGCAGCTGCGCAAGCAATATTTTTCCATAAAAATCTTCTGCACCTGATTCCGCAATGCCTGCATGACAGCTGAGGTTTCTGCTCAGTCAAATGCTTTCTCGTAATCAATGGATGCTATTCTATAGCATCACCTGATGCTATATCACCTGCTATATCACCTCTATCACCTGACTGTTAGCATGAATATCGTCTATTGTCGAGTATGGCTTACGTAAGTCTGCCTGACCATTTGGTTGATTGATGTGTAAGGTAGTCCTGACTCTATTAGCGATTACCTTACAAAATACTTTGTAGGCAGCGGACAGTAAGCTGATCGGTCTGTAAATACTGAAGTCTTTGACGTCTCCTTTCTTATGAATTGAGATAATCTTAGCGTTCTTCCAAGCTTCTGGTACGTTCGGGGTCACAAGGCATTGCATATGCAGGGTGGCTGGTTTTCTAGCGCAATCTCTTCTCCGTCCTTCAACAAATCTGCTGTCACCTGGTCCTCACCAGCTGCTTTCCCCCTCTGCATTGCGCCTAAGACTTTATATAGTTACTATATTTTTACTGGTGTAATGTCGCATTGCTGCGTTATACTGCCTCTCTCATTAACATTCTGATTACATTCACTACTGCATAGATTAGTGTAGAACTCCTCGGCTACTTTCACTATCTTATCCATATTGGTAATGGAATTGCCTCGTTTGTCTCTTTGCGCATATTTATTTATTTTATTTTATTTATCAAATACTGCCAACTGCCTCTTGGCAGTCAAAGCAGGAGTGGATACATTGTTCTTGAACAATTGCTAAGGTGAGTTTAACAGCGGCAAAGAAAGAAAACATGCTATTGACAATCAGCCATGAAGGAATGTGCACAATCAAAAAACACACAAAAAAAGAAAGAAGGAATACACTTTGAAAGGCGGACGGGAAAGCAAGAAGCGTTGTAAAGAAATACTTGCAGCATCATAGATAAGATGACACGGCTGTAACAAAAGATTCAACTGAGGGCATGTCAGCTACTTCATAGGGTAAGGCGTTCCACTCAGCTGTGGTTCGAGGAAAGAATGATGAATGGTAGGCGTTAGTTTTAACCTGCGGCATTACAATTGTTTTGCTGTGCTTGCCTCTCGTTTTCCTGGATTCGTTGAAGTTCATGTAATTATGAAAATTTATTTTGACATGGTGGTTGACAATACTGTACATCATTTGTAGGCGGTGTAGTTTGCGGCGCATTTCTAGCGACGGGAGCCCAGCTCGTGTTCTCAGGTCTGAAACAGAGATACTTCTATGGTAAGCGTTAAAAATGAATCGAAGTGCTTTCTTTTGTACCCCTTCAATGTGATTGATGTTTTTCTTAGTATGAGGGTCCCAAACAGTGTCAGCGTAATCAAGAATTGGCCTAACGAGTGTCGTGAATGCTGCAAGTTTTGTTGCACTAGTGCAGTGCCTCATGCGGTGCTTTAATAACCACAGCTTTTTTAGTGACGCCGACACAACATATTCAACATGTGCGTTCCACGTTAATTTGGAGTCAATTATAACACCAAGATATTTGCGGCACTGCTTTTACCTATGCCTATATCTGCTTTTTACCTATGCCTAGTCTTCCCTTCACTGCTTTGAGGCTACCTCCGTTCTTTAGAGCATCCACGATTTTCGCCATGCTGAAATTTTTTGTCGGCCAGCGGGCGCTTCTTTACCAATTTCGATAGCTCTGCTAGTTACAACTGGCAGGGCACTTTTTCCTTATTTGTTTTTTTTAAGCCCAAACTTATATCTATTTGTGGAGTTAGACGTCCTTATGCCTTGGCCTTTATCAATAAGATTTTTCATCTCCTTAGGTAGCTTCCCGGCATCCTATCGAACCATCCTACCGCCTACTTTTCATCTCATTCCGTAAGGAATGAGATGAAAAGTAGGCGGTAGGATGAGATTATCGTTCATTGTTTCAACATTACGGACCCCTTCTTCATTTAAAGCGGAAAATCTGTTCTGCAGCGAAATCCTGAACTGTTCTACATTCCCGCTTTCCGCTAACTCCTTGATGGCCTTCCGCTGCACTGGTTTCTTCCATTCCTTCTTCATATCTAAGCTAATACGAGACGTTACCATTCTTTGGGTCGCTACAACGAACCTTTCCGAGGACCTCTACATGTACGATGCCAGGGTGAGCGCACAGTATGAATACTTTCATTTTTAGTCTCGCCATTAAGGCTCTTCCACGACCACTTCGTTTGCTCATTTGTGGAAGAAGGTATTCATTATTTGTATATTATTTGTATCTGCGAACTATACTAATAACTCTCCACTGATATTCCTACAACCTGTGCCATAGTCACGTTTTTGCATTGTAATCGTCCATCAGAACAGTGTACTGTGATTTTACTTTGGTCAGTGCCGGTACCATGTCTCCATTGGATATTTCAACGATCTGGTCATCATGGCTTGCTGCAGGTGCGTAGGCCTGCACCATCTTCAGCTTGTACCTATTATTAAGCCTCATTACGATAGCTGCCACACTCTCACTAATACTATAAAACTCCTCTATGTTAAGAAGAGCAAGGTTCCGGGTTAGTAGGTAACGCATTTAAACGGAAGAAACAGCGCGAGAAACACGGATGCACGAGGAAACGAGACACGCACGGGCGCTGACTCGCAAATGAAATTTGATTCCGGTGGAAAGGCGCCTAAATAGAAAACATGAGGGGGTGGGTAACAGGGCTGCTGCAGCGATAACCGGCAATCAGTGTGGTCGTATCACAAGATGGCAAAAAAACAAACAGGGAACAAAAGAAAGTTATAAGCGATAAGATGACGGTGTAAAGGGCCGCTAAACGGTGGTCAGGTAGGTAACATTAACAAAAAACAAGAGCAATGAAAAAGTACCCAAGAGTGCGGGGAATGCGTAAAAACTCTGATTTATTAATATATTATAGCTATATCCTGATTCATTAAGCTGCAAGAATGAAATGAGTCATTCCTCGCATGACTGCCAAGCCCTCGTCGGTTCCTCGTAAGACTGGATGTGTCCGAGGCGACTCGAGCCAACGCGTGGTGGTGCTTCTGAACGAACAAGCGCAAAAAACACAACGGGCAAGAAAAAAGGCGGAACACGACGGACAGGAGCGCTGAAGCGTGTTCTGCCTTTTTCTTGTCCGTTGTGTTTTTTGCGCTGGTTCGTTCAGAAGCATGTCCTGCCAACTAGCCCAACAACAAGTGTTGCGTGATGGTGCGACATTCGCAACCCTACTGGATGCTTCGTGCGCAGGCTTACGGTCGTTTCCGCCTGCTACTATACCAGATTGAAAAATTGATTTTTGAAAGTTGATTTTTGAGGTAACAAAACGGCGCAGTAATTGCCTCACATCTCGGTGGACACCTGAACCGCACCGTAAGGGAAGGGCAGAATGCCGAAACGAAAAATTATAGACGTCAGCTGTCTGCATGGATGACATAACTGCAAAAGGATGATTACAACGAGATGACCGTCTTCCGTGAGGCCGTGAGTACAAGTTGGAATCCAAATTGAGTTTACTGTGAAAAAGCAGATAAAAAAACTTTATTCCCGACATTCTTCCGCGAAGAGCCAATGTTGGTAACTGAGCTCGTAATATAATTTCTGATACGGACTGCGTTCATTGGTAAGACGAAATTATAAACCTTACTGCCACTCTCTGAACACGTTCTACTTTGTTTACAAGATATTTCTGATTCGGATCACAAATTATGCTTGCACATTCTAGAGGTGGCCTTACTGACTTCGGCGCTCGGATCGGTGAAGTCAACAAATACGACCAGAGAAGAAATGCACATAAGTCGGATAGAAGATCTCATGGTGCCAAATTTTCACTTTCTGCTGGACGCAACAGTAGCAAACTGTTTTCCTTCAAGTGACAGAAGTGAATGCCTACCTGTGGTTCCGGCTCGTCCGCAGTCACAAGTAAACGGCCACCATTCAAAGGGTCCAGCAATCGTTCATATTAAGTCAGCAAACATGGTGCCAGAAATGGCTAGGAAATGGTAGGAGTTGCGGTCGAAGCCCAGTTTCTGGAAGATGGGCATCACCGTCAGTAAGTCCTGAAAGGGAGGCTGCGCCGTTGGTCGTTCGACTACGAAGAAACACGCACGTACCAACCTTTTGTGCTCTCTGTGCACAATGTCCCTCGCTGTTCAACTTGTTCTGGGTTTTTCCATGCTGGCCGAAACTGAAGCGGGAGCCCTTGAGAAATTCAGCAAGATTCAGCGGGACAAATCTGCGTCACATTTTTTTAATAACCTACTGGTTTTTTAGAGTGCAATTCCTTGCAAACTTTTTCCGTTTGCCTCCTTAAATGAAATAACACCACATTTTTCATGGCTTTTCAAGAAAAAAAATATCAAAGTCAAGCCGTAGTGGAGGACTACGGATTAATTTGGACCACCTGGGGTTGTTCACGTCCAGCGATATCGCACATAGCACGGGCGCTGGCGTAGTAATAATCTTTTATTCATAATAAGTGCAACTTTTGCCTCGGATTTCCGAATAAACGACGAAAGAAGACGAGCTAGCACGTGCGTACCCCGGCGAGTCAAATAGCCGATGCAGCAGAAACAAAATAAAGGAGAAAGCGCCTGCCCATTTCCGCCAGTCAGATCAGCTCAGAGGCGACGTCTACTGGAGTACATGCACTCCTAGTTTGCGCAACAAAAGGATTCCTTGTTATCTTAAATAAGGTGAACGTCACCCACAACCAGACGCATCAACGCAAGCAACTAGAGAGCCAGCACATCAATGAAAATTGCTCAGAGCACAACCGCGTTTTCTAACAAATATTTCACCAAACGCCTGCTCGTTGTTAGTGTTTTACAAATTGAAAATTTCATTTCGAACGGTCCTCTCAAAACCAAAAGTCAAGAACAACGCAGCTGGCTACATGGTGTTGAATGTCATGTGAACTATTCAGATAGTTTATTAAAGAAAGTACCGGCCTAAATCGGATGGCGCACCTAGCATCGACACTCGCCTACAACAAACAACGGAAAAATATTCAAAAGGGAAAGAGGAATGCAGGCAAAAAAAAAAGATCGGGGAAAAAAGTAGGAACACCAAAGACCAGTCGCCCAATGACGCTTGCGACCGGCACAGCCGTTTACAAAATCCACAAACCAAACGCAAACGAAAGTCCCGGTTTCCCAGAGTTGCCTTCCCTGTCAAGGCTGCACTGGTAGGAAAAAAAAAAAAAAAACATCGGCTTAAGTGGGAGTCGAACCGCTAAACCGCGGAACTACAGTGGCAGCGGCAGTAAATACACCTCCTAAGTAACCACTTAGAACTGCGGTAACTGGAAATCGGTGCATCGTAGCGAAAAACAGACATGGGGCAGAAATGTCCGCCATGTATCAATTCTGCTGACCGACAGTACCAGGAAGATACATGTCAGGCAAAAGGCGCGAAAAAAAATGTGTTGCGCCTGTCAGTCACACTGATAGCAAAATTGAATGTTGTTACAGGACCTTCAGCTGCGGTGTACTAAAACGTCTCTTGGCGCTGGCGGTATATTATACCCCTGTCACACGGCCAGTTTCAATGGCCATCGAGTCGAGAGCCATCGAGATTTTCGATCGCCATTGAACTCGAGGGAGTTGTGGAGCTGCTACACGGCAAATCTCAATGGCCATTGAAATCGTTCTCGTGTCTTACGCCAAGCTCGTGTGGCGCCACAATCGCTGCTTTCGGTTTCGCGCAAATAACAAAAATATATTGACGAAACTTAACTAAATGTTGAAATACACTTTCTTGTAGTCATAAGGCGCGTTCACACTTGTTCAAAAATCCGGCAAGCGAAGCGGATTCGCTCGCCGCAAAAACTAGGACCTGTTCTCATCTGTTGACGCCCGGGCGAGTTGGAACGGCCGCGCCGCTGCTGCTTCTCGCTTTGCGCACCACGTCGCCGCTCGCGACGTACACAGATACAGTGAGAAAAGAGCATAAATTTATGCTGTCTACGTACCACGAGCGTATGCACGCTTACGTACGCTAAACGCAGGCGCATTCTCACATTGAGTTCAGCGTATGCTAGCAGAGAGGCAAAAATAAACTTAGTCTCTAGTGGCGCCATCTGGTAGTCAAAACGGGAACCATTACTGTCAACAAACCGCCTCTCTTAGGCCTAACAGCGGCAGAATCGTCACTCTAAATAAAAAATAAAGCAAATTTATCACTTATACGTTTTCTTCTAGGCAAGATGAGACGAAGCGAAAGACCGGTGCCCCATTTATGACCAGTGAACGGACAGAAAAAGGCAGCAACAACGAGAATTCAGTCCGAAGCGAGGGGTCCGGCTTTGAAGGGCGCCGCCATGTTTGTTGTCGTTCGAAGCAATGCTAGCAACCTTGGGCAACGCTCGAAGGCCCTCGAAATCTCGATAGAGTTCCGGGCTGCTCCGTCGACTCGATAGACTATTGACTCGATGGCCATTCAAACTGGCCGTGTAGCAGCGCTCGATCGCCTTCGAGTCGATAGGCTATCGATTCGAGGGCCTTCGAAATGCCCGTGTGACAGGGGTATTAGTTTCAGAAATGGGGGCAACACCTTCCCACGCCATGGGCAAAATCATATGGAACTGAAACCATAAAAATCATGGGCGGTAATCTTTGGGGTAAGCTGCAAAAAAAAAAAAATCACTTGTTTCTCTAACCACAGAGCGCGTTGAAAAAAAAAAAGAGAAAAAGAAAGCTCCACGATTTTTTGTTTAATTAAGGCTTGTGACACTTACAAACAGGCTCAGGTTTGCAACCGAGCCCGCTGTGTGCACCGCCATGCAGCGGAGCTTCCCAAGTGCACAGTCCACAGGCACTTGTACTCAGTTTTTAACCAGCGAGTGACCGGCGGTGGGAGTCGAACACCCCACCTCCCGCAGCCGAGACGGGCGTCTTAGCCACTACGCCACGACTGCGGTGATTAATCCTTGACATATAAAAGCATTTTCCTCGGCGATAAGACATTTCCTCCTTTCCAGGCGTGACGTCAGACAAGCTAGCGCAGCGCCACCCGTGACCGCTTAAACCGGCTTACTGACGCTTCGTCCATGCGCGACGCTTTTCATGTTGTAGGCGGCCGTCACGTGGTGATAACTGGTGATGTGGTGCTCGTTCCGCCATTACTTCTGACCGTGGTCGTCATTTCGACTTCGCATTATTCGCCAACCTACCCGTCCATAACATCAAGACGATCTTTTACCACCAGATTTTCTAAGGTCGACGGCTTTCCTCGGCAACTGAAGGCTTCGCTTATAGCGCTGGTTCTCCCTTCACACTGGATTGAGCGCCTACCCTTGGGTCCTGCTTGGCCTACGCACTACACTTCGCAATGACTGTTCCACATGTGCAGCAGAGCTCACGTCTGTTGCCACTGCTCGTGTTCCTGGCAAATATTTCGAGCACTCGCCAAGCACACCTGTCGACGTTTCCAACAACGCCGGCCGTCTACGCAGCTCTGTGCGCATCACAGTCGGTCAGCCTGCAGGAAAAGGAGGTTCCTTTTCTGCGCAGTTTATTGAGTACGAGCAGACAGTACGGGGGGTTGGCTTGATGTGATTGCATTTGTTATCCTGTTGTTGTGTTCGTATTTCAAGCAGGAATGATATGTCATAGGTTTCCTTTGCACGCGTGGTAGTGATTGTTGTGTTTCGATTTTGTATTTTCTAACGCTTTTAAAAGCTTCCCTTTCGTGAATAAAAATTCAGTTGATAGTCTGCGCTTGTGTTGTGTCTTCTTGTTCGCTTTGGTCCTCGTTTCTTTTTGCGCAGCTAAGTGTGAATGGTAAGCCGAAACCCTTTACAAGTTTAACAGCGGAACTGTATGTGGCTAGCTCCTGGTGTGAGCGTCTACGTATAGGGCTGGGGAAACTCGCGGTTAACGTGACCTGGCCGTCACCCACAACGAGGAAACGTCCGAGCATGCCCCACACCCGTGTTAGTAGAGGCTTCTAAGTTTTGTAACGTTCAAAAGCACTAATGAGAAAGTGTAATCGTAGAGACATTTTCTTTTCGGCACGGAGCAAGTTTGTGAATGGACTTCTTTCAACTGGGATTTGAAGCGCCTCGGAGTGGCCGGAGGCGACATTTCAAGCGGGCAGACGAAAGATGGACGGATCAATACCCTGTGAGCATTCTTTTAGTTTTTTTCTGTCGTTGCAAGTGAAAGGCGGAAAAGCCATTTTACGACGCGTGGAAAATGGGCAAGAACGTGAATTAACAAGGTAAAAAGTGTTGCTGGTTAATGCCAGATCTTGTGGCGAAAAACAGCGCTTAAAGGGCAACTGCAGCACTTTTTTGAGAATTTCGTGATATTCAAGGATTCGAATCTAAATAGGCTTTACGTGAAGCATGCCAATTGTTTTTGCACTAGCATTTGAAGTAGTTACGTAATGGACGATTGAATTTTGCGCTGCTGCTCAATGCACTGGAGGTGTGCACGTAAGTTCAGCGTGACGTCACGGAAGGTCTGCCTTACATTACCACTGTCGTCAGCCACACCCTGCCCTGACTCGTTAGACGCTGCCAATCAACTCTCGGCAGGGTTTGCCTTTGATGGCGTTCCTTTTTTTCCTTCAAAGCAGGCGTTTGCGCGTTGGAAATGTATACCGATACCTTCGATGACGTCATCATGCGCCCCCCCCCCCCCTCCCAACTTGGCGTTGTGCGCTGCGGAGAACCTTAAAGGTCGTCCGGATTTGAATCAGGGACTACTTCACTATTTCAAGCGCTAAACCAAAAAGACTTCGCATGCTTTACCTGCAAGTTTCACACATTCTATCATCTCAAGCTCGTGTATTTCTAAAACCTATGCAGTTTCCCTTTTAAATCAGAGGCGGCGGCAAACGCGTCGCATCCCCACACTTCTTTGTCTCGTGTAAGCGCTGCTTTTTTGCTGCGAAAATGCGGTATTTATTTTTCAAACATTTTGTATATGCCATCGCTCGAATGGCACCCTTAACACGATGTCACCCTTCGAACATTTCCAGCGTTTCTTTTTTCCTCCACTTGCGAACTTCGGCTGTATATTCACTTGTGGAATTAAAAAAAAAGGTGTTATCATCTATTGTACTTTTTTTTCTACAAGACAGGCGCTCCAATGACTAGCGCTCTTCCCGCTGCCACACTACTTCTCTGAGCGGCGCATTAGGTAGGCCACGGCTCGCAGTCAATGCCAGGTTAGAGGAAATAGCTGACACATTGCTTCCTAACGTCAGCAGCTGTATAGGTAAAAATAAAATGAACTTAAGTTTCAGAAGCACAGAGTGAAACAAATGTGTACTGAGCGAGCACGAAATGCTGCCGCAGGACTGAACTGGTGCCTTTAAACACTGCGGCTTTACCGCATAGACCCTTGGAAAGAGGGGCGGTGAAGGGACAAGACTCCCTGCTTCCTCTGCCTGCAATTGCTTCAAGAAATGTCAACTTCATGCTTCGCAATCCTTTCTTCATAATGGCAGACATTTCGCTTAATTGCCTATTTGCCATAGCAATGCAGGAAAAACAACATGTAGTGTTCGCCTGCCCTGAGCCTCACTACATGTATTGCCGAGAAAACGGCCCGGCTAAGACGGAGACCTCCGCGATAACATGCATAATAACTGTTCAGTTATTACAAAACTTTCGAAAAAGTCATAAGCCAAGCTTTAATTTCGACATCTGATGTCACGGTTACGTTATACTGACATGACACACTCGGCGAAGTCCTCCAGTGCTCACTGAGTAATTTTTGACTATCGCTACCAACATATATGCTTTGCCAAAATCAGACCTGTGAAATTACATGCGACACACTCAGCATGTTCCGCAAATGGGAAACAAGCACCCTGGTCATGCCGTGAAGCTCTTTTTTTTCGCCGTCATCCATTCGGCAATGAATGGGGAAGGAAAAAAAGAAAAATAATAAATAACGCTTAGGACATTTACAAATAAAGGGGACAAAAGGGAGAGGCGGCAAAAAGACATGGGGCAGAAATGTCCGCCATGTATCAATTCTGCTGACCGACAGTACCAGGAAGATACATGTCAGGCAAAAGGCGCGAAAAAAAATGTGTTGCGCCTGTCAGTCACACACTGATAGCAAAATTGAATGTTGTTACAGGACCTTCAGCTGCGGTGTACTAAAACGTCTCTTGGCGCTGGCGGTATATTATACCCCTGTCACACGGCCAGTTTCAATGGCCATCGAGTCGAGAGCCATCGAGATTTTCGATCGCCATTGAACTCGAGGGAGTTGTGGAGCTGCTACACGGCAAATCTCAATGGCCATTGAAATCGTTCTCGTGTCTTACGCCAAGCTCGTGTGGCGCCACAATCGCTGCTTTCGGTTTCGCGCAAATAACAAAAATATATTGACGAAACTTAACTAAATGTTGAAATACACTTTCTTGTAGTCATAAGGCGCGTTCACACTTGTTCAAAAATCCGGCAAGCGAAGCGGATTCGCTCGCCGCAAAAACTAGGACCTGTTCTCATCTGTTGACGCCCGGGCGAGTTGGAACGGCCGCGCCGCTGCTGCTTCTCGCTTTGCGCACCACGTCGCCGCTCGCGACGTACACAGATACAGTGAGAAAAGAGCATAAATTTATGCTGTCTACGTACCACGAGCGTATGCACGCTTACGTACGCTAAACGCAGGCGCATTCTCACATTGAGTTCAGCGTATGCTAGCAGAGAGGCAAAAATAAACTTAGTCTCTAGTGGCGCCATCTGGTAGTCAAAACGGGAACCATTACTGTCAACAAACCGCCTCTCTTAGGCCTAACAGCGGCAGAATCGTCACTCTAAATAAAAAATAAAGCAAATTTATCACTTATACGTTTTCTTCTAGGCAAGATGAGACGAAGCGAAAGACCGGTGCCCCATTTATGACCAGTGAACGGACAGAAAAAGGCAGCAACAACGAGAATTCAGTCCGAAGCGAGGGGTCCGGCTTTGAAGGGCGCCGCCATGTTTGTTGTCGTTCGAAGCAATGCTAGCAACCTTGGGCAACGCTCGAAGGCCCTCGAAATCTCGATAGAGTTCCGGGCTGCTCCGTCGACTCGATAGACTATTGACTCGATGGCCATTCAAACTGGCCGTGTAGCAGCGCTCGATCGCCTTCGAGTCGATAGGCTATCGATTCGAGGGCCTTCGAAATGCCCGTGTGACAGGGGTATTAGTTTCAGAAATGGGGGCAACACCTTCCCACGCCATGGGCAAAATCATATGGAACTGAAACCATAAAAATCATGGGCGGTAATCTTTGGGGTAAGCTGCAAAAAAAAAAAAATCACTTGTTTCTCTAACCACAGAGCGCGTTGAAAAAAAAAAAGAGAAAAAGAAAGCTCCACGATTTTTTGTTTAATTAAGGCTTGTGACACTTACAAACAGGCTCAGGTTTGCAACCGAGCCCGCTGTGTGCACCGCCATGCAGCGGAGCTTCCCAAGTGCACAGTCCACAGGCACTTGTACTCAGTTTTTAACCAGCGAGTGACCGGCGGTGGGAGTCGAACACCCCACCTCCCGCAGCCGAGACGGGCGTCTTAGCCACTACGCCACGACTGCGGTGATTAATCCTTGACATATAAAAGCATTTTCCTCGGCGATAAGACATTTCCTCCTTTCCAGGCGTGACGTCAGACAAGCTAGCGCAGCGCCACCCGTGACCGCTTAAACCGGCTTACTGACGCTTCGTCCATGCGCGACGCTTTTCATGTTGTAGGCGGCCGTCACGTGGTGATAACTGGTGATGTGGTGCTCGTTCCGCCATTACTTCTGACCGTGGTCGTCATTTCGACTTCGCATTATTCGCCAACCTACCCGTCCATAACATCAAGACGATCTTTTACCACCAGATTTTCTAAGGTCGACGGCTTTCCTCGGCAACTGAAGGCTTCGCTTATAGCGCTGGTTCTCCCTTCACACTGGATTGAGCGCCTACCCTTGGGTCCTGCTTGGCCTACGCACTACACTTCGCAATGACTGTTCCACATGTGCAGCAGAGCTCACGTCTGTTGCCACTGCTCGTGTTCCTGGCAAATATTTCGAGCACTCGCCAAGCACACCTGTCGACGTTTCCAACAACGCCGGCCGTCTACGCAGCTCTGTGCGCATCACAGTCGGTCAGCCTGCAGGAAAAGGAGGTTCCTTTTCTGCGCAGTTTATTGAGTACGAGCAGACAGTACGGGGGGTTGGCTTGATGTGATTGCATTTGTTATCCTGTTGTTGTGTTCGTATTTCAAGCAGGAATGATATGTCATAGGTTTCCTTTGCACGCGTGGTAGTGATTGTTGTGTTTCGATTTTGTATTTTCTAACGCTTTTAAAAGCTTCCCTTTCGTGAATAAAAATTCAGTTGATAGTCTGCGCTTGTGTTGTGTCTTCTTGTTCGCTTTGGTCCTCGTTTCTTTTTGCGCAGCTAAGTGTGAATGGTAAGCCGAAACCCTTTACAAGTTTAACAGCGGAACTGTATGTGGCTAGCTCCTGGTGTGAGCGTCTACGTATAGGGCTGGGGAAACTCGCGGTTAACGTGACCTGGCCGTCACCCACAACGAGGAAACGTCCGAGCATGCCCCACACCCGTGTTAGTAGAGGCTTCTAAGTTTTGTAACGTTCAAAAGCACTAATGAGAAAGTGTAATCGTAGAGACATTTTCTTTTCGGCACGGAGCAAGTTTGTGAATGGACTTCTTTCAACTGGGATTTGAAGCGCCTCGGAGTGGCCGGAGGCGACATTTCAAGCGGGCAGACGAAAGATGGACGGATCAATACCCTGTGAGCATTCTTTTACAGTTTTTTTCTGTCGTTGCAAGTGAAAGGCGGAAAAGCCATTTTACGACGCGTGGAAAATGGGCAAGAACGTGAATTAACAAGGTAAAAAGTGTTGCTGGTTAATGCCAGATCTTGTGGCGAAAAACAGCGCTTAAAGGGCAACTGCAGCACTTTTTTGAGAATTTCGTGATATTCAAGGATTCGAATCTAAATAGGCTTTACGTGAAGCATGCCAATTGTTTTTGCACTAGCATTTGAAGTAGTTACGTAATGGACGATTGAATTTTGCGCTGCTGCTCAATGCACTGGAGGTGTGCACGTAAGTTCAGCGTGACGTCACGGAAGGTCTGCCTTACATTACCACTGTCGTCAGCCACACCCTGCCCTGACTCGTTAGACGCTGCCAATCAACTCTCGGCAGGGTTTGCCTTTGATGGCGTTCCTTTTTTTCCTTCAAAGCAGGCGTTTGCGCGTTGGAAATGTATACCGATACCTTCGATGACGTCATCATGCGCCCCCCCCCCCCCTCCCAACTTGGCGTTGTGCGCTGCGGAGAACCTTAAAGGTCGTCCGGATTTGAATCAGGGACTACTTCACTATTTCAAGCGCTAAACCAAAAAGACTTCGCATGCTTTACCTGCAAGTTTCACACATTCTATCATCTCAAGCTCGTGTATTTCTAAAACCTATGCAGTTTCCCTTTTAAATCAGAGGCGGCGGCAAACGCGTCGCATCCCCACACTTCTTTGTCTCGTGTAAGCGCTGCTTTTTTGCTGCGAAAATGCGGTATTTATTTTTCAAACATTTTGTATATGCCATCGCTCGAATGGCACCCTTAACACGATGTCACCCTTCGAACATTTCCAGCGTTTCTTTTTTCCTCCACTTGCGAACTTCGGCTGTATATTCACTTGTGGAATTAAAAAAAAAGGTGTTATCATCTATTGTACTTTTTTTTCTACAAGACAGGCGCTCCAATGACTAGCGCTCTTCCCGCTGCCACACTACTTCTCTGAGCGGCGCATTAGGTAGGCCACGGCTCGCAGTCAATGCCAGGTTAGAGGAAATAGCTGACACATTGCTTCCTAACGTCAGCAGCTGTATAGGTAAAAATAAAATGAACTTAAGTTTCAGAAGCACAGAGTGAAACAAATGTGTACTGAGCGAGCACGAAATGCTGCCGCAGGACTGAACTGGTGCCTTTAAACACTGCGGCTTTACCGCATAGACCCTTGGAAAGAGGGGCGGTGAAGGGACAAGACTCCCTGCTTCCTCTGCCTGCAATTGCTTCAAGAAATGTCAACTTCATGCTTCGCAATCCTTTCTTCATAATGGCAGACATTTCGCTTAATTGCCTATTTGCCATAGCAATGCAGGAAAAACAACATGTAGTGTTCGCCTGCCCTGAGCCTCACTACATGTATTGCCGAGAAAACGGCCCGGCTAAGACGGAGACCTCCGCGATAACATGCATAATAACTGTTCAGTTATTACAAAACTTTCGAAAAAGTCATAAGCCAAGCTTTAATTTCGACATCTGATGTCACGGTTACGTTATACTGACATGACACACTCGGCGAAGTCCTCCAGTGCTCACTGAGTAATTTTTGACTATCGCTACCAACATATATGCTTTGCCAAAATCAGACCTGTGAAATTACATGCGACACACTCAGCATGTTCCGCAAATGGGAAACAAGCACCCTGGTCATGCCGTGAAGCTCTTTTTTTTCGCCGTCATCCATTCGGCAATGAATGGGGAAGGAAAAAAAGAAAAATAATAAATAACGCTTAGGACATTTACAAATAAAGGGGACAAAAGGGAGAGGCGGCAAAAAGACATGGGGCAGAAATGTCCGCCATGTATCAATTCTGCTGACCGACAGTACCAGGAAGATACATGTCAGGCAAAAGGCGCGAAAAAAAATGTGTTGCGCCTGTCAGTCACACTGATAGCAAAATTGAATGTTGTTACAGGACCTTCAGCTGCGGTGTACTAAAACGTCTCTTGGCGCTGGCGGTATATTATACCCCTGTCACACGGCCAGTTTCAATGGCCATCGAGTCGAGAGCCATCGAGATTTTCGATCGCCATTGAACTCGAGGGAGTTGTGGAGCTGCTACACGGCAAATCTCAATGGCCATTGAAATCGTTCTCGTGTCTTACGCCAAGCTCGTGTGGCGCCACAATCGCTGCTTTCGGTTTCGCGCAAATAACAAAAATATATTGACGAAACTTAACTAAATGTTGAAATACACTTTCTTGTAGTCATAAGGCGCGTTCACACTTGTTCAAAAATCCGGCAAGCGAAGCGGATTCGCTCGCCGCAAAAACTAGGACCTGTTCTCATCTGTTGACGCCCGGGCGAGTTGGAACGGCCGCGCCGCTGCTGCTTCTCGCTTTGCGCACCACGTCGCCGCTCGCGACGTACACAGATACAGTGAGAAAAGAGCATAAATTTATGCTGTCTACGTACCACGAGCGTATGCACGCTTACGTACGCTAAACGCAGGCGCATTCTCACATTGAGTTCAGCGTATGCTAGCAGAGAGGCAAAAATAAACTTAGTCTCTAGTGGCGCCATCTGGTAGTCAAAACGGGAACCATTACTGTCAACAAACCGCCTCTCTTAGGCCTAACAGCGGCAGAATCGTCACTCTAAATAAAAAATAAAGCAAATTTATCACTTATACGTTTTCTTCTAGGCAAGATGAGACGAAGCGAAAGACCGGTGCCCCATTTATGACCAGTGAACGGACAGAAAAAGGCAGCAACAACGAGAATTCAGTCCGAAGCGAGGGGTCCGGCTTTGAAGGGCGCCGCCATGTTTGTTGTCGTTCGAAGCAATGCTAGCAACCTTGGGCAACGCTCGAAGGCCCTCGAAATCTCGATAGAGTTCCGGGCTGCTCCGTCGACTCGATAGACTATTGACTCGATGGCCATTCAAACTGGCCGTGTAGCAGCGCTCGATCGCCTTCGAGTCGATAGGCTATCGATTCGAGGGCCTTCGAAATGCCCGTGTGACAGGGGTATTAGTTTCAGAAATGGGGGCAACACCTTCCCACGCCATGGGCAAAATCATATGGAACTGAAACCATAAAAATCATGGGCGGTAATCTTTGGGGTAAGCTGCAAAAAAAAAAAAATCACTTGTTTCTCTAACCACAGAGCGCGTTGAAAAAAAAAAAGAGAAAAAGAAAGCTCCACGATTTTTTGTTTAATTAAGGCTTGTGACACTTACAAACAGGCTCAGGTTTGCAACCGAGCCCGCTGTGTGCACCGCCATGCAGCGGAGCTTCCCAAGTGCACAGTCCACAGGCACTTGTACTCAGTTTTTAACCAGCGAGTGACCGGCGGTGGGAGTCGAACACCCCACCTCCCGCAGCCGAGACGGGCGTCTTAGCCACTACGCCACGACTGCGGTGATTAATCCTTGACATATAAAAGCATTTTCCTCGGCGATAAGACATTTCCTCCTTTCCAGGCGTGACGTCAGACAAGCTAGCGCAGCGCCACCCGTGACCGCTTAAACCGGCTTACTGACGCTTCGTCCATGCGCGACGCTTTTCATGTTGTAGGCGGCCGTCACGTGGTGATAACTGGTGATGTGGTGCTCGTTCCGCCATTACTTCTGACCGTGGTCGTCATTTCGACTTCGCATTATTCGCCAACCTACCCGTCCATAACATCAAGACGATCTTTTACCACCAGATTTTCTAAGGTCGACGGCTTTCCTCGGCAACTGAAGGCTTCGCTTATAGCGCTGGTTCTCCCTTCACACTGGATTGAGCGCCTACCCTTGGGTCCTGCTTGGCCTACGCACTACACTTCGCAATGACTGTTCCACATGTGCAGCAGAGCTCACGTCTGTTGCCACTGCTCGTGTTCCTGGCAAATATTTCGAGCACTCGCCAAGCACACCTGTCGACGTTTCCAACAACGCCGGCCGTCTACGCAGCTCTGTGCGCATCACAGTCGGTCAGCCTGCAGGAAAAGGAGGTTCCTTTTCTGCGCAGTTTATTGAGTACGAGCAGACAGTACGGGGGGTTGGCTTGATGTGATTGCATTTGTTATCCTGTTGTTGTGTTCGTATTTCAAGCAGGAATGATATGTCATAGGTTTCCTTTGCACGCGTGGTAGTGATTGTTGTGTTTCGATTTTGTATTTTCTAACGCTTTTAAAAGCTTCCCTTTCGTGAATAAAAATTCAGTTGATAGTCTGCGCTTGTGTTGTGTCTTCTTGTTCGCTTTGGTCCTCGTTTCTTTTTGCGCAGCTAAGTGTGAATGGTAAGCCGAAACCCTTTACAAGTTTAACAGCGGAACTGTATGTGGCTAGCTCCTGGTGTGAGCGTCTACGTATAGGGCTGGGGAAACTCGCGGTTAACGTGACCTGGCCGTCACCCACAACGAGGAAACGTCCGAGCATGCCCCACACCCGTGTTAGTAGAGGCTTCTAAGTTTTGTAACGTTCAAAAGCACTAATGAGAAAGTGTAATCGTAGAGACATTTTCTTTTCGGCACGGAGCAAGTTTGTGAATGGACTTCTTTCAACTGGGATTTGAAGCGCCTCGGAGTGGCCGGAGGCGACATTTCAAGCGGGCAGACGAAAGATGGACGGATCAATACCCTGTGAGCATTCTTTTACAGTTTTTTTCTGTCGTTGCAAGTGAAAGGCGGAAAAGCCATTTTACGACGCGTGGAAAATGGGCAAGAACGTGAATTAACAAGGTAAAAAGTGTTGCTGGTTAATGCCAGATCTTGTGGCGAAAAACAGCGCTTAAAGGGCAACTGCAGCACTTTTTTGAGAATTTCGTGATATTCAAGGATTCGAATCTAAATAGGCTTTACGTGAAGCATGCCAATTGTTTTTGCACTAGCATTTGAAGTAGTTACGTAATGGACGATTGAATTTTGCGCTGCTGCTCAATGCACTGGAGGTGTGCACGTAAGTTCAGCGTGACGTCACGGAAGGTCTGCCTTACATTACCACTGTCGTCAGCCACACCCTGCCCTGACTCGTTAGACGCTGCCAATCAACTCTCGGCAGGGTTTGCCTTTGATGGCGTTCCTTTTTTTCCTTCAAAGCAGGCGTTTGCGCGTTGGAAATGTATACCGATACCTTCGATGACGTCATCATGCGCCCCCCCCCCCCTCCCAACTTGGCGTTGTGCGCTGCGGAGAACCTTAAAGGTCGTCCGGATTTGAATCAGGGACTACTTCACTATTTCAAGCGCTAAACCAAAAAGACTTCGCATGCTTTACCTGCAAGTTTCACACATTCTATCATCTCAAGCTCGTGTATTTCTAAAACCTATGCAGTTTCCCTTTTTAAATCAGAGGCGGCGGCAAACGCGTCGCATCCCCACACTTCTTTGTCTCGTGTAAGCGCTGCTTTTTTGCTGCGAAAATGCGGTATTTATTTTTCAAACATTTTGTATATGCCATCGCTCGAATGGCACCCTTAACACGATGTCACCCTTCGAACATTTCCAGCGTTTCTTTTTTCCTCCACTTGCGAACTTCGGCTGTATATTCACTTGTGGAATTAAAAAAAAAGGTGTTATCATCTATTGTACTTTTTTTTCTACAAGACAGGCGCTCCAATGACTAGCGCTCTTCCCGCTGCCACACTACTTCTCTGAGCGGCGCATTAGGTAGGCCACGGCTCGCAGTCAATGCCAGGTTAGAGGAAATAGCTGACACATTGCTTCCTAACGTCAGCAGCTGTATAGGTAAAAATAAAATGAACTTAAGTTTCAGAAGCACAGAGTGAAACAAATGTGTACTGAGCGAGCACGAAATGCTGCCGCAGGACTGAACTGGTGCCTTTAAACACTGCGGCTTTACCGCATAGACCCTTGGAAAGAGGGGCGGTGAAGGGACAAGACTCCCTGCTTCCTCTGCCTGCAATTGCTTCAAGAAATGTCAACTTCATGCTTCGCAATCCTTTCTTCATAATGGCAGACATTTCGCTTAATTGCCTATTTGCCATAGCAATGCAGGAAAAACAACATGTAGTGTTCGCCTGCCCTGAGCCTCACTACATGTATTGCCGAGAAAACGGCCCGGCTAAGACGGAGACCTCCGCGATAACATGCATAATAACTGTTCAGTTATTACAAAACTTTCGAAAAAGTCATAAGCCAAGCTTTAATTTCGACATCTGATGTCACGGTTACGTTATACTGACATGACACACTCGGCGAAGTCCTCCAGTGCTCACTGAGTAATTTTTGACTATCGCTACCAACATATATGCTTTGCCAAAATCAGACCTGTGAAATTACATGCGACACACTCAGCATGTTCCGCAAATGGGAAACAAGCACCCTGGTCATGCCGTGAAGCTCTTTTTTTTCGCCGTCATCCATTCGGCAATGAATGGGGAAGGAAAAAAAGAAAAATAATAAATAACGCTTAGGACATTTACAAATAAAGGGGACAAAAGGGAGAGGCGGCAAAAAGACATGGGGCAGAAATGTCCGCCATGTATCAATTCTGCTGACCGACAGTACCAGGAAGATACATGTCAGGCAAAAGGCGCGAAAAAAAATGTGTTGCGCCTGTCAGTCACACTGATAGCAAAATTGAATGTTGTTACAGGACCTTCAGCTGCGGTGTACTAAAACGTCTCTTGGCGCTGGCGGTATATTATACCCCTGTCACACGGCCAGTTTCAATGGCCATCGAGTCGAGAGCCATCGAGATTTTCGATCGCCATTGAACTCGAGGGAGTTGTGGAGCTGCTACACGGCAAATCTCAATGGCCATTGAAATCGTTCTCGTGTCTTACGCCAAGCTCGTGTGGCGCCACAATCGCTGCTTTCGGTTTCGCGCAAATAACAAAAATATATTGACGAAACTTAACTAAATGTTGAAATACACTTTCTTGTAGTCATAAGGCGCGTTCACACTTGTTCAAAAATCCGGCAAGCGAAGCGGATTCGCTCGCCGCAAAAACTAGGACCTGTTCTCATCTGTTGACGCCCGGGCGAGTTGGAACGGCCGCGCCGCTGCTGCTTCTCGCTTTGCGCACCACGTCGCCGCTCGCGACGTACACAGATACAGTGAGAAAAGAGCATAAATTTATGCTGTCTACGTACCACGAGCGTATGCACGCTTACGTACGCTAAACGCAGGCGCATTCTCACATTGAGTTCAGCGTATGCTAGCAGAGAGGCAAAAATAAACTTAGTCTCTAGTGGCGCCATCTGGTAGTCAAAACGGGAACCATTACTGTCAACAAACCGCCTCTCTTAGGCCTAACAGCGGCAGAATCGTCACTCTAAATAAAAAATAAAGCAAATTTATCACTTATACGTTTTCTTCTAGGCAAGATGAGACGAAGCGAAAGACCGGTGCCCCATTTATGACCAGTGAACGGACAGAAAAAGGCAGCAACAACGAGAATTCAGTCCGAAGCGAGGGGTCCGGCTTTGAAGGGCGCCGCCATGTTTGTTGTCGTTCGAAGCAATGCTAGCAACCTTGGGCAACGCTCGAAGGCCCTCGAAATCTCGATAGAGTTCCGGGCTGCTCCGTCGACTCGATAGACTATTGACTCGATGGCCATTCAAACTGGCCGTGTAGCAGCGCTCGATCGCCTTCGAGTCGATAGGCTATCGATTCGAGGGCCTTCGAAATGCCCGTGTGACAGGGGTATTAGTTTCAGAAATGGGGGCAACACCTTCCCACGCCATGGGCAAAATCATATGGAACTGAAACCATAAAAATCATGGGCGGTAATCTTTGGGGTAAGCTGCAAAAAAAAAAAAATCACTTGTTTCTCTAACCACAGAGCGCGTTGAAAAAAAAAAAGAGAAAAAGAAAGCTCCACGATTTTTTGTTTAATTAAGGCTTGTGACACTTACAAACAGGCTCAGGTTTGCAACCGAGCCCGCTGTGTGCACCGCCATGCAGCGGAGCTTCCCAAGTGCACAGTCCACAGGCACTTGTACTCAGTTTTTAACCAGCGAGTGACCGGCGGTGGGAGTCGAACACCCCACCTCCCGCAGCCGAGACGGGCGTCTTAGCCACTACGCCACGACTGCGGTGATTAATCCTTGACATATAAAAGCATTTTCCTCGGCGATAAGACATTTCCTCCTTTCCAGGCGTGACGTCAGACAAGCTAGCGCAGCGCCACCCGTGACCGCTTAAACCGGCTTACTGACGCTTCGTCCATGCGCGACGCTTTTCATGTTGTAGGCGGCCGTCACGTGGTGATAACTGGTGATGTGGTGCTCGTTCCGCCATTACTTCTGACCGTGGTCGTCATTTCGACTTCGCATTATTCGCCAACCTACCCGTCCATAACATCAAGACGATCTTTTACCACCAGATTTTCTAAGGTCGACGGCTTTCCTCGGCAACTGAAGGCTTCGCTTATAGCGCTGGTTCTCCCTTCACACTGGATTGAGCGCCTACCCTTGGGTCCTGCTTGGCCTACGCACTACACTTCGCAATGACTGTTCCACATGTGCAGCAGAGCTCACGTCTGTTGCCACTGCTCGTGTTCCTGGCAAATATTTCGAGCACTCGCCAAGCACACCTGTCGACGTTTCCAACAACGCCGGCCGTCTACGCAGCTCTGTGCGCATCACAGTCGGTCAGCCTGCAGGAAAAGGAGGTTCCTTTTCTGCGCAGTTTATTGAGTACGAGCAGACAGTACGGGGGGTTGGCTTGATGTGATTGCATTTGTTATCCTGTTGTTGTGTTCGTATTTCAAGCAGGAATGATATGTCATAGGTTTCCTTTGCACGCGTGGTAGTGATTGTTGTGTTTCGATTTTGTATTTTCTAACGCTTTTAAAAGCTTCCCTTTCGTGAATAAAAATTCAGTTGATAGTCTGCGCTTGTGTTGTGTCTTCTTGTTCGCTTTGGTCCTCGTTTCTTTTTGCGCAGCTAAGTGTGAATGGTAAGCCGAAACCCTTTACAAGTTTAACAGCGGAACTGTATGTGGCTAGCTCCTGGTGTGAGCGTCTACGTATAGGGCTGGGGAAACTCGCGGTTAACGTGACCTGGCCGTCACCCACAACGAGGAAACGTCCGAGCATGCCCCACACCCGTGTTAGTAGAGGCTTCTAAGTTTTGTAACGTTCAAAAGCACTAATGAGAAAGTGTAATCGTAGAGACATTTTCTTTTCGGCACGGAGCAAGTTTGTGAATGGACTTCTTTCAACTGGGATTTGAAGCGCCTCGGAGTGGCCGGAGGCGACATTTCAAGCGGGCAGACGAAAGATGGACGGATCAATACCCTGTGAGCATTCTTTTACAGTTTTTTTCTGTCGTTGCAAGTGAAAGGCGGAAAAGCCATTTTACGACGCGTGGAAAATGGGCAAGAACGTGAATTAACAAGGTAAAAAGTGTTGCTGGTTAATGCCAGATCTTGTGGCGAAAAACAGCGCTTAAAGGGCAACTGCAGCACTTTTTTGAGAATTTCGTGATATTCAAGGATTCGAATCTAAATAGGCTTTACGTGAAGCATGCCAATTGTTTTTGCACTAGCATTTGAAGTAGTTACGTAATGGACGATTGAATTTTGCGCTGCTGCTCAATGCACTGGAGGTGTGCACGTAAGTTCAGCGTGACGTCACGGAAGGTCTGCCTTACATTACCACTGTCGTCAGCCACACCCTGCCCTGACTCGTTAGACGCTGCCAATCAACTCTCGGCAGGGTTTGCCTTTGATGGCGTTCCTTTTTTTCCTTCAAAGCAGGCGTTTGCGCGTTGGAAATGTATACCGATACCTTCGATGACGTCATCATGCGCCCCCCCCCCCCCCTCCCAACTTGGCGTTGTGCGCTGCGGAGAACCTTAAAGGTCGTCCGGATTTGAATCAGGGACTACTTCACTATTTCAAGCGCTAAACCAAAAAGACTTCGCATGCTTTACCTGCAAGTTTCACACATTCTATCATCTCAAGCTCGTGTATTTCTAAAACCTATGCAGTTTCCCTTTTAAATCAGAGGCGGCGGCAAACGCGTCGCATCCCCACACTTCTTTGTCTCGTGTAAGCGCTGCTTTTTTGCTGCGAAAATGCGGTATTTATTTTTCAAACATTTTGTATATGCCATCGCTCGAATGGCACCCTTAACACGATGTCACCCTTCGAACATTTCCAGCGTTTCTTTTTTCCTCCACTTGCGAACTTCGGCTGTATATTCACTTGTGGAATTAAAAAAAAAGGTGTTATCATCTATTGTACTTTTTTTTCTACAAGACAGGCGCTCCAATGACTAGCGCTCTTCCCGCTGCCACACTACTTCTCTGAGCGGCGCATTAGGTAGGCCACGGCTCGCAGTCAATGCCAGGTTAGAGGAAATAGCTGACACATTGCTTCCTAACGTCAGCAGCTGTATAGGTAAAAATAAAATGAACTTAAGTTTCAGAAGCACAGAGTGAAACAAATGTGTACTGAGCGAGCACGAAATGCTGCCGCAGGACTGAACTGGTGCCTTTAAACACTGCGGCTTTACCGCATAGACCCTTGGAAAGAGGGGCGGTGAAGGGACAAGACTCCCTGCTTCCTCCTGCAATTGCTTCAAGAAATGTCAACTTCATGCTTCGCAATCCTTTCTTCATAATGGCAGACATTTCGCTTAATTGCCTATTTGCCATAGCAATGCAGGAAAAACAACATGTAGTGTTCGCCTGCCCTGAGCCTCACTACATGTATTGCCGAGAAAACGGCCCGGCTAAGACGGAGACCTCCGCGATAACATGCATAATAACTGTTCAGTTATTACAAAACTTTCGAAAAAGTCATAAGCCAAGCTTTAATTTCGACATCTGATGTCACGGTTACGTTATACTGACATGACACACTCGGCGAAGTCCTCCAGTGCTCACTGAGTAATTTTTGACTATCGCTACCAACATATATGCTTTGCCAAAATCAGACCTGTGAAATTACATGCGACACACTCAGCATGTTCCGCAAATGGGAAACAAGCACCCTGGTCATGCCGTGAAGCTCTTTTTTTTCGCCGTCATCCATTCGGCAATGAATGGGGAAGGAAAAAAAGAAAAATAATAAATAACGCTTAGGACATTTACAAATAAAGGGGACAAAAGGGAGAGGCGGCAAAAAGACATGGGGCAGAAATGTCCGCCATGTATCAATTCTGCTGACCGACAGTACCAGGAAGATACATGTCAGGCAAAAGGCGCGAAAAAAAATGTGTTGCGCCTGTCAGTCACACTGATAGCAAAACTGAATGTTGTTACAGGACCTTCAGCTGCGGTGTACTAAAACGTCTCTTGGCGCTGGCGGTATATTATACCCCTGTCACACGGCCAGTTTCAATGGCCATCGAGTCGAGAGCCATCGAGATTTTCGATCGCCATTGAACTCGAGGGAGTTGTGGAGCTGCTACACGGCAAATCTCAATGGCCATTGAAATCGTTCTCGTGTCTTACGCCAAGCTCGTGTGGCGCCACAATCGCTGCTTTCGGTTTCGCGCAAATAACAAAAATATATTGACGAAACTTAACTAAATGTTGAAATACACTTTCTTGCAGTCATAAGGCGCGTTCACACTTGTTCAAAAATCCGGCAAGCGAAGCGGATTCGCTCGCCGCAAAAACTAGGACCTGTTCTCATCTGTTGACGCCCGGGCGAGTTGGAACGGCCGCGCCGCTGCTGCTTCTCGCTTTGCGCACCACGTCGCCGCTCGCGACGTACACAGATACAGTGAGAAAAGAGCATAAATTTATGCTGTCTACGTACCACGAGCGTATGCACGCTTACGTACGCTAAACGCAGGCGCATTCTCACATTGAGTTCAGCGTATGCTAGCAGAGAGGCAAAAATAAACTTAGTCTCTAGTGGCGCCATCTGGTAGTCAAAACGGGAACCATTACTGTCAACAAACCGCCTCTCTTAGGCCTAACAGCGGCAGAATCGTCACTCTAAATAAAAAATAAAGCAAATTTATCACTTATACGTTTTCTTCTAGGCAAGATGAGACGAAGCGAAAGACCGGTGCCCCATTTATGACCAGTGAACGGACAGAAAAAGGCAGCAACAACGAGAATTCAGTCCGAAGCGAGGGGTCCGGCTTTGAAGGGCGCCGCCATGTTTGTTGTCGTTCGAAGCAATGCTAGCAACCTTGGGCAACGCTCGAAGGCCCTCGAAATCTCGATAGAGTTCCGGGCTGCTCCGTCGACTCGATAGACTATTGACTCGATGGCCATTCAAACTGGCCGTGTAGCAGCGCTCGATCGCCTTCGAGTCGATAGGCTATCGATTCGAGGGCCTTCGAAATGCCCGTGTGACAGGGGTATTAGTTTCAGAAATGGGGGCAACACCTTCCCACGCCATGGGCAAAATCATATGGAACTGAAACCATAAAAATCATGGGCGGTAATCTTTGGGGTAAGCTGCAAAAAAAAAAAAAATCACTTGTTTCTCTAACCACAGAGCGCGTTGAAAAAAAAAAGAGAAAAAGAAAGCTCCACGATTTTTTGTTTAATTAAGGCTTGTGACACTTACAAACAGGCTCAGGTTTGCAACCGAGCCCGCTGTGTGCACCGCCATGCAGCGGAGCTTCCCAAGTGCACAGTCCACAGGCACTTGTACTCAGTTTTTAACCAGCGAGTGACCGGCGGTGGGAGTCGAACACCCCACCTCCCGCAGCCGAGACGGGCGTCTTAGCCACTACGCCACGACTTTTTTTTTTTTTTTTTTTCTTTATTGCCTGGCTTTGACACAGAAAATTTCACAACACAAACAATCAACAAAAGACAATAAACGCTATATACATATGACTCGTGGTCAGCCAGCATGCATCTGGCTTCGTCAAATTAAAACTCACGCAATGTACAGAGCGGCTCTAGTCTTGAGAGCCACTCCGGAGGCTCCGCAGCGGCTTTCTGAATGGCGAGAAACATGTCCATGCTTTCGCGGAAATAAATTCTAGCAGGTCTTGCGTCTCTGTCACAATGGTAGCCCGCCATTCTGGAGCGCCATATACAGTGGAGGCCTGTAAGCATTATTAAGTCAAAAGGCACCCCATCCTCATTTTCAACACATAAGTACCGGATGCCATACGGGTCTAGTGGAAATTCTTTCTTTAAGGTTCGCTGCAAAACATCCCAAAAATAAACCCCTTCCCAACAGTGCAAAAATACATGGTCTATTGTTTCCGGCTTTCTGCAAATTAAACAGTTGGATCCCCAAGGTAAAAATAATTCCTTTCCTTCTAAAAATTTTTTAACCGGTAAGGTTCCGGTGTGGAGCTTAAAAAAGAAGGTTTTTGTTCCTGATGGCACCTGCATGTTTTTAACTCTCTTTAAAACATCTTTGCCTTGGCCTCCACTGTACAAGGCCCTGTACAAGGGCACCGGGAAAACTACATCGCACAAAGCACGGTACAGTTTCTTTCGATTCACAGTCGACAGAAAGTCATTTGAAAACCGCGCGGAAAGAAACCTTACACTGGCTACGATTTCCCGGTAAAAACCGGTGACTCTACTGTAAACATCAGCAGTTCCGACGATGTACTCTGGAAGCAGATGCCGCAGCCTAACTTGGCATACGGTACGCAAAAACGGGTCTCTTGTGTCCCGAAGAAACAAAAAACGATTGACCAGCTGTCTCAAAAACAAATGGCCCAGTCCCAGCCCGCCGTCTTGAACCCGTCGGAACAGGTTGGTCCGGCTGCAGCGCTCCCATTCAGACGACCAGATAAAGATGGCGAAAATTCGGTGTAGCTTTTGAATACTTAACCGTGAACAGTGCAGCACCTGCATGACGTACCAGAGCCTGCTGATAAAGAACAAGTTGCAAACAGTGGCTCTGGCGAAAATGGACAAGGTCGTTCCTTTCCACTTATCCGCTCTCTCCCGTGTCTCTTTAATCTGTGCTGTCCAATGCTGTTCACTGTCACGGTAAGCAGCGAGTGGAACGCCCAAGTATTTATCTGGCGTCGTCGTCCAAGGCACGCTGGCAAACCGCTCAGGCGTAGATGCCCACCTTCCGTGCCAAAGCCCGAGGCACTTCGACCAGTTAACGCCGCTTCCAGTAGCTTGGCTGAAATCTCGTACACATTGAACGGCCTCGCTTATGCCACCCTCGTCAACGGAAAACACAGCAATGTCATCAGCATACGCCAAGAGCTTTACTTCAGCTGCTTGTAAAGTGAATCCGTTAATACTCCTGCTGTTCAGTATCTTTAAACAAAGGGTCTCCACATAAATGCAAAATAAAAGGGGGCTGAGGGGACAGCCCTGGCGCACCGAACGCTGCACGCTAATGGGGGCCCCCAGACTCTTGTTAACGATCAATCTCGTCGTGCAGTTCCGGTATGCCAGGGCCACACCCTCGCGGATAACAGAACCAACATTAACATGGCCTAATACTGAAAACAAAAGTTCATGGGCAACGCAGTCAAAAGCCTTTTCTAAGTCGATCTGGAGAATAGCCACCTGACCATTAGTGTCATCACAGGTTTCTAGGACACTGCGCGCAACGTGAATATTAGTAAAAATAGACCGCCCTTTAATCCCGCAGGTCTGATGCGGACCAACTAATAAATGAATCACGGTCTGCAACCTTCGTGCCAAAACTTTCATGTAAATTTTGTACTCCACGTTAGTGAGTGCTATGGGTCGGTATGCTGTTACCATTCGTAATCTGTCTATGTCGTCCGTCTTGGGAATCAGCACTGTATGGGACGACCCATAGGACGGAGGCAGTGCTTTTACTTTATAGGCTTCATTAAAGATTACCTGCAAGACCGGGGAAATTACATTTTTAAATTCTTTGTAGAATGCCGCGCTGAACCCGTCCGGTCCAGGCGACTTACCAGGGTTTAAACTGTCTATTGCTTGCTCAACTTCCCCTTGACTTATCTTCTGCTCTAATCTGTCTTTTGTTTCGTCATCCAGACGCGGCATCCCGGCTAGAAACGCCTCCTTAAATGTGATAACATCTACCGGATGCGCTGCGAAGAGCGCCTGGTAATGCTGGAAAAAGGCTGCTTTGATGTGATCGATGTCCGTTTTTGAAACACCTCCCCATTCTATTTCGTTAATGTGATTTCTTTCGGCGCGGGCTTTTTCTAAACCGAGCGCTCGTTTCGTTGGCGTTTCCCCTGCAGCCATATCTTCTGCCCTTGCCCTCACCAGCGCTCCCCGATAACGTTCTTCTTCAATAAGCTGTAACTTTTGTTTGGTTTTCCTTATGTCTTCTATCCATTTACCAGGCGCTCGGCATTCTTGTTTTATCATCTTCTGAAGCAGTGCCTTTAGCTCCATTTCCTCTTTTTTTTCTTCATGACGTATACAGGTGGCTCTTTCTATTGCTTTTAATTTTAAAGTTTCTTTAGTGAGCTCCCACTGCTGCCAAATCCTCATGTTACTACTTGGTTCTATTTTTGCTATTTCTTCTCTTACAGCTCGGTTATAAAATTCGTCCTGGAGTAGCTTGTCATTTAACTTCCACATTTCCCATGAAAAACCATTCCCCTTCTTAATGAACCCTATGCAGCATTGAACCAAACAGTGGTCAGAAAATGAAACCGGCAGAACTACATAACTATTGCATTTAGGGACAGTTTCCGCGGATGCATAAATTCGGTCTAGCCGTGCGTGACTTGTGCCCTCGAATCGTGTGTACCTTACAGCACGCGTTCCTTCAAGACACTCTGCTACATCCTCGAGGTTGCAGTTCACAATCATTCGTAACAACACTTCGGTGCTTTTATCCCTGAAACCTCGGACGCTTGTCTTGTCGCGCGCACTTAGAACACAGTTGTAATCGCCCATAACAATGAGCTGCCTGTCCGTGCGAAGCCGTTCTTCGACGCTTTCAAAAAACGCGGCTCGGCCATCAACCACATTAGGTGCATACAGACAAACAATGCGCCAGTCGATGTTACAGAGCGAAAAATCGATGGACACGTATCGACCCGACAAACACGAATGATGCCCTTGTACCTCTAGCCCCGGCAACTTCTTGACAAACAGAACACAACCAGCCGATGTGCCCACCGCATGGCTGACAACGGCAAAATATCTAGACGTGAAACGTCGCACCATGCTCCCGGTCTCTTCCTCACCATCGACTTTAGTTTCCTGCACTGCTAATATATCAATATCTTGCTCCGTTATAAGTCGGTACAGCTGGCTTTGTTTTCTTTTGCCTGCCAGGCCTCTGACATTTAAGGTGGCGACTTTGAACGGAGTTGCGGAAGCCATTTCAACTTAAGAAGAAGGGACCGAAAGCATGGTGCTTACCTCCCGCGCCCAGCATATCGCTAGACGATGCCGTCGCCGCCGGTGTCATCCGGCGCGAGCACATGGACCTGGTCAGGCGGCGCCTTGCCGCCGCCACGCCTGTCATCCGGAACCTTCGGGCGCGGTCGCAGACTGGGTCGTCGTGCTTGCGGCGTCTTTGTCGGCGGTTCCTCCACGCTGGACTCTGCTGCCTTCTCCCCGTCGGCCTTGGTCTCGGTGTGCGGACGCTTCGCAGGGGTGGTCACGCCGGTGTTCACGCGGGCGTCTGCCTTCTCGTCGCGGTTCTCGCTGGCCGCCGTTGTTTCCGCTTCCACGTGCTCTGGGGGGCTCGGGTTATCTTTGGGCGTCTCCAGAGGCGTCAAAGGTTGGTCACAGATGGGCGACCCGCTCTCCTTTGCGCCAGCCGCGTCGGTGTTGCTGGTCGAAACCGCAGGCTCAACCCCCGCCGTTTTGCTCGTGTCGTCGATGCCGCTGGCTGCTTCCTCCGCCTCGACAACGTCCATGAGCTCTGCGGAGTCGCTCGCCGCTACACGCCCGGTAGCCGACGCGTAGGTGCGCACGCAGTCGGCCTCGGAGTGACCGTAGCGTCGGCACTTCGAGCACCTGGGCACCTTGCAATCACGGCGCACGTGCCCCGCGCCGCCACACCGCAGACACTGCATCGGCCGCCCGGGCACCACCACGAGAGCCAACTCGCCAGCAACTCGAACCTGGTGGGGCAGGTCGTCTACCTTGATGCCTGGCTTCATCTTTAGGAGCACGGTCCTCGTGGTGGACCCTTTCTCCTTCATGCCAGCGACGCGCCAACGCTCCCGGGTGACCTCGGTCACGTTGCCGAACGCCGCGAATGCCGTACGGATGTCCTCGTCGGCGACGCCGTGAAGCATCCAGTGCAGTCGCAGCTTGACCTGGTGGTCCTCTGGGTCAAAAACGATACAGCGGCGTCCCTTGACTTCCAGCTCCTTCATGGCGACCAGTTTCTTTGCGGCGTCGGCGCTGCTGAAGGTCACAGCCCACACGTGGTTTATCTGGTACGCTCCCAACGCCACGACGTCGGGGAGCGCACCAACGTTGGCTAGGGCGTCCCTGAAGTCTTCGACCCTGTAGGGTCTCACACGCACGTCCCCGTGCAGAAAAACCGTGTTTAACACAACACGTCCGGTGGGCAGGGTAGGCAGAACGATCTCGTAATCCTTATCTGCGTCGCTGGCGAACCTGTTTCCGCGGCCGGCAACGGCCGCTATCGCCGCTCCGTGGGAGCCCATGATTCTGCGTCCGTCACGCTCGGTGGCTGGAAGTAGAATGACTACGCCACGACTGCGGTGATTAATCCTTGACATATAAAAGCATTTTCCTCGGCGATAAGACATTTCCTCCTTTCCAGGCGTGACGTCAGACAAGCTAGCGCAGCGCCACCCGTGACCGCTTAAACCGGCTTACTGACGCTTCGTCCATGCGCGACGCTTTTCATGTTGTAGGCGGCCGTCACGTGGTGATAACTGGTGATGTGGTGCTCGTTCCGCCATTACTTCTGACCGTGGTCGTCATTTCGACTTCGCATTATTCGCCAACCTACCCGTCCATAACATCAAGACGATCTTTTACCACCAGATTTTCTAAGGTCGACGGCTTTCCTCGGCAACTGAAGGCTTCGCTTATAGCGCTGGTTCTCCCTTCACACTGGATTGAGCGCCTACCCTTGGGTCCTGCTTGGCCTACGCACTACACTTCGCAATGACTGTTCCACATGTGCAGCAGAGCTCACGTCTGTTGCCACTGCTCGTGTTCCTGGCAAATATTTCGAGCACTCGCCAAGCACACCTGTCGACGTTTCCAACAACGCCGGCCGTCTACGCAGCTCTGTGCGCATCACAGTCGGTCAGCCTGCAGGAAAAGGAGGTTCCTTTTCTGCGCAGTTTATTGAGTACGAGCAGACAGTACGGGGGGTTGGCTTGATGTGATTGCATTTGTTATCCTGTTGTTGTGTTCGTATTTCAAGCAGGAATGATATGTCATAGGTTTCCTTTGCACGCGTGGTAGTGATTGTTGTGTTTCGATTTTGTATTTTCTAACGCTTTTAAAAGCTTCCCTTTCGTGAATAAAAATTCAGTTGATAGTCTGCGCTTGTGTTGTGTCTTCTTGTTCGCTTTGGTCCTCGTTTCTTTTTGCGCAGCTAAGTGTGAATGGTAAGCCGAAACCCTTTACAAGTTTAACAGCGGAACTGTATGTGGCTAGCTCCTGGTGTGAGCGTCTACGTATAGGGCTGGGGAAACTCGCGGTTAACGTGACCTGGCCGTCACCCACAACGAGGAAACGTCCGAGCATGCCCCACACCCGTGTTAGTAGAGGCTTCTAAGTTTTGTAACGTTCAAAAGCACTAATGAGAAAGTGTAATCGTAGAGACATTTTCTTTTCGGCACGGAGCAAGTTTGTGAATGGACTTCTTTCAACTGGGATTTGAAGCGCCTCGGAGTGGCCGGAGGCGACATTTCAAGCGGGCAGACGAAAGATGGACGGATCAATACCCTGTGAGCATTCTTTTACAGTTTTTTTCTGTCGTTGCAAGTGAAAGGCGGAAAAGCCATTTTACGACGCGTGGAAAATGGGCAAGAACGTGAATTAACAAGGTAAAAAGTGTTGCTGGTTAATGCCAGATCTTGTGGCGAAAAACAGCGCTTAAAGGGCAACTGCAGCACTTTTTTGAGAATTTCGTGATATTCAAGGATTCGAATCTAAATAGGCTTTACGTGAAGCATGCCAATTGTTTTTGCACTAGCATTTGAAGTAGTTACGTAATGGACGATTGAATTTTGCGCTGCTGCTCAATGCACTGGAGGTGTGCACGTAAGTTCAGCGTGACGTCACGGAAGGTCTGCCTTACATTACCACTGTCGTCAGCCACACCCTGCCCTGACTCGTTAGACGCTGCCAATCAACTCTCGGCAGGGTTTGCCTTTGATGGCGTTCCTTTTTTTCCTTCAAAGCAGGCGTTTGCGCGTTGGAAATGTATACCGATACCTTCGATGACGTCATCATGCGCCCCCCCCCCCTCCCAACTTGGCGTTGTGCGCTGCGGAGAACCTTAAAGGTCGTCCGGATTTGAATCAGGGACTACTTCACTATTTCAAGCGCTAAACCAAAAAGACTTCGCATGCTTTACCTGCAAGTTTCACACATTCTATCATCTCAAGCTCGTGTATTTCTAAAACCTATGCAGTTTCCCTTTTAAATCAGAGGCGGCGGCAAACGCGTCGCATCCCCACACTTCTTTGTCTCGTGTAAGCGCTGCTTTTTTGCTGCGAAAATGCGGTATTTATTTTTCAAACATTTTGTATATGCCATCGCTCGAATGGCACCCTTAACACGATGTCACCCTTCGAACATTTCCAGCGTTTCTTTTTTCCTCCACTTGCGAACTTCGGCTGTATATTCACTTGTGGAATTAAAAAAAAAGGTGTTATCATCTATTGTACTTTTTTTTCTACAAGACAGGCGCTCCAATGACTAGCGCTCTTCCCGCTGCCACACTACTTCTCTGAGCGGCGCATTAGGTAGGCCACGGCTCGCAGTCAATGCCAGGTTAGAGGAAATAGCTGACACATTGCTTCCTAACGTCAGCAGCTGTATAGGTAAAAATAAAATGAACTTAAGTTTCAGAAGCACAGAGTGAAACAAATGTGTACTGAGCGAGCACGAAATGCTGCCGCAGGACTGAACTGGTGCCTTTAAACACTGCGGCTTTACCGCATAGACCCTTGGAAAGAGGGGCGGTGAAGGGACAAGACTCCCTGCTTCCTCTGCCTGCAATTGCTTCAAGAAATGTCAACTTCATGCTTCGCAATCCTTTCTTCATAATGGCAGACATTTCGCTTAATTGCCTATTTGCCATAGCAATGCAGGAAAAACAACATGTAGTGTTCGCCTGCCCTGAGCCTCACTACATGTATTGCCGAGAAAACGGCCCGGCTAAGACGGAGACCTCCGCGATAACATGCATAATAACTGTTCAGTTATTACAAAACTTTCGAAAAAGTCATAAGCCAAGCTTTAATTTCGACATCTGATGTCACGGTTACGTTATACTGACATGACACACTCGGCGAAGTCCTCCAGTGCTCACTGAGTAATTTTTGACTATCGCTACCAACATATATGCTTTGCCAAAATCAGACCTGTGAAATTACATGCGACACACACAGCATGTTCCGCAAATGGGAAACAAGCACCCTGGTCATGCCGTGAAGCTCTTTTTTTTCGCCGTCATCCATTCGGCAATGAATGGGGAAGGAAAAAAAGAAAAATAATAAATAACGCTTAGGACATTTACAAATAAAGGGGACAAAAGGGAGAGGCGGCAAAAAGACATGGGGCAGAAATGTCCGCCATGTATCAATTCTGCTGACCGACAGTACCAGGAAGATACATGTCAGGCAAAAGGCGCGAAAAAAAATGTGTTGCGCCTGTCAGTCACACTGATAGCAAAATTGAATGTTGTTACAGGACCTTCAGCTGCGGTGTACTAAAACGTCTCTTGGCGCTGGCGGTATATTATACCCCTGTCACACGGCCAGTTTCAATGGCCATCGAGTCGAGAGCCATCGAGATTTTCGATCGCCATTGAACTCGAGGGAGTTGTGGAGCTGCTACACGGCAAATCTCAATGGCCATTGAAATCGTTCTCGTGTCTTACGCCAAGCTCGTGTGGCGCCACAATCGCTGCTTTCGGTTTCGCGCAAATAACAAAAATATATTGACGAAACTTAACTAAATGTTGAAATACACTTTCTTGTAGTCATAAGGCGCGTTCACACTTGTTCAAAAATCCGGCAAGCGAAGCGGATTCGCTCGCCGCAAAAACTAGGACCTGTTCTCATCTGTTGACGCCCGGGCGAGTTGGAACGGCCGCGCCGCTGCTGCTTCTCGCTTTGCGCACCACGTCGCCGCTCGCGACGTACACAGATACAGTGAGAAAAGAGCATAAATTTATGCTGTCTACGTACCACGAGCGTATGCACGCTTACGTACGCTAAACGCAGGCGCATTCTCACATTGAGTTCAGCGTATGCTAGCAGAGAGGCAAAAATAAACTTAGTCTCTAGTGGCGCCATCTGGTAGTCAAAACGGGAACCATTACTGTCAACAAACCGCCTCTCTTAGGCCTAACAGCGGCAGAATCGTCACTCTAAATAAAAAATAAAGCAAATTTATCACTTATACGTTTTCTTCTAGGCAAGATGAGACGAAGCGAAAGACCGGTGCCCCATTTATGACCAGTGAACGGACAGAAAAAGGCAGCAACAACGAGAATTCAGTCCGAAGCGAGGGGTCCGGCTTTGAAGGGCGCCGCCATGTTTGTTGTCGTTCGAAGCAATGCTAGCAACCTTGGGCAACGCTCGAAGGCCCTCGAAATCTCGATAGAGTTCCGGGCTGCTCCGTCGACTCGATAGACTATTGACTCGATGGCCATTCAAACTGGCCGTGTAGCAGCGCTCGATCGCCTTCGAGTCGATAGGCTATCGATTCGAGGGCCTTCGAAATGCCCGTGTGACAGGGGTATTAGTTTCAGAAATGGGGGCAACACCTTCCCACGCCATGGGCAAAATCATATGGAACTGAAACCATAAAAATCATGGGCGGTAATCTTTGGGGTAAGCTGCAAAAAAAAAAAAAATCACTTGTTTCTCTAACCACAGAGCGCGTTGAAAAAAAAAAAGAGAAAAAGAAAGCTCCACGATTTTTTGTTTAATTAAGGCTTGTGACACTTACAAACAGGCTCAGGTTTGCAACCGAGCCCGCTGTGTGCACCGCCATGCAGCGGAGCTTCCCAAGTGCACAGTCCACAGGCACTTGTACTCAGTTTTTAACCAGCGAGTGACCGGCGGTGGGAGTCGAACACCCCACCTCCCGCAGCCGAGACGGGCGTCTTAGCCACTACGCCACGACTGCGGTGATTAATCCTTGACATATAAAAGCATTTTCCTCGGCGATAAGACATTTCCTCCTTTCCAGGCGTGACGTCAGACAAGCTAGCGCAGCGCCACCCGTGACCGCTTACACCGGCTTACTGACGCTTCGTCCATGCGCGACGCTTTTCATGTTGTAGGCGGCCGTCACGTGGTGATAACTGGTGATGTGGTGCTCGTTCCGCCATTACTTCTGACCGTGGTCGTCATTTCGACTTCGCATTATTCGCCAACCTACCCGTCCATAACATCAAGACGATCTTTTACCACCAGATTTTCTAAGGTCGACGGCTTTCCTCGGCAACTGAAGGCTTCGCTTATAGCGCTGGTTCTCCCTTCACACTGGATTGAGCGCCTACCCTTGGGTCCTGCTTGGCCTACGCACTACACTTCGCAATGACTGTTCCACATGTGCAGCAGAGCTCACGTCTGTTGCCACTGCTCGTGTTCCTGGCAAATATTTCGAGCACTCGCCAAGCACACCTGTCGACGTTTCCAACAACGCCGGCCGTCTACGCAGCTCTGTGCGCATCACAGTCGGTCAGCCTGCAGGAAAAGGAGGTTCCTTTTCTGCGCAGTTTATTGAGTACGAGCAGACAGTACGGGGGGTTGGCTTGATGTGATTGCATTTGTTATCCTGTTGTTGTGTTCGTATTTCAAGCAGGAATGATATGTCATAGGTTTCCTTTGCACGCGTGGTAGTGATTGTTGTGTTTCGATTTTGTATTTTCTAACGCTTTTAAAAGCTTCCCTTTCGTGAATAAAAATTCAGTTGATAGTCTGCGCTTGTGTTGTGTCTTCTTGTTCGCTTTGGTCCTCGTTTCTTTTTGCGCAGCTAAGTGTGAATGGTAAGCCGAAACCCTTTACAAGTTTAACAGCGGAACTGTATGTGGCTAGCTCCTGGTGTGAGCGTCTACGTATAGGGCTGGGGAAACTCGCGGTTAACGTGACCTGGCCGTCACCCACAACGAGGAAACGTCCGAGCATGCCCCACACCCGTGTTAGTAGAGGCTTCTAAGTTTTGTAACGTTCAAAAGCACTAATGAGAAAGTGTAATCGTAGAGACATTTTCTTTTCGGCACGGAGCAAGTTTGTGAATGGACTTCTTTCAACTGGGATTTGAAGCGCCTCGGAGTGGCCGGAGGCGACATTTCAAGCGGGCAGACGAAAGATGGACGGATCAATACCCTGTGAGCATTCTTTTACAGTTTTTTTCTGTCGTTGCAAGTGAAAGGCGGAAAAGCCATTTTACGACGCGTGGAAAATGGGCAAGAACGTGAATTAACAAGGTAAAAAGTGTTGCTGGTTAATGCCAGATCTTGTGGCGAAAAACAGCGCTTAAAGGGCAACTGCAGCACTTTTTTGAGAATTTCGTGATATTCAAGGATTCGAATCTAAATAGGCTTTACGTGAAGCATGCCAATTGTTTTTGCACTAGCATTTGAAGTAGTTACGTAATGGACGATTGAATTTTGCGCTGCTGCTCAATGCACTGGAGGTGTGCACGTAAGTTCAGCGTGACGTCACGGAAGGTCTGCCTTACATTACCACTGTCGTCAGCCACACCCTGCCCTGACTCGTTAGACGCTGCCAATCAACTCTCGGCAGGGTTTGCCTTTGATGGCGTTCCTTTTTTTCCTTCAAAGCAGGCGTTTGCGCGTTGGAAATGTATACCGATACCTTCGATGACGTCATCATGCGCCCCCCCCCCCCCCTCCCAACTTGGCGTTGTGCGCTGCGGAGAACCTTAAAGGTCGTCCGGATTTAATCAGGGACTACTTCACTATTTCAAGCGCTAAACCAAAAAGACTTCGCATGCTTTACCTGCAAGTTTCACACATTCTATCATCTCAAGCTCGTGTATTTCTAAAACCTATGCAGTTTCCCTTTTAAATCAGAGGCGGCGGCAAACGCGTCGCATCCCCACACTTCTTTGTCTCGTGTAAGCGCTGCTTTTTTGCTGCGAAAATGCGGTATTTATTTTTCAAACATTTTGTATATGCCATCGCTCGAATGGCACCCTTAACACGATGTCACCCTTCGAACATTTCCAGCGTTTCTTTTTTCCTCCACTTGCGAACTTCGGCTGTATATTCACTTGTGGAATTAAAAAAAAAGGTGTTATCATCTATTGTACTTTTTTTTCTACAAGACAGGCGCTCCAATGACTAGCGCTCTTCCCGCTGCCACACTACTTCTCTGAGCGGCGCATTAGGTAGGCCACGGCTCGCAGTCAATGCCAGGTTAGAGGAAATAGCTGACACATTGCTTCCTAACGTCAGCAGCTGTATAGGTAAAAATAAAATGAACTTAAGTTTCAGAAGCACAGAGTGAAACAAATGTGTACTGAGCGAGCACGAAATGCTGCCGCAGGACTGAACTGGTGCCTTTAAACACTGCGGCTTTACCGCATAGACCCTTGGAAAGAGGGGCGGTGAAGGGACAAGACTCCCTGCTTCCTCTGCCTGCAATTGCTTCAAGAAATGTCAACTTCATGCTTCGCAATCCTTTCTTCATAATGGCAGACATTTCGCTTAATTGCCTATTTGCCATAGCAATGCAGGAAAAACAACATGTAGTGTTCGCCTGCCCTGAGCCTCACTACATGTATTGCCGAGAAAACGGCCCGGCTAAGACGGAGACCTCCGCGATAACATGCATAATAACTGTTCAGTTATTACAAAACTTTCGAAAAAGTCATAAGCCAAGCTTTAATTTCGACATCTGATGTCACGGTTACGTTATACTGACATGACACACTCGGCGAAGTCCTCCAGTGCTCACTGAGTAATTTTTGACTATCGCTACCAACATATATGCTTTGCCAAAATCAGACCTGTGAAATTACATGCGACACACTCAGCATGTTCCGCAAATGGGAAACAAGCACCCTGGTCATGCCGTGAAGCTCTTTTTTTTCGCCGTCATCCATTCGGCAATGAATGGGGAAGGAAAAAAAGAAAAATAATAAATAACGCTTAGGACATTTACAAATAAAGGGGACAAAAGGGAGAGGCGGCAAAAAGACATGGGGCAGAAATGTCCGCCATGTATCAATTCTGCTGACCGACAGTACCAGGAAGATACATGTCAGGCAAAAGGCGCGAAAAAAAATGTGTTGCGCCTGTCAGTCACACTGATAGCAAAATTGAATGTTGTTACAGGACCTTCAGCTGCGGTGTACTAAAACGTCTCTTGGCGCTGGCGGTATATTATACCCCTGTCACACGGCCAGTTTCAATGGCCATCGAGTCGAGAGCCATCGAGATTTTCGATCGCCATTGAACTCGAGGGAGTTGTGGAGCTGCTACACGGCAAATCTCAATGGCCATTGAAATCGTTCTCGTGTCTTACGCCAAGCTCGTGTGGCGCCACAATCGCTGCTTTCGGTTTCGCGCAAATAACAAAAATATATTGACGAAACTTAACTAAATGTTGAAATACACTTTCTTGTAGTCATAAGGCGCGTTCACACTTGTTCAAAAATCCGGCAAGCGAAGCGGATTCGCTCGCCGCAAAAACTAGGACCTGTTCTCATCTGTTGACGCCCGGGCGAGTTGGAACGGCCGCGCCGCTGCTGCTTCTCGCTTTGCGCACCACGTCGCCGCTCGCGACGTACACAGATACAGTGAGAAAAGAGCATAAATTTATGCTGTCTACGTACCACGAGCGTATGCACGCTTACGTACGCTAAACGCAGGCGCATTCTCACATTGAGTTCAGCGTATGCTAGCAGAGAGGCAAAAATAAACTTAGTCTCTAGTGGCGCCATCTGGTAGTCAAAACGGGAACCATTACTGTCAACAAACCGCCTCTCTTAGGCCTAACAGCGGCAGAATCGTCACTCTAAATAAAAAATAAAGCAAATTTATCACTTATACGTTTTCTTCTAGGCAAGATGAGACGAAGCGAAAGACCGGTGCCCCATTTATGACCAGTGAACGGACAGAAAAAGGCAGCAACAACGAGAATTCAGTCCGAAGCGAGGGGTCCGGCTTTGAAGGGCGCCGCCATGTTTGTTGTCGTTCGAAGCAATGCTAGCAACCTTGGGCAACGCTCGAAGGCCCTCGAAATCTCGATAGAGTTCCGGGCTGCTCCGTCGACTCGATAGACTATTGACTCGATGGCCATTCAAACTGGCCGTGTAGCAGCGCTCGATCGCCTTCGAGTCGATAGGCTATCGATTCGAGGGCCTTCGAAATGCCCGTGTGACAGGGGTATTAGTTTCAGAAATGGGGGCAACACCTTCCCACGCCATGGGCAAAATCATATGGAACTGAAACCATAAAAATCATGGGCGGTAATCTTTGGGGTAAGCTGCAAAAAAAAAAAAATCACTTGTTTCTCTAACCACAGAGCGCGTTGAAAAAAAAAAGAGAAAAAGAAAGCTCCACGATTTTTTGTTTAATTAAGGCTTGTGACACTTACAAACAGGCTCAGGTTTGCAACCGAGCCCGCTGTGTGCACCGCCATGCAGCGGAGCTTCCCAAGTGCACAGTCCACAGGCACTTGTACTCAGTTTTTAACCAGCGAGTGACCGGCGGTGGGAGTCGAACACCCCACCTCCCGCAGCCGAGACGGGCGTCTTAGCCACTACGCCACGACTGCGGTGATTAATCCTTGACATATAAAAGCATTTTCCTCGGCGATAAGACATTTCCTCCTTTCCAGGCGTGACGTCAGACAAGCTAGCGCAGCGCCACCCGTGACCGCTTAAACCGGCTTACTGACGCTTCGTCCATGCGCGACGCTTTTCATGTTGTAGGCGGCCGTCACGTGGTGATAACTGGTGATGTGGTGCTCGTTCCGCCATTACTTCTGACCGTGGTCGTCATTTCGACTTCGCATTATTCGCCAACCTACCCGTCCATAACATCAAGACGATCTTTTACCACCAGATTTTCTAAGGTCGACGGCTTTCCTCGGCAACTGAAGGCTTCGCTTATAGCGCTGGTTCTCCCTTCACACTGGATTGAGCGCCTACCCTTGGGTCCTGCTTGGCCTACGCACTACACTTCGCAATGACTGTTCCACATGTGCAGCAGAGCTCACGTCTGTTGCCACTGCTCGTGTTCCTGGCAAATATTTCGAGCACTCGCCAAGCACACCTGTCGACGTTTCCAACAACGCCGGCCGTCTACGCAGCTCTGTGCGCATCACAGTCGGTCAGCCTGCAGGAAAAGGAGGTTCCTTTTCTGCGCAGTTTATTGAGTACGAGCAGACAGTACGGGGGGTTGGCTTGATGTGATTGCATTTGTTATCCTGTTGTTGTGTTCGTATTTCAAGCAGGAATGATATGTCATAGGTTTCCTTTGCACGCGTGGTAGTGATTGTTGTGTTTCGATTTTGTATTTTCTAACGCTTTTAAAAGCTTCCCTTTCGTGAATAAAAATTCAGTTGATAGTCTGCGCTTGTGTTGTGTCTTCTTGTTCGCTTTGGTCCTCGTTTCTTTTTGCGCAGCTAAGTGTGAATGGTAAGCCGAAACCCTTTACAAGTTTAACAGCGGAACTGTATGTGGCTAGCTCCTGGTGTGAGCGTCTACGTATAGGGCTGGGGAAACTCGCGGTTAACGTGACCTGGCCGTCACCCACAACGAGGAAACGTCCGAGCATGCCCCACACCCGTGTTAGTAGAGGCTTCTAAGTTTTGTAACGTTCAAAAGCACTAATGAGAAAGTGTAATCGTAGAGACATTTTCTTTTCGGCACGGAGCAAGTTTGTGAATGGACTTCTTTCAACTGGGATTTGAAGCGCCTCGGAGTGGCCGGAGGCGACATTTCAAGCGGGCAGACGAAAGATGGACGGATCAATACCCTGTGAGCATTCTTTTACAGTTTTTTTCTGTCGTTGCAAGTGAAAGGCGGAAAAGCCATTTTACGACGCGTGGAAAATGGGCAAGAACGTGAATTAACAAGGTAAAAAGTGTTGCTGGTTAATGCCAGATCTTGTGGCGAAAAACAGCGCTTAAAGGGCAACTGCAGCACTTTTTTGAGAATTTCGTGATATTCAAGGATTCGAATCTAAATAGGCTTTACGTGAAGCATGCCAATTGTTTTTGCACTAGCATTTGAAGTAGTTACGTAATGGACGATTGAATTTTGCGCTGCTGCTCAATGCACTGGAGGTGTGCACGTAAGTTCAGCGTGACGTCACGGAAGGTCTGCCTTACATTACCACTGTCGTCAGCCACACCCTGCCCTGACTCGTTAGACGCTGCCAATCAACTCTCGGCAGGGTTTGCCTTTGATGGCGTTCCTTTTTTTCCTTCAAAGCAGGCGTTTGCGCGTTGGAAATGTATACCGATACCTTCGATGACGTCATCATGCGCCCCCCCCCCCCTCCCAACTTGGCGTTGTGCGCTGCGGAGAACCTTAAAGGTCGTCCGGATTTGAATCAGGGACTACTTCACTATTTCAAGCGCTAAACCAAAAAGACTTCGCATGCTTTACCTGCAAGTTTCACACATTCTATCATCTCAAGCTCGTGTATTTCTAAAACCTATGCAGTTTCCCTTTTAAATCAGAGGCGGCGGCAAACGCGTCGCATCCCCACACTTCTTTGTCTCGTGTAAGCGCTGCTTTTTTGCTGCGAAAATGCGGTATTTATTTTTCAAACATTTTGTATATGCCATCGCTCGAATGGCACCCTTAACACGATGTCACCCTTCGAACATTTCCAGCGTTTCTTTTTTCCTCCACTTGCGAACTTCGGCTGTATATTCACTTGTGGAATTAAAAAAAAAGGTGTTATCATCTATTGTACTTTTTTTTCTACAAGACAGGCGCTCCAATGACTAGCGCTCTTCCCGCTGCCACACTACTTCTCTGAGCGGCGCATTAGGTAGGCCACGGCTCGCAGTCAATGCCAGGTTAGAGGAAATAGCTGACACATTGCTTCCTAACGTCAGCAGCTGTATAGGTAAAAATAAAATGAACTTAAGTTTCAGAAGCACAGAGTGAAACAAATGTGTACTGAGCGAGCACGAAATGCTGCCGCAGGACTGAACTGGTGCCTTTAAACACTGCGGCTTTACCGCATAGACCCTTGGAAAGAGGGGCGGTGAAGGGACAAGACTCCCTGCTTCCTCTGCCTGCAATTGCTTCAAGAAATGTCAACTTCATGCTTCGCAATCCTTTCTTCATAATGGCAGACATTTCGCTTAATTGCCTATTTGCCATAGCAATGCAGGAAAAACAACATGTAGTGTTCGCCTGCCCTGAGCCTCACTACATGTATTGCCGAGAAAACGGCCCGGCTAAGACGGAGACCTCCGCGATAACATGCATAATAACTGTTCAGTTATTACAAAACTTTCGAAAAAGTCATAAGCCAAGCTTTAATTTCGACATCTGATGTCACGGTTACGTTATACTGACATGACACACTCGGCGAAGTCCTCCAGTGCTCACTGAGTAATTTTTGACTATCGCTACCAACATATATGCTTTGCCAAAATCAGACCTGTGAAATTACATGCGACACACTCAGCATGTTCCGCAAATGGGAAACAAGCACCCTGGTCATGCCGTGAAGCTCTTTTTTTTCGCCGTCATCCATTCGGCAATGAATGGGGAAGGAAAAAAAGAAAAATAATAAATAACGCTTAGGACATTTACAAATAAAGGGGACAAAAGGGAGAGGCGGCAAAAAGACATGGGGCAGAAATGTCCGCCATGTATCAATTCTGCTGACCGACAGTACCAGGAAGATACATGTCAGGCAAAAGGCGCGAAAAAAAATGTGTTGCGCCTGTCAGTCACACTGATAGCAAAATTGAATGTTGTTACAGGACCTTCAGCTGCGGTGTACTAAAACGTCTCTTGGCGCTGGCGGTATATTATACCCCTGTCACACGGCCAGTTTCAATGGCCATCGAGTCGAGAGCCATCGAGATTTTCGATCGCCATTGAACTCGAGGGAGTTGTGGAGCTGCTACACGGCAAATCTCAATGGCCATTGAAATCGTTCTCGTGTCTTACGCCAAGCTCGTGTGGCGCCACAATCGCTGCTTTCGGTTTCGCGCAAATAACAAAAATATATTGACGAAACTTAACTAAATGTTGAAATACACTTTCTTGCAGTCATAAGGCGCGTTCACACTTGTTCAAAAATCCGGCAAGCGAAGCGGATTCGCTCGCCGCAAAAACTAGGACCTGTTCTCATCTGTTGACGCCCGGGCGAGTTGGAACGGCCGCGCCGCTGCTGCTTCTCGCTTTGCGCACCACGTCGCCGCTCGCGACGTACACAGATACAGTGAGAAAAGAGCATAAATTTATGCTGTCTACGTACCACGAGCGTATGCACGCTTACGTACGCTAAACGCAGGCGCATTCTCACATTGAGTTCAGCGTATGCTAGCAGAGAGGCAAAAATAAACTTAGTCTCTAGTGGCGCCATCTGGTAGTCAAAACGGGAACCATTACTGTCAACAAACCGCCTCTCTTAGGCCTAACAGCGGCAGAATCGTCACTCTAAATAAAAAATAAAGCAAATTTATCACTTATACGTTTTCTTCTAGGCAAGATGAGACGAAGCGAAAGACCGGTGCCCCATTTATGACCAGTGAACGGACAGAAAAAGGCAGCAACAACGAGAATTCAGTCCGAAGCGAGGGGTCCGGCTTTGAAGGGCGCCGCCATGTTTGTTGTCGTTCGAAGCAATGCTAGCAACCTTGGGCAACGCTCGAAGGCCCTCGAAATCTCGATAGAGTTCCGGGCTGCTCCGTCGACTCGATAGACTATTGACTCGATGGCCATTCAAACTGGCCGTGTAGCAGCGCTCGATCGCCTTCGAGTCGATAGGCTATCGATTCGAGGGCCTTCGAAATGCCCGTGTGACAGGGGTATTAGTTTCAGAAATGGGGGCAACACCTTCCCACGCCATGGGCAAAATCATATGGAACTGAAACCATAAAAATCATGGGCGGTAATCTTTGGGGTAAGCTGCAAAAAAAAAAAAAATCACTTGTTTCTCTAACCACAGAGCGCGTTGAAAAAAAAAAGAGAAAAAGAAAGCTCCACGATTTTTTGTTTAATTAAGGCTTGTGACACTTACAAACAGGCTCAGGTTTGCAACCGAGCCCGCTGTGTGCACCGCCATGCAGCGGAGCTTCCCAAGTGCACAGTCCACAGGCACTTGTACTCAGTTTTTAACCAGCGAGTGACCGGCGGTGGGAGTCGAACACCCCACCTCCCGCAGCCGAGACGGGCGTCTTAGCCACTACGCCACGACTGCGGTGATTAATCCTTGACATATAAAAGCATTTTCCTCGGCGATAAGACATTTCCTCCTTTCCAGGCGTGACGTCAGACAAGCTAGCGCAGCGCCACCCGTGACCGCTTAAACCGGCTTACTGACGCTTCGTCCATGCGCGACGCTTTTCATGTTGTAGGCGGCCGTCACGTGGTGATAACTGGTGATGTGGTGCTCGTTCCGCCATTACTTCTGACCGTGGTCGTCATTTCGACTTCGCATTATTCGCCAACCTACCCGTCCATAACATCAAGACGATCTTTTACCACCAGATTTTCTAAGGTCGACGGCTTTCCTCGGCAACTGAAGGCTTCGCTTATAGCGCTGGTTCTCCCTTCACACTGGATTGAGCGCCTACCCTTGGGTCCTGCTTGGCCTACGCACTACACTTCGCAATGACTGTTCCACATGTGCAGCAGAGCTCACGTCTGTTGCCACTGCTCGTGTTCCTGGCAAATATTTCGAGCACTCGCCAAGCACACCTGTCGACGTTTCCAACAACGCCGGCCGTCTACGCAGCTCTGTGCGCATCACAGTCGGTCAGCCTGCAGGAAAAGGAGGTTCCTTTTCTGCGCAGTTTATTGAGTACGAGCAGACAGTACGGGGGGTTGGCTTGATGTGATTGCATTTGTTATCCTGTTGTTGTGTTCGTATTTCAAGCAGGAATGATATGTCATAGGTTTCCTTTGCACGCGTGGTAGTGATTGTTGTGTTTCGATTTTGTATTTTCTAACGCTTTTAAAAGCTTCCCTTTCGTGAATAAAAATTCAGTTGATAGTCTGCGCTTGTGTTGTGTCTTCTTGTTCGCTTTGGTCCTCGTTTCTTTTTGCGCAGCTAAGTGTGAATGGTAAGCCGAAACCCTTTACAAGTTTAACAGCGGAACTGTATGTGGCTAGCTCCTGGTGTGAGCGTCTACGTATAGGGCTGGGGAAACTCGCGGTTAACGTGACCTGGCCGTCACCCACAACGAGGAAACGTCCGAGCATGCCCCACACCCGTGTTAGTAGAGGCTTCTAAGTTTTGTAACGTTCAAAAGCACTAATGAGAAAGTGTAATCGTAGAGACATTTTCTTTTCGGCACGGAGCAAGTTTGTGAATGGACTTCTTTCAACTGGGATTTGAAGCGCCTCGGAGTGGCCGGAGGCGACATTTCAAGCGGGCAGACGAAAGATGGACGGATCAATACCCTGTGAGCATTCTTTTACAGTTTTTTTCTGTCGTTGCAAGTGAAAGGCGGAAAAGCCATTTTACGACGCGTGGAAAATGGGCAAGAACGTGAATTAACAAGGTAAAAAGTGTTGCTGGTTAATGCCAGATCTTGTGGCGAAAAACAGCGCTTAAAGGGCAACTGCAGCACTTTTTTGAGAATTTCGTGATATTCAAGGATTCGAATCTAAATAGGCTTTACGTGAAGCATGCCAATTGTTTTTGCACTAGCATTTGAAGTAGTTACGTAATGGACGATTGAATTTTGCGCTGCTGCTCAATGCACTGGAGGTGTGCACGTAAGTTCAGCGTGACGTCACGGAAGGTCTGCCTTACATTACCACTGTCGTCAGCCACACCCTGCCCTGACTCGTTAGACGCTGCCAATCAACTCTCGGCAGGGTTTGCCTTTGATGGCGTTCCTTTTTTTCCTTCAAAGCAGGCGTTTGCGCGTTGGAAATGTATACCGATACCTTCGATGACGTCATCATGCGCCCCCCCCCCCCTCCCAACTTGGCGTTGTGCGCTGCGGAGAACCTTAAAGGTCGTCCGGATTTGAATCAGGGACTACTTCACTATTTCAAGCGCTAAACCAAAAAGACTTCGCATGCTTTACCTGCAAGTTTCACACATTCTATCATCTCAAGCTCGTGTATTTCTAAAACCTATGCAGTTTCCCTTTTAAATCAGAGGCGGCGGCAAACGCGTCGCATCCCCACACTTCTTTGTCTCGTGTAAGCGCTGCTTTTTTGCTGCGAAAATGCGGTATTTATTTTTCAAACATTTTGTATATGCCATCGCTCGAATGGCACCCTTAACACGATGTCACCCTTCGAACATTTCCAGCGTTTCTTTTTTCCTCCACTTGCGAACTTCGGCTGTATATTCACTTGTGGAATTAAAAAAAAAGGTGTTATCATCTATTGTACTTTTTTTTCTACAAGACAGGCGCTCCAATGACTAGCGCTCTTCCCGCTGCCACACTACTTCTCTGAGCGGCGCATTAGGTAGGCCACGGCTCGCAGTCAATGCCAGGTTAGAGGAAATAGCTGACACATTGCTTCCTAACGTCAGCAGCTGTATAGGTAAAAATAAAATGAACTTAAGTTTCAGAAGCACAGAGTGAAACAAATGTGTACTGAGCGAGCACGAAATGCTGCCGCAGGACTGAACTGGTGCCTTTAAACACTGCGGCTTTACCGCATAGACCCTTGGAAAGAGGGGCGGTGAAGGGACAAGACTCCCTGCTTCCTCTGCCTGCAATTGCTTCAAGAAATGTCAACTTCATGCTTCGCAATCCTTTCTTCATAATGGCAGACATTTCGCTTAATTGCCTATTTGCCATAGCAATGCAGGAAAAACAACATGTAGTGTTCGCCTGCCCTGAGCCTCACTACATGTATTGCCGAGAAAACGGCCCGGCTAAGACGGAGACCTCCGCGATAACATGCATAATAACTGTTCAGTTATTACAAAACTTTCGAAAAAGTCATAAGCCAAGCTTTAATTTCGACATCTGATGTCACGGTTACGTTATACTGACATGACACACTCGGCGAAGTCCTCCAGTGCTCACTGAGTAATTTTTGACTATCGCTACCAACATATATGCTTTGCCAAAATCAGACCTGTGAAATTACATGCGACACACTCAGCATGTTCCGCAAATGGGAAACAAGCACCCTGGTCATGCCGTGAAGCTCTTTTTTTTCGCCGTCATCCATTCGGCAATGAATGGGGAAGGAAAAAAAGAAAAATAATAAATAACGCTTAGGACATTTACAAATAAAGGGGACAAAAGGGAGAGGCGGCAAAAAGACATGGGGCAGAAATGTCCGCCATGTATCAATTCTGCTGACCGACAGTACCAGGAAGATACATGTCAGGCAAAAGGCGCGAAAAAAAATGTGTTGCGCCTGTCAGTCACACTGATAGCAAAATTGAATGTTGTTACAGGACCTTCAGCTGCGGTGTACTAAAACGTCTCTTGGCGCTGGCGGTATATTATACCCCTGTCACACGGCCAGTTTCAATGGCCATCGAGTCGAGAGCCATCGAGATTTTCGATCGCCATTGAACTCGAGGGAGTTGTGGAGCTGCTACACGGCAAATCTCAATGGCCATTGAAATCGTTCTCGTGTCTTACGCCAAGCTCGTGTGGCGCCACAATCGCTGCTTTCGGTTTCGCGCAAATAACAAAAATATATTGACGAAACTTAACTAAATGTTGAAATACACTTTCTTGTAGTCATAAGGCGCGTTCACACTTGTTCAAAAATCCGGCAAGCGAAGCGGATTCGCTCGCCGCAAAAACTAGGACCTGTTCTCATCTGTTGACGCCCGGGCGAGTTGGAACGGCCGCGCCGCTGCTGCTTCTCGCTTTGCGCACCACGTCGCCGCTCGCGACGTACACAGATACAGTGAGAAAAGAGCATAAATTTATGCTGTCTACGTACCACGAGCGTATGCACGCTTACGTACGCTAAACGCAGGCGCATTCTCACATTGAGTTCAGCGTATGCTAGCAGAGAGGCAAAAATAAACTTAGTCTCTAGTGGCGCCATCTGGTAGTCAAAACGGGAACCATTACTGTCAACAAACCGCCTCTCTTAGGCCTAACAGCGGCAGAATCGTCACTCTAAATAAAAAATAAAGCAAATTTATCACTTATACGTTTTCTTCTAGGCAAGATGAGACGAAGCGAAAGACCGGTGCCCCATTTATGACCAGTGAACGGACAGAAAAACGCAGCAACAACGAGAATTCAGTCCGAAGCGAGGGGTCCGGCTTTGAAGGGCGCCGCCATGTTTGTTGTCGTTCGAAGCAATGCTAGCAACCTTGGGCAACGCTCGAAGGCCCTCGAAATCTCGATAGAGTTCCGGGCTGCTCCGTCGACTCGATAGACTATTGACTCGATGGCCATTCAAACTGGCCGTGTAGCAGCGCTCGATCGCCTTCGAGTCGATAGGCTATCGATTCGAGGGCCTTCGAAATGCCCGTGTGACAGGGGTATTAGTTTCAGAAATGGGGGCAACACCTTCCCACGCCATGGGCAAAATCATATGGAACTGAAACCATAAAAATCATGGGCGGTAATCTTTGGGGTAAGCTGCAAAAAAAAAAAAAAATCACTTGTTTCTCTAACCACAGAGCGCGTTGAAAAAAAAAAGAGAAAAAGAAAGCTCCACGATTTTTTGTTTAATTAAGGCTTGTGACACTTACAAACAGGCTCAGGTTTGCAACCGAGCCCGCTGTGTGCACCGCCATGCAGCGGAGCTTCCCAAGTGCACAGTCCACAGGCACTTGTACTCAGTTTTTAACCAGCGAGTGACCGGCGGTGGGAGTCGAACACCCCACCTCCCGCAGCCGAGACGGGCGTCTTAGCCACTACGCCACGACTGCGGTGATTAATCCTTGACATATAAAAGCATTTTCCTCGGCGATAAGACATTTCCTCCTTTCCAGGCGTGACGTCAGACAAGCTAGCGCAGCGCCACCCGTGACCGCTTAAACCGGCTTACTGACGCTTCGTCCATGCGCGACGCTTTTCATGTTGTAGGCGGCCGTCACGTGGTGATAACTGGTGATGTGGTGCTCGTTCCGCCATTACTTCTGACCGTGGTCGTCATTTCGACTTCGCATTATTCGCCAACCTACCCGTCCATAACATCAAGACGATCTTTTACCACCAGATTTTCTAAGGTCGACGGCTTTCCTCGGCAACTGAAGGCTTCGCTTATAGCGCTGGTTCTCCCTTCACACTGGATTGAGCGCCTACCCTTGGGTCCTGCTTGGCCTACGCACTACACTTCGCAATGACTGTTCCACATGTGCAGCAGAGCTCACGTCTGTTGCCACTGCTCGTGTTCCTGGCAAATATTTCGAGCACTCGCCAAGCACACCTGTCGACGTTTCCAACAACGCCGGCCGTCTACGCAGCTCTGTGCGCATCACAGTCGGTCAGCCTGCAGGAAAAGGAGGTTCCTTTTCTGCGCAGTTTATTGAGTACGAGCAGACAGTACGGGGGGTTGGCTTGATGTGATTGCATTTGTTATCCTGTTGTTGTGTTCGTATTTCAAGCAGGAATGATATGTCATAGGTTTCCTTTGCACGCGTGGTAGTGATTGTTGTGTTTCGATTTTGTATTTTCTAACGCTTTTAAAAGCTTCCCTTTCGTGAATAAAAATTCAGTTGATAGTCTGCGCTTGTGTTGTGTCTTCTTGTTCGCTTTGGTCCTAGTTTCTTTTTGCGCAGCTAAGTGTGAATGGTAAGCCGAAACCCTTTACAAGTTTAACAGCGGAACTGTATGTGGCTAGCTCCTGGTGTGAGCGTCTACGTATAGGGCTGGGGAAACTCGCGGTTAACGTGACCTGGCCGTCACCCACAACGAGGAAACGTCCGAGCATGCCCCACACCCGTGTTAGTAGAGGCTTCTAAGTTTTGTAACGTTCAAAAGCACTAATGAGAAAGTGTAATCGTAGAGACATTTTCTTTTCGGCACGGAGCAAGTTTGTGAATGGACTTCTTTCAACTGGGATTTGAAGCGCCTCGGAGTGGCCGGAGGCGACATTTCAAGCGGGCAGACGAAAGATGGACGGATCAATACCCTGTGAGCATTCTTTTACAGTTTTTTTCTGTCGTTGCAAGTGAAAGGCGGAAAAGCCATTTTACGACGCGTGGAAAATGGGCAAGAACGTGAATTAACAAGGTAAAAAGTGTTGCTGGTTAATGCCAGATCTTGTGGCGAAAAACAGCGCTTAAAGGGCAACTGCAGCACTTTTTTGAGAATTTCGTGATATTCAAGGATTCGAATCTAAATAGGCTTTACGTGAAGCATGCCAATTGTTTTTGCACTAGCATTTGAAGTAGTTACGTAATGGACGATTGAATTTTGCGCTGCTGCTCAATGCACTGGAGGTGTGCACGTAAGTTCAGCGTGACGTCACGGAAGGTCTGCCTTACATTACCACTGTCGTCAGCCACACCCTGCCCTGACTCGTTAGACGCTGCCAATCAACTCTCGGCAGGGTTTGCCTTTGATGGCGTTCCTTTTTTTCCTTCAAAGCAGGCGTTTGCGCGTTGGAAATGTATACCGATACCTTCGATGACGTCATCATGCGCCCCCCCCCCCCCCTCCCAACTTGGCGTTGTGCGCTGCGGAGAACCTTAAAGGTCGTCCGGATTTGAATCAGGGACTACTTCACTATTTAAAGCGCTAAACCAAAAAGACTTCGCATGCTTTACCTGCAAGTTTCACACATTCTATCATCTCAAGCTCGTGTATTTCTAAAACATATGCAGTTTCCCTTTTAAATCAGAGGCGGCGGCAAACGCGTCGCATCCCCACACTTCTTTGTCTCGTGTAAGCGCTGCTTTTTTGCTGCGAAAATGCGGTATTTATTTTTCAAACATTTTGTATATGCCATCGCTCGAATGGCACCCTTAACACGATGTCACCCTTCGAACATTTCCAGCGTTTCTTTTTTCCTCCACTTGCGAACTTCGGCTGTATATTCACTTGTGGAATTAAAAAAAAAGGTGTTATCATCTATTGTACTTTTTTTTCTACAAGACAGGCGCTCCAATGACTAGCGCTCTTCCCGCTGCCACACTACTTCTCTGAGCGGCGCATTAGGTAGGCCACGGCTCGCAGTCAATGCCAGGTTAGAGGAAATAGCTGACACATTGCTTCCTAACGTCAGCAGCTGTATAGGTAAAAATAAAATGAACTTAAGTTTCAGAAGCACAGAGTGAAACAAATGTGTACTGAGCGAGCACGAAATGCTGCCGCAGGACTGAACTGGTGCCTTTAAACACTGCGGCTTTACCGCATAGACCCTTGGAAAGAGGGGCGGTGAAGGGACAAGACTCCCTGCTTCCTCTGCCTGCAATTGCTTCAAGAAATGTCAACTTCATGCTTCGCAATCCTTTCTTCATAATGGCAGACATTTCGCTTAATTGCCTATTTGCCATAGCAATGCAGGAAAAACAACATGTAGTGTTCGCCTGCCCTGAGCCTCACTACATGTATTGCCGAGAAAACGGCCCGGCTAAGACGGAGACCTCCGCGATAACATGCATAATAACTGTTCAGTTATTACAAAACTTTCGAAAAAGTCATAAGCCAAGCTTTAATTTCGACATCTGATGTCACGGTTACGTTATACTGACATGACACACTCGGCGAAGTCCTCCAGTGCTCACTGAGTAATTTTTGACTATCGCTACCAACATATATGCTTTGCCAAAATCAGACCTGTGAAATTACATGCGACACACTCAGCATGTTCCGCAAATGGGAAACAAGCACCCTGGTCATGCCGTGAAGCTCTTTTTTTTCGCCGTCATCCATTCGGCAATGAATGGGGAAGGAAAAAAAGAAAAATAATAAATAACGCTTAGGACATTTACAAATAAAGGGGACAAAAGGGAGAGGCGGCAAAAAGACATGGGGCAGAAATGTCCGCCATGTATCAATTCTGCTGACCGACAGTACCAGGAAGATACATGTCAGGCAAAAGGCGCGAAAAAAAATGTGTTGCGCCTGTCAGTCACACTGATAGCAAAATTGAATGTTGTTACAGGACCTTCAGCTGCGGTGTACTAAAACGTCTCTTGGCGCTGGCGGTATATTATACCCCTGTCACACGGCCAGTTTCAATGGCCATCGAGTCGAGAGCCATCGAGATTTTCGATCGCCATTGAACTCGAGGGAGTTGTGGAGCTGCTACACGGCAAATCTCAATGGCCATTGAAATCGTTCTCGTGTCTTACGCCAAGCTCGTGTGGCGCCACAATCGCTGCTTTCGGTTTCGCGCAAATAACAAAAATATATTGACGAAACTTAACTAAATGTTGAAATACACTTTCTTGTAGTCATAAGGCGCGTTCACACTTGTTCAAAAATCCGGCAAGCGAAGCGGATTCGCTCGCCGCAAAAACTAGGACCTGTTCTCATCTGTTGACGCCCGGGCGAGTTGGAACGGCCGCGCCGCTGCTGCTTCTCGCTTTGCGCACCACGTCGCCGCTCGCGACGTACACAGATACAGTGAGAAAAGAGCATAAATTTATGCTGTCTACGTACCACGAGCGTATGCACGCTTACGTACGCTAAACGCAGGCGCATTCTCACATTGAGTTCAGCGTATGCTAGCAGAGAGGCAAAAATAAACTTAGTCTCTAGTGGCGCCATCTGGTAGTCAAAACGGGAACCATTACTGTCAACAAACCGCCTCTCTTAGGCCTAACAGCGGCAGAATCGTCACTCTAAATAAAAAATAAAGCAAATTTATCACTTATACGTTTTCTTCTAGGCAAGATGAGACGAAGCGAAAGACCGGTGCCCCATTTATGACCAGTGAACGGACAGAAAAAGGCAGCAACAACGAGAATTCAGTCCGAAGCGAGGGGTCCGGCTTTGAAGGGCGCCGCCATGTTTGTTGTCGTTCGAAGCAATGCTAGCAACCTTGGGCAACGCTCGAAGGCCCTCGAAATCTCGATAGAGTTCCGGGCTGCTCCGTCGACTCGATAGACTATTGACTCGATGGCCATTCAAACTGGCCGTGTAGCAGCGCTCGATCGCCTTCGAGTCGATAGGCTATCGATTCGAGGGCCTTCGAAATGCCCGTGTGACAGGGGTATTAGTTTCAGAAATGGGGGCAACACCTTCCCACGCCATGGGCAAAATCATATGGAACTGAAACCATAAAAATCATGGGCGGTAATCTTTGGGGTAAGCTGCAAAAAAAAAAAAAATCACTTGTTTCTCTAACCACAGAGCGCGTTGAAAAAAAAAAAGAGAAAAAGAAAGCTCCACGATTTTTTGTTTAATTAAGGCTTGTGACACTTACAAACAGGCTCAGGTTTGCAACCGAGCCCGCTGTGTGCACCGCCATGCAGCGGAGCTTCCCAAGTGCACAGTCCACAGGCACTTGTACTCAGTTTTTAACCAGCGAGTGACCGGCGGTGGGAGTCGAACACCCCACCTCCCGCAGCCGAGACGGGCGTCTTAGCCACTACGCCACGACTGCGGTGATTAATCCTTGACATATAAAAGCATTTTCCTCGGCGATAAGACATTTCCTCCTTTCCAGGCGTGACGTCAGACAAGCTAGCGCAGCGCCACCCGTGACCGCTTAAACCGGCTTACTGACGCTTCGTCCATGCGCGACGCTTTTCATGTTGTAGGCGGCCGTCACGTGGTGATAACTGGTGATGTGGTGCTCGTTCCGCCATTACTTCTGACCGTGGTCGTCATTTCGACTTCGCATTATTCGCCAACCTACCCGTCCATAACATCAAGACGATCTTTTACCACCAGATTTTCTAAGGTCGACGGCTTTCCTCGGCAACTGAAGGCTTCGCTTATAGCGCTGGTTCTCCCTTCACACTGGATTGAGCGCCTACCCTTGGGTCCTGCTTGGCCTACGCACTACACTTCGCAATGACTGTTCCACATGTGCAGCAGAGCTCACGTCTGTTGCCACTGCTCGTGTTCCTGGCAAATATTTCGAGCACTCGCCAAGCACACCTGTCGACGTTTCCAACAACGCCGGCCGTCTACGCAGCTCTGTGCGCATCACAGTCGGTCAGCCTGCAGGAAAAGGAGGTTCCTTTTCTGCGCAGTTTATTGAGTACGAGCAGACAGTACGGGGGGTTGGCTTGATGTGATTGCATTTGTTATCCTGTTGTTGTGTTCGTATTTCAAGCAGGAATGATATGTCATAGGTTTCCTTTGCACGCGTGGTAGTGATTGTTGTGTTTCGATTTTGTATTTTCTAACGCTTTTAAAAGCTTCCCTTTCGTGAATAAAAATTCAGTTGATAGTCTGCGCTTGTGTTGTGTCTTCTTGTTCGCTTTGGTCCTCGTTTCTTTTTGCGCAGCTAAGTGTGAATGGTAAGCCGAAACCCTTTACAAGTTTAACAGCGGAACTGTATGTGGCTAGCTCCTGGTGTGAGCGTCTACGTATAGGGCTGGGGAAACTCGCGGTTAACGTGACCTGGCCGTCACCCACAACGAGGAAACGTCCGAGCATGCCCCACACCCGTGTTAGTAGAGGCTTCTAAGTTTTGTAACGTTCAAAAGCACTAATGAGAAAGTGTAATCGTAGAGACATTTTCTTTTCGGCACGGAGCAAGTTTGTGAATGGACTTCTTTCAACTGGGATTTGAAGCGCCTCGGAGTGGCCGGAGGCGACATTTCAAGCGGGCAGACGAAAGATGGACGGATCAATACCCTGTGAGCATTCTTTTACAGTTTTTTTCTGTCGTTGCAAGTGAAAGGCGGAAAAGCCATTTTACGACGCGTGGAAAATGGGCAAGAACGTGAATTAACAAGGTAAAAAGTGTTGCTGGTTAATGCCAGATCTTGTGGCGAAAAACAGCGCTTAAAGGGCAACTGCAGCACTTTTTTGAGAATTTCGTGATATTCAAGGATTCGAATCTAAATAGGCTTTACGTGAAGCATGCCAATTGTTTTTGCACTAGCATTTGAAGTAGTTACGTAATGGACGATTGAATTTTGCGCTGCTGCTCAATGCACTGGAGGTGTGCACGTAAGTTCAGCGTGACGTCACGGAAGGTCTGCCTTACATTACCACTGTCGTCAGCCACACCCTGCCCTGACTCGTTAGACGCTGCCAATCAACTCTCGGCAGGGTTTGCCTTTGATGGCGTTCCTTTTTTTCCTTCAAAGCAGGCGTTTGCGCGTTGGAAATGTATACCGATACCTTCGATGACGTCATCATGCGCCCCCCCCCCCTCCCAACTTGGCGTTGTGCGCTGCGGAGAACCTTAAAGGTCGTCCGGATTTGAATCAGGGACTACTTCACTATTTCAAGCGCTAAACCAAAAAGACTTCGCATGCTTTACCTGCAAGTTTCACACATTCTATCATCTCAAGCTCGTGTATTTCTAAAACCTATGCAGTTTCCCTTTTAAATCAGAGGCGGCGGCAAACGCGTCGCATCCCCACACTTCTTTGTCTCGTGTAAGCGCTGCTTTTTTGCTGCGAAAATGCGGTATTTATTTTTCAAACATTTTGTATATGCCATCGCTCGAATGGCACCCTTAACACGATGTCACCCTTCGAACATTTCCAGCGTTTCTTTTTTCCTCCACTTGCGAACTTCGGCTGTATATTCACTTGTGGAATTAAAAAAAAAGGTGTTATCATCTATTGTACTTTTTTTTCTACAAGACAGGCGCTCCAATGACTAGCGCTCTTCCCGCTGCCACACTACTTCTCTGAGCGGCGCATTAGGTAGGCCACGGCTCGCAGTCAATGCCAGGTTAGAGGAAATAGCTGACACATTGCTTCCTAACGTCAGCAGCTGTATAGGTAAAAATAAAATGAACTTAAGTTTCAGAAGCACAGAGTGAAACAAATGTGTACTGAGCGAGCACGAAATGCTGCCGCAGGACTGAACTGGTGCCTTTAAACACTGCGGCTTTACCGCATAGACCCTTGGAAAGAGGGGCGGTGAAGGAACAAGACTCCCTGCTTCCTCTGCCTGCAATTGCTTCAAGAAATGTCAACTTCATGCTTCGCAATCCTTTCTTCATAATGGCAGACATTTCGCTTAATTGCCTATTTGCCATAGCAATGCAGGAAAAACAACATGTAGTGTTCGCCTGCCCTGAGCCTCACTACATGTATTGCCGAGAAAACGGCCCGGCTAAGACGGAGACCTCCGCGATAACATGCATAATAACTGTTCAGTTATTACAAAACTTTCGAAAAAGTCATAAGCCAAGCTTTAATTTCGACATCTGATGTCACGGTTACGTTATACTGACATGACACACTCGGCGAAGTCCTCCAGTGCTCACTGAGTAATTTTTGACTATCGCTACCAACATATATGCTTTGCCAAAATCAGACCTGTGAAATTACATGCGACACACTCAGCATGTTCCGCAAATGGGAAACAAGCACCCTGGTCATGCCGTGAAGCTCTTTTTTTTCGCCGTCATCCATTCGGCAATGAATGGGGAAGGAAAAAAAGAAAAATAATAAATAACGCTTAGGACATTTACAAATAAAGGGGACAAAAGGGAGAGGCGGCAAAAAGACATGGGGCAGAAATGTCCGCCATGTATCAATTCTGCTGACCGACAGTACCAGGAAGATACATGTCAGGCAAAAGGCGCGAAAAAAAATGTGTTGCGCCTGTCAGTCACACTGATAGCAAAATTGAATGTTGTTACAGGACCTTCAGCTGCGGTGTACTAAAACGTCTCTTGGCGCTGGCGGTATATTATACCCCTGTCACACGGCCAGTTTCAATGGCCATCGAGTCGAGAGCCATCGAGATTTTCGATCGCCATTGAACTCGAGGGAGTTGTGGAGCTGCTACACGGCAAATCTCAATGGCCATTGAAATCGTTCTCGTGTCTTACGCCAAGCTCGTGTGGCGCCACAATCGCTGCTTTCGGTTTCGCGCAAATAACAAAAATATATTGACGAAACTTAACTAAATGTTGAAATACACTTTCTTGTAGTCATAAGGCGCGTTCACACTTGTTCAAAAATCCGGCAAGCGAAGCGGATTCGCTCGCCGCAAAAACTAGGACCTGTTCTCATCTGTTGACGCCCGGGCGAGTTGGAACGGCCGCGCCGCTGCTGCTTCTCGCTTTGCGCACCACGTCGCCGCTCGCGACGTACACAGATACAGTGAGAAAAGAGCATAAATTTATGCTGTCTACGTACCACGAGCGTATGCACGCTTACGTACGCTAAACGCAGGCGCATTCTCACATTGAGTTCAGCGTATGCTAGCAGAGAGGCAAAAATAAACTTAGTCTCTAGTGGCGCCATCTGGTAGTCAAAACGGGAACCATTACTGTCAACAAACCGCCTCTCTTAGGCCTAACAGCGGCAGAATCGTCACTCTAAATAAAAAATAAAGCAAATTTATCACTTATACGTTTTCTTCTAGGCAAGATGAGACGAAGCGAAAGACCGGTGCCCCATTTATGACCAGTGAACGGACAGAAAAAGGCAGCAACAACGAGAATTCAGTCCGAAGCGAGGGGTCCGGGTTTGAAGGGCGCCGCCATGTTTGTTGTCGTTCGAAGCAATGCTAGCAACCTTGGGCAACGCTCGAAGGCCCTCGAAATCTCGATAGAGTTCCGGGCTGCTCCGTCGACTCGATAGACTATTGACTCGATGGCCATTCAAACTGGCCGTGTAGCAGCGCTCGATCGCCTTCGAGTCGATAGGCTATCGATTCGAGGGCCTTCGAAATGCCCGTGTGACAGGGGTATTAGTTTCAGAAATGGGGGCAACACCTTCCCACGCCATGGGCAAAATCATATGGAACTGAAACCATAAAAATCATGGGCGGTAATCTTTGGGGTAAGCTGCAAAAAAAAAAAAAATCACTTGTTTCTCTAACCACAGAGCGCGTTGAAAAAAAAAAGAGAAAAAGAAAGCTCCACGATTTTTTGTTTAATTAAGGCTTGTGACACTTACAAACAGGCTCAGGTTTGCAACCGAGCCCGCTGTGTGCACCGCCATGCAGCGGAGCTTCCCAAGTGCACAGTCCACAGGCACTTGTACTCAGTTTTTAACCAGCGAGTGACCGGCGGTGGGAGTCGAACACCCCACCTCCCGCAGCCGAGACGGGCGTCTTAGCCACTACGCCACGACTGCTTTTTTTTTTTTTTTTTTTCTTTATTGCCTGGCTTTGACACAAAAAACTGGACAACACAAAATATCAACAAAAGACAATAACTATGTACACACGACTTGTGGTCAGCCAGCATAAATCTGGCTTCGTCCAATTAAAATTCACGCAACGCACAGAGCGGCTCTAGTCTTGAGATCCACTCCGGAGGCTCCGAAGCGGCTTTCTGAATGGCCAGAAACATCTCCATACTTTCGCGAAAGTAAATTCTGGCAGGTCTTGCGTCACTGTCACAATGCCAGCCTGCCATTCTGGAGCGCCATATACAGTGGAGGCCTGTCAGCATTATTAAATCGAAAGGCACCCCATCCTCATTTTCAACACATAAGAACCGGATGCCATACGGGTCTAGTGGAAATTCTTTCTTTAATGTTCGCTGCAATACATCCCAAAAATAAACCCCTTCCCAACAGTGTAAAAATACATGGTCTATTGTTTCCGGCTTTCTGCAAATTAAACAGTGAGATCCCCAGGGTAAAAACAATTCCTTTCCCTCTAAAAATTTTTTAACCGGTAAGGTCCCGGTGTGCAACTTAAAAAAGAAGGTTTTTGTTCCAGGCGGCACCTGCATTTTTTTAACTCTCTTTAAAACATCCTTGCCTGGGCCTCCACTGTACAAGGCCCTGTACAAGGGCTCGGGGAAAACTACATCGCACAAGGCACGGTACAGTTTCTTTCGTTTCACACTGGACAGAAAGTCATTGGAAAATCGCGCGGAAAGAAACCTTACACTGGCTACGACTTCCCGGTAAAAACCGGTGACCCTACTATACACCTCAGCAGTTCCGACTATGTACTCTGGAAGTAGATGCCGCAGCCTGACTTGGCATACGGTACGCAAAAAAGGGTCTCTTGTGTCCCTAAAAAACAAAAAACGATTGACCAGCTGTCGCAAAAACAAATGGCCCAATCCCAACCCGCCGTCTGGTACCCGTCGGAACAGGTTGGTTCGGCTGCAGCGCTCCCATTCAGACGACCAGATAAAGACGGCGAAAATTCGGTGTAGCTTTTGAATACTTAACCGTGAACAGTGCAACACCTGCATGACATACCAGAGCCTGCTGATAAAGAACAGGTTGCAAACAGTGGCTCTGGCGAAAATCGACAAGGTCGTTCCTTTCCACTTCTCAGCTCTCTCCCGTGTCTCTTTGACCTGTCCTGTCCAATAATGTTCACTGTCACGGTAAGCATCGAGCGGAACGCCCAAGTACTTATCTGGTGTCGTCGTCCAAGGCACGCTAGCAAACCGTGCGGGCGTAGATGCCCACCTTCCATGCCAAAGCCCGAGGCACTTCGACCAGTTAACCCCGCTGCCTGTAGCTTGGCTGAAATCCCGTACACATTGAACAGCCTCGCTTATTCCTCTCTTGTCAACGGCAAACACAGCAATGTCATCAGCGTACGCCAAGAGCTTCACTTCGGCTGCTTGTAATCTGAATCCGGTAATACTCCTGTTTTCCAGTATCTTTAAACAAAGGGTCTCCACATAAATACAAAATAAAAGGGGGCTGAGGGGACAGCCCTGGCGCACCGAACGCTGCACGCTAATGGGGGCCCCCAGACTCTTGTTAACGATCAATCTCGTCGTGCAGTTCCGGTATGCCAGGGCCACACCCTCGCGAATAACAGAACCAACGTTAACATGGCCTAATACTGCAAACAAAAGTTCATGGGCAACGCAGTCAAAAGCCTTTTCTAAATCTATCTGGAGTATAGCTACCTGATCATTAGTGTCATCACAGCATTCTAATACACTGCGCGCAACGTGGATATTAGTAAAAATGGACCGCCCTTTAATCCCGCAGGTTTGATGCGGACCAACTAATAAATGGATCACGGTCTGCAGCCTTCGTGCCAAAACCTTCATGTAAATTTTGTACTCGACGTTAGTGAGTGCTATGGGTCGATATGCTGCTACCAGTCGTAATCTCTCTGTGTCGTCCGTTTTCGGAATCAGCACAGTATGGGACGAGCCATAGGACGGAGGCAGTGATTTTAGTTTAAAGGCTTCATTAAAGATGACCGTCAAGACCGGGGAAATTTCATGCTTAAATTCTTTGTAGAATGCCGCGCTGAACCCGTCCGGTCCAGGCGACTTACCAGGGTTTAAGCTGTCTATTGCTTGCTCAACTTCCAATTGAGTTATCGCCTGCTCTAATCTGTCTTTAGTTTCGTCGTCCAGGCGCGGCATCTCGGCCAGAAACGCCTCCTTAAAAGTGACAACGTCTACCGGATGCAATGCGAAGAGCGCCTGGTAATGGGCGAAAAAGGCTGCTTTGATATGATCGATGTCTGATTTTGAAACACCCCTCCATTCTATTTCGTTAATGTGGTTTCTTTCGGCACGGGCTTTTTCTAAACCAAGCGCTCGTTTCGTTGGCGCTTCCCCTGCGGCCACGTCTTCTGCCCTTGCCCTCACCAGCGCTCCCCGATAACGTTCCTCTTCGATAAGCTGTAACTTTTGTTTGGTTTTTCTTATGTCTTCTATCCATTTACCAGGCGCTCGGCATTCTTGTTTGATCATCTTCTGAAGCAGTGCCTTTAGCTCCATTTCCTCTTTTTTTGCTTCATGACGTATACAGGTGGCTCTTTCTATTGCTTTTAATTTTAAAGTTTCTTTAGTGAGCTCCCACTGCTGCCAAATCCTCATGTTGCTACTTGGTTCTATTTTTGCTATTTCTTCCCTTACAGCTCGGTTATAAAATTCGTCCTGGAGTAGCTTGTCATTTAACTTCCACATTTCCCATGAAAAACCATTCCCCTTCCTAATGTATCCTATGCAGCATTGAACCAAACAGTGGTCAGAAAATGAAACCGGCAGAACTACATAACTATTGCATTTAGGGACAGTTTCCGCGGATGCATAAATTCGGTCTAGCCGTGCGTGACTTGTGCCCTCGAATCGTGTGTACCTTACAGCACGCGTTCCTTCAAGACACTCTGCTACATCCTCGAGGTTGCAGTTCACAATCATTCGTAACAACACTTCGGTGCTTTTATCCCTGAAACCTCGGACGCTTGTCTTGTCGCGCGCGCTAAGGACACAGTTGTAATCGCCCATAACAATCAGCTGCCTGTCCGTGCGAAGCCGTTCTTCGACGCTTTCAAAAAACGCGGCTCGGCCATCAACCACATTAGGTGCATACAGACAAACAATGCGCCAGTCGATGTTACAGAGCGAAAAATCGATGGACACGTATCGACCCGACAGGCACGAATGATGACCGTGTACTTCTATTCCCGGTAACTTCTTAACAAAAAGAATACAGCCAGCCGATGTGCCTACAGCATGGCTAACGACAGCAAAATACCTAGACGTGAAACGTCGCACCATGCTCCCGGTCTCCTCCTCCCCGTCGACTTTGGTCTCCTGCACTGCCAGTATATCGATATCTTGCTCCGTTATAAGTCTGTACAGCTGGCTTTGTTTTCTTTTACCTGCCAGGCCTCTAACGTTTAGGGTGGCGACTTTAAACGGAGTTGCAGAAGCCATTTTAACTTAGGAAGAGGAGACCGAAAGCATGGTGCTTACCTCTCGCGTCCAGCATGTCGCTAGACGATGCCGTCGCCGCCGGTGTCACCCGGCGCGAGCACGTGCTCCTGGTCAGGAGGCGCCTTGTCGCCGCCACGCTTGTCAGTCGGGACCTTTGGGCGCGGCCGCAGGCTGGGCCGTCGCGCTTGCGGCGTCTTTGCCGGCGGTTCCTCCACGCTGGGCTCTGCTGCCTTCTCCCCGTTGGCCTTGGTCTCGGCGTGCGAACGCTTCGCAGGTGTAGTCACGCCGACGTTCACGCGGGAGTCGGCCTTGTCGTCGTGGCTTTCGCTGGCCGCCTTGCGTTCCACGTCCACGTGCACGGGCGGGCTCGCTCCATCGTTGGGCGTTTCCACTGGCGTCGAAGGCGAGTCAGCAGCTGGCGACCCGCTCTCCTGTGCGACAGCCGTGTCGGTGTTGCTACTTGCAACAGCTGGCTGAACCGCCACCCCGTCCGTTTTGCCCGCGTCGTCGATACCGCTCGCTGCTTCCTCCGCTTCGACGATGTCCATGAGCTCTGCGGAGTCGCTTGCCGCTACATGGCCGGTTGCCGACGCGTAGGTGCGCACGCAGTCAGCCTCGGAGTGTCCATAGCGACGGCACTTTGAGCACCTGGGCACCTTGCAATCACGGCGCACGTGCCCCGTCCCGCCGCAGCGCAGGCACTGCATCGGCCGCCCGGGCACCACCACGAGAGCCAACTCGCCGGCGACACGAACCTGGTGGGGTAGGTCATCCACCTTCATGCCAGGCTTCATCTTTAGCAGCACGGTCCTCGTGGTGGACCCCTTCTCCTTCATGCCGGCGACGCGCCACCGCTCCCGGGTGACCTCGGTCACGTTGCCGAACGCCGCGAAAGCTGTCCGGATGTCCTCGTCGGCGACGCCGTGCAACATCCAGTGCAGGCGAAGCTTCACCTGGTGGTCTTCTGGGTCGAAGACGATGCAGCGGCGACCCTTAACCTCGAGCTCCTTCATGGCGGCCAGTTTCTTTGCGGCATCCCCACTGCTGAAGGTTACCGCCCAAACGTGGTTAATCTGGTACGCCCCCAACGCCACGACGTCGGGGAGCGCACCCACGTTAGCGAGGGCGTCTCTGAAGTCTTCGACCCTGTAGGGTCGCACACGCACGTCGCCGTGCAGAAAAACCGTGTTTAAAACAACACGTCCGGTGGGCAGGGTAGGCAGAACGATCTCGTAGTCCTTATCAGCGTCGCTGGCAAACCTGTTTCCGCGGCCGGCAACGGCCGCTATCGCCGCTCCGTGGGAGCCCATGATTCTGCGTCCGTCACGCTCGGTGGCTGGAAGTAGAATGACTACGCCACGACTGCGGTGATTAATCCTTGACATATAAAAGCATTTTCCTCGGCGATAAGACATTTCCTCCTTTCCAGGCGTGACGTCAGACAAGCTAGCGCAGCGCCACCCGTGACCGCTTAAACCGGCTTACTGACGCTTCGTCCATGCGCGACGCTTTTCATGTTGTAGGCGGCCGTCACGTGGTGATAACTGGTGATGTGGTGCTCGTTCCGCCATTACTTCTGACCGTGGTCGTCATTTCGACTTCGCATTATTCGCCAACCTACCCGTCCATAACATCAAGACGATCTTTTACCACCAGATTTTCTAAGGTCGACGGCTTTCCTCGGCAACTGAAGGCTTCGCTTATAGCGCTGGTTCTCCCTTCACACTGGATTGAGCGCCTACCCTTGGGTCCTGCTTGGCCTACGCACTACACTTCGCAATGACTGTTCCACATGTGCAGCAGAGCTCACGTCTGTTGCCACTGCTCGTGTTCCTGGCAAATATTTCGAGCACTCGCCAAGCACACCTGTCGACGTTTCCAACAACGCCGGCCGTCTACGCAGCTCTGTGCGCATCACAGTCGGTCAGCCTGCAGGAAAAGGAGGTTCCTTTTCTGCGCAGTTTATTGAGTACGAGCAGACAGTACGGGGGGTTGGCTTGATGTGATTGCATTTGTTATCCTGTTGTTGTGTTCGTATTTCAAGCAGGAATGATATGTCATAGGTTTCCTTTGCACGCGTGGTAGTGATTGTTGTGTTTCGATTTTGTATTTTCTAACGCTTTTAAAAGCTTCCCTTTCGTGAATAAAAATTCAGTTGATAGTCTGCGCTTGTGTTGTGTCTTCTTGTTCGCTTTGGTCCTCGTTTCTTTTTGCGCAGCTAAGTGTGAATGGTAAGCCGAAACCCTTTACAAGTTTAACAGCGGAACTGTATGTGGCTAGCTCCTGGTGTGAGCGTCTACGTATAGGGCTGGGGAAACTCGCGGTTAACGTGACCTGGCCGTCACCCACAACGAGGAAACGTCCGAGCATGCCCCACACCCGTGTTAGTAGAGGCTTCTAAGTTTTGTAACGTTCAAAAGCACTAATGAGAAAGTGTAATCGTAGAGACATTTTCTTTTCGGCACGGAGCAAGTTTGTGAATGGACTTCTTTCAACTGGGATTTGAAGCGCCTCGGAGTGGCCGGAGGCGACATTTCAAGCGGGCAGACGAAAGATGGACGGATCAATACCCTGTGAGCATTCTTTTACAGTTTTTTTCTGTCGTTGCAAGTGAAAGGCGGAAAAGCCATTTTACGACGCGTGGAAAATGGGCAAGAACGTGAATTAACAAGGTAAAAAGTGTTGCTGGTTAATGCCAGATCTTGTGGCGAAAAACAGCGCTTAAAGGGCAACTGCAGCACTTTTTTGAGAATTTCGTGATATTCAAGGATTCGAATCTAAATAGGCTTTACGTGAAGCATGCCAATTGTTTTTGCACTAGCATTTGAAGTAGTTACGTAATGGACGATTGAATTTTGCGCTGCTGCTCAATGCACTGGAGGTGTGCACGTAAGTTCAGCGTGACGTCACGGAAGGTCTGCCTTACATTACCACTGTCGTCAGCCACACCCTGCCCTGACTCGTTAGACGCTGCCAATCAACTCTCGGCAGGGTTTGCCTTTGATGGCGTTCCTTTTTTTCCTTCAAAGCAGGCGTTTGCGCGTTGGAAATGTATACCGATACCTTCGATGACGTCATCATGCGCCCCCCCCCCCCTCCCAACTTGGCGTTGTGCGCTGCGGAGAACCTTAAAGGTCGTCCGGATTTGAATCAGGGACTACTTCACTATTTCAAGCGCTAAACCAAAAAGACTTCGCATGCTTTACCTGCAAGTTTCACACATTCTATCATCTCAAGCTCGTGTATTTCTAAAACCTATGCAGTTTCCCTTTTAAATCAGAGGCGGCGGCAAACGCGTCGCATCCCCACACTTCTTTGTCTCGTGTAAGCGCTGCTTTTTTGCTGCGAAAATGCGGTATTTATTTTTCAAACATTTTGTATATGCCATCGCTCGAATGGCACCCTTAACACGATGTCACCCTTCGAACATTTCCAGCGTTTCTTTTTTCCTCCACTTGCGAACTTCGGCTGTATATTCACTTGTGGAATTAAAAAAAAAGGTGTTATCATCTATTGTACTTTTTTTTCTACAAGACAGGCGCTCCAATGACTAGCGCTCTTCCCGCTGCCACACTACTTCTCTGAGCGGCGCATTAGGTAGGCCACGGCTCGCAGTCAATGCCAGGTTAGAGGAAATAGCTGACACATTGCTTCCTAACGTCAGCAGCTGTATAGGTAAAAATAAAATGAACTTAAGTTTCAGAAGCACAGAGTGAAACAAATGTGTACTGAGCGAGCACGAAATGCTGCCGCAGGACTGAACTGGTGCCTTTAAACACTGCGGCTTTACCGCATAGACCCTTGGAAAGAGGGGCGGTGAAGGGACAAGACTCCCTGCTTCCTCTGCCTGCAATTGCTTCAAGAAATGTCAACTTCATGCTTCGCAATCCTTTCTTCATAATGGCAGACATTTCGCTTAATTGCCTATTTGCCATAGCAATGCAGGAAAAACAACATGTAGTGTTCGCCTGCCCTGAGCCTCACTACATGTATTGCCGAGAAAACGGCCCGGCTAAGACGGAGACCTCCGCGATAACATGCATAATAACTGTTCAGTTATTACAAAACTTTCGAAAAAGTCATAAGCCAAGCTTTAATTTCGACATCTGATGTCACGGTTACGTTATACTGACATGACACACTCGGCGAAGTCCTCCAGTGCTCACTGAGTAATTTTTGACTATCGCTACCAACATATATGCTTTGCCAAAATCAGACCTGTGAAATTACATGCGACACACTCAGCATGTTCCGCAAATGGGAAACAAGCACCCTGGTCATGCCGTGAAGCTCTTTTTTTTCGCCGTCATCCATTCGGCAATGAATGGGGAAGGAAAAAAAGAAAAATAATAAATAACGCTTAGGACATTTACAAATAAAGGGGACAAAAGGGAGAGGCGGCAAAAAGACATGGGGCAGAAATGTCCGCCATGTATCAATTCTGCTGACCGACAGTACCAGGAAGATACATGTCAGGCAAAAGGCGCGAAAAAAAATGTGTTGCGCCTGTCAGTCACACTGATAGCAAAATTGAATGTTGTTACAGGACCTTCAGCTGCGGTGTACTAAAACGTCTCTTGGCGCTGGCGGTATATTATACCCCTGTCACACGGCCAGTTTCAATGGCCATCGAGTCGAGAGCCATCGAGATTTTCGATCGCCATTGAACTCGAGGGAGTTGTGGAGCTGCTACACGGCAAATCTCAATGGCCATTGAAATCGTTCTCGTGTCTTACGCCAAGCTCGTGTGGCGCCACAATCGCTGCTTTCGGTTTCGCGCAAATAACAAAAATATATTGACGAAACTTAACTAAATGTTGAAATACACTTTCTTGCAGTCATAAGGCGCGTTCACACTTGTTCAAAAATCCGGCAAGCGAAGCGGATTCGCTCGCCGCAAAAACTAGGACCTGTTCTCATCTGTTGACGCCCGGGCGAGTTGGAACGGCCGCGCCGCTGCTGCTTCTCGCTTTGCGCACCACGTCGCCGCTCGCGACGTACACAGATACAGTGAGAAAAGAGCATAAATTTATGCTGTCTACGTACCACGAGCGTATGCACGCTTACGTACGCTAAACGCAGGCGCATTCTCACATTGAGTTCAGCGTATGCTAGCAGAGAGGCAAAAATAAACTTAGTCTCTAGTGGCGCCATCTGGTAGTCAAAACGGGAACCATTACTGTCAACAAACCGCCTCTCTTAGGCCTAACAGCGGCAGAATCGTCACTCTAAATAAAAAATAAAGCAAATTTATCACTTATACGTTTTCTTCTAGGCAAGATGAGACGAAGCGAAAGACCGGTGCCCCATTTATGACCAGTGAACGGACAGAAAAAGGCAGCAACAACGAGAATTCAGTCCGAAGCGAGGGGTCCGGCTTTGAAGGGCGCCGCCATGTTTGTTGTCGTTCGAAGCAATGCTAGCAACCTTGGGCAACGCTCGAAGGCCCTCGAAATCTCGATAGAGTTCCGGGCTGCTCCGTCGACTCGATAGACTATTGACTCGATGGCCATTCAAACTGGCCGTGTAGCAGCGCTCGATCGCCTTCGAGTCGATAGGCTATCGATTCGAGGGCCTTCGAAATGCCCGTGTGACAGGGGTATTAGTTTCAGAAATGGGGGCAACACCTTCCCACGCCATGGGCAAAATCATATGGAACTGAAACCATAAAAATCATGGGCGGTAATCTTTGGGGTAAGCTGCAAAAAAAAAAAAAATCACTTGTTTCTCTAACCACAGAGCGCGTTGAAAAAAAAAAAGAGAAAAAGAAAGCTCCACGATTTTTTGTTTAATTAAGGCTTGTGACACTTACAAACAGGCTCAGGTTTGCAACCGAGCCCGCTGTGTGCACCGCCATGCAGCGGAGCTTCCCAAGTGCACAGTCCACAGGCACTTGTACTCAGTTTTTAACCAGCGAGTGACCGGCGGTGGGAGTCGAACACCCCACCTCCCGCAGCCGAGACGGGCGTCTTAGCCACTACGCCACGACTGCGGTGATTAATCCTTGACATATAAAAGCATTTTCCTCGGCGATAAGACATTTCCTCCTTTCCAGGCGTGACGTCAGACAAGCTAGCGCAGCGCCACCCGTGACCGCTTAAACCGGCTTACTGACGCTTCGTCCATGCGCGACGCTTTTCATGTTGTAGGCGGCCGTCACGTGGTGATAACTGGTGATGTGGTGCTCGTTCCGCCATTACTTCTGACCGTGGTCGTCATTTCGACTTCGCATTATTCGCCAACCTACCCGTCCATAACATCAAGACGATCTTTTACCACCAGATTTTCTAAGGTCGACGGCTTTCCTCGGCAACTGAAGGCTTCGCTTATAGCGCTGGTTCTCCCTTCACACTGGATTGAGCGCCTACCCTTGGGTCCTGCTTGGCCTACGCACTACACTTCGCAATGACTGTTCCACATGTGCAGCAGAGCTCACGTCTGTTGCCACTGCTCGTGTTCCTGGCAAATATTTCGAGCACTCGCCAAGCACACCTGTCGACGTTTCCAACAACGCCGGCCGTCTACGCAGCTCTGTGCGCATCACAGTCGGTCAGCCTGCAGGAAAAGGAGGTTCCTTTTCTGCGCAGTTTATTGAGTACGAGCAGACAGTACGGGGGGTTGGCTTGATGTGATTGCATTTGTTATCCTGTTGTTGTGTTCGTATTTCAAGCAGGAATGATATGTCATAGGTTTCCTTTGCACGCGTGGTAGTGATTGTTGTGTTTCGATTTTGTATTTTCTAACGCTTTTAAAAGCTTCCCTTTCGTGAATAAAAATTCGGTTGATAGTCTGCGCTTGTGTTGTGTCTTCTTGTTCGCTTTGGTCCTCGTTTCTTTTTGCGCAGCTAAGTGTGAATGGTAAGCCGAAACCCTTTACAAGTTTAACAGCGGAACTGTATGTGGCTAGCTCCTGGTGTGAGCGTCTACGTATAGGGCTGGGGAAACTCGCGGTTAACGTGACCTGGCCGTCACCCACAACGAGGAAACGTCCGAGCATGCCCCACACCCGTGTTAGTAGAGGCTTCTAAGTTTTGTAACGTTCAAAAGCACTAATGAGAAAGTGTAATCGTAGAGACATTTTCTTTTCGGCACGGAGCAAGTTTGTGAATGGACTTCTTTCAACTGGGATTTGAAGCGCCTCGGAGTGGCCGGAGGCGACATTTCAAGCGGGCAGACGAAAGATGGACGGATCAATACCCTGTGAGCATTCTTTTACAGTTTTTTTCTGTCGTTGCAAGTGAAAGGCGGAAAAGCCATTTTACGACGCGTGGAAAATGGGCAAGAACGTGAATTAACAAGGTAAAAAGTGTTGCTGGTTAATGCCAGATCTTGTGGCGAAAAACAGCGCTTAAAGGGCAACTGCAGCACTTTTTTGAGAATTTCGTGATATTCAAGGATTCGAATCTAAATAGGCTTTACGTGAAGCATGCCAATTGTTTTTGCACTAGCATTTGAAGTAGTTACGTAATGGACGATTGAATTTTGCGCTGCTGCTCAATGCACTGGAGGTGTGCACGTAAGTTCAGCGTGACGTCACGGAAGGTCTGCCTTACATTACCACTGTCGTCAGCCACACCCTGCCCTGACTCGTTAGACGCTGCCAATCAACTCTCGGCAGGGTTTGCCTTTGATGGCGTTCCTTTTTTTCCTTCAAAGCAGGCGTTTGCGCGTTGGAAATGTATACCGATACCTTCGATGACGTCATCATGCGCCCCCCCCCCCCCTCCCAACTTGGCGTTGTGCGCTGCGGAGAACCTTAAAGGTCGTCCGGATTTGAATCAGGGACTACTTCACTATTTCAAGCGCTAAACCAAAAAGACTTCGCATGCTTTACCTGCAAGTTTCACACATTCTATCATCTCAAGCTCGTGTATTTCTAAAACCTATGCAGTTTCCCTTTTAAATCAGAGGCGGCGGCAAACGCGTCGCATCCCCACACTTCTTTGTCTCGTGTAAGCGCTGCTTTTTTGCTGCGAAAATGCGGTATTTATTTTTCAAACATTTTGTATATGCCATCGCTCGAATGGCACCCTTAACACGATGTCACCCTTCGAACATTTCCAGCGTTTCTTTTTTCCTCCACTTGCGAACTTCGGCTGTATATTCACTTGTGGAATTAAAAAAAAAGGTGTTATCATCTATTGTACTTTTTTTTCTACAAGACAGGCGCTCCAATGACTAGCGCTCTTCCCGCTGCCACACTACTTCTCTGAGCGGCGCATTAGGTAGGCCACGGCTCGCAGTCAATGCCAGGTTAGAGGAAATAGCTGACACATTGCTTCCTAACGTCAGCAGCTGTATAGGTAAAAATAAAATGAACTTAAGTTTCAGAAGCACAGAGTGAAACAAATGTGTACTGAGCGAGCACGAAATGCTGCCGCAGGACTGAACTGGTGCCTTTAAACACTGCGGCTTTACCGCATAGACCCTTGGAAAGAGGGGCGGTGAAGGGACAAGACTCCCTGCTTCCTCTGCCTGCAATTGCTTCAAGAAATGTCAACTTCATGCTTCGCAATCCTTTCTTCATAATGGCAGACATTTCGCTTAATTGCCTATTTGCCATAGCAATGCAGGAAAAACAACATGTAGTGTTCGCCTGCCCTGAGCCTCACTACATGTATTGCCGAGAAAACGGCCCGGCTAAGACGGAGACCTCCGCGATAACATGCATAATAACTGTTCAGTTATTACAAAACTTTCGAAAAAGTCATAAGCCAAGCTTTAATTTCGACATCTGATGTCACGGTTACGTTATACTGACATGACACACTCGGCGAAGTCCTCCAGTGCTCACTGAGTAATTTTTGACTATCGCTACCAACATATATGCTTTGCCAAAATCAGACCTGTGAAATTACATGCGACACACTCAGCATGTTCCGCAAATGGGAAACAAGCACCCTGGTCATGCCGTGAAGCTCTTTTTTTTCGCCGTCATCCATTCGGCAATGAATGGGGAAGGAAAAAAAGAAAAATAATAAATAACGCTTAGGACATTTACAAATAAAGGGGACAAAAGGGAGAGGCGGCAAAAAGACATGGGGCAGAAATGTCCGCCATGTATCAATTCTGCTGACCGACAGTACCAGGAAGATACATGTCAGGCAAAAGGCGCGAAAAAAAATGTGTTGCGCCTGTCAGTCACACTGATAGCAAAATTGAATGTTGTTACAGGACCTTCAGCTGCGGTGTACTAAAACGTCTCTTGGCGCTGGCGGTATATTATACCCCTGTCACACGGCCAGTTTCAATGGCCATCGAGTCGAGAGCCATCGAGATTTTCGATCGCCATTGAACTCGAGGGAGTTGTGGAGCTGCTACACGGCAAATCTCAATGGCCATTGAAATCGTTCTCGTGTCTTACGCCAAGCTCGTGTGGCGCCACAATCGCTGCTTTCGGTTTCGCGCAAATAACAAAAATATATTGACGAAACTTAACTAAATGTTGAAATACACTTTCTTGCAGTCATAAGGCGCGTTCACACTTGTTCAAAAATCCGGCAAGCGAAGCGGATTCGCTCGCCGCAAAAACTAGGACCTGTTCTCATCTGTTGACGCCCGGGCGAGTTGGAACGGCCGCGCCGCTGCTGCTTCTCGCTTTGCGCACCACGTCGCCGCTCGCGACGTACACAGATACAGTGAGAAAAGAGCATAAATTTATGCTGTCTACGTACCACGAGCGTATGCACGCTTACGTACGCTAAACGCAGGCGCATTCTCACATTGAGTTCAGCGTATGCTAGCAGAGAGGCAAAAATAAACTTAGTCTCTAGTGGCGCCATCTGGTAGTCAAAACGGGAACCATTACTGTCAACAAACCGCCTCTCTTAGGCCTAACAGCGGCAGAATCGTCACTCTAAATAAAAAATAAAGCAAATTTATCACTTATACGTTTTCTTCTAGGCAAGATGAGACGAAGCGAAAGACCGGTGCCCCATTTATGACCAGTGAACGGACAGAAAAAGGCAGCAACAACGAGAATTCAGTCCGAAGCGAGGGGTCCGGCTTTGAAGGGCGCCGCCATGTTTGTTGTCGTTCGAAGCAATGCTAGCAACCTTGGGCAACGCTCGAAGGCCCTCGAAATCTCGATAGAGTTCCGGGCTGCTCCGTCGACTCGATAGACTATTGACTCGATGGCCATTCAAACTGGCCGTGTAGCAGCGCTCGATCGCCTTCGAGTCGATAGGCTATCGATTCGAGGGCCTTCGAAATGCCCGTGTGACAGGGGTATTAGTTTCAGAAATGGGGGCAACACCTTCCCACGCCATGGGCAAAATCATATGGAACTGAAACCATAAAAATCATGGGCGGTAATCTTTGGGGTAAGCTGCAAAAAAAAAAAAAATCACTTGTTTCTCTAACCACAGAGCGCGTTGAAAAAAAAAAGAGAAAAAGAAAGCTCCACGATTTTTTGTTTAATTAAGGCTTGTGACACTTACAAACAGGCTCAGGTTTGCAACCGAGCCCGCTGTGTGCACCGCCATGCAGCGGAGCTTCCCAAGTGCACAGTCCACAGGCACTTGTACTCAGTTTTTAACCAGCGAGTGACCGGCGGTGGGAGTCGAACACCCCACCTCCCGCAGCCGAGACGGGCGTCTTAGCCACTACGCCACGACTGCGGTGATTAATCCTTGACATATAAAAGCATTTTCCTCGGCGATAAGACATTTCCTCCTTTCCAGGCGTGACGTCAGACAAGCTAGCGCAGCGCCACCCGTGACCGCTTAAACCGGCTTACTGACGCTTCGTCCATGCGCGACGCTTTTCATGTTGTAGGCGGCCGTCACGTGGTGATAACTGGTGATGTGGTGCTCGTTCCGCCATTACTTCTGACCGTGGTCGTCATTTCGACTTCGCATTATTCGCCAACCTACCCGTCCATAACATCAAGACGATCTTTTACCACCAGATTTTCTAAGGTCGACGGCTTTCCTCGGCAACTGAAGGCTTCGCTTATAGCGCTGGTTCTCCCTTCACACTGGATTGAGCGCCTACCCTTGGGTCCTGCTTGGCCTACGCACTACACTTCGCAATGACTGTTCCACATGTGCAGCAGAGCTCACGTCTGTTGCCACTGCTCGTGTTCCTGGCAAATATTTCGAGCACTCGCCAGGCACACCTGTCGACGTTTCCAACAACGCCGGCCGTCTACGCAGCTCTGTGCGCATCACAGTCGGTCAGCCTGCAGGAAAAGGAGGTTCCTTTTCTGCGCAGTTTATTGAGTACGAGCAGACAGTACGGGGGGTTGGCTTGATGTGATTGCATTTGTTATCCTGTTGTTGTGTTCGTATTTCAAGCAGGAATGATATGTCATAGGTTTCCTTTGCACGCGTGGTAGTGATTGTTGTGTTTCGATTTTGTATTTTCTAACGCTTTTAAAAGCTTCCCTTTCGTGAATAAAAATTCAGTTGATAGTCTGCGCTTGTGTTGTGTCTTCTTGTTCGCTTTGGTCCTCGTTTCTTTTTGCGCAGCTAAGTGTGAATGGTAAGCCGAAACCCTTTACAAGTTTAACAGCGGAACTGTATGTGGCTAGCTCCTGGTGTGAGCGTCTACGTATAGGGCTGGGGAAACTCGCGGTTAACGTGACCTGGCCGTCACCCACAACGAGGAAACGTCCGAGCATGCCCCACACCCGTGTTAGTAGAGGCTTCTAAGTTTTGTAACGTTCAAAAGCACTAATGAGAAAGTGTAATCGTAGAGACATTTTCTTTTCGGCACGGAGCAAGTTTGTGAATGGACTTCTTTCAACTGGGATTTGAAGCGCCTCGGAGTGGCCGGAGGCGACATTTCAAGCGGGCAGACGAAAGATGGACGGATCAATACCCTGTGAGCATTCTTTTACAGTTTTTTTCTGTCGTTGCAAGTGAAAGGCGGAAAAGCCATTTTACGACGCGTGGAAAATGGGCAAGAACGTGAATTAACAAGGTAAAAAGTGTTGCTGGTTAATGCCAGATCTTGTGGCGAAAAACAGCGCTTAAAGGGCAACTGCAGCACTTTTTTGAGAATTTCGTGATATTCAAGGATTCGAATCTAAATAGGCTTTACGTGAAGCATGCCAATTGTTTTTGCACTAGCATTTGAAGTAGTTACGTAATGGACGATTGAATTTTGCGCTGCTGCTCAATGCACTGGAGGTGTGCACGTAAGTTCAGCGTGACGTCACGGAAGGTCTGCCTTACATTACCACTGTCGTCAGCCACACCCTGCCCTGACTCGTTAGACGCTGCCAATCAACTCTCGGCAGGGTTTGCCTTTGATGGCGTTCCTTTTTTTCCTTCAAAGCAGGCGTTTGCGCGTTGGAAATGTATACCGATACCTTCGATGACGTCATCATGCGCCCCCCCCCCCCCCCCCCTCCCAACTTGGCGTTGTGCGCTGCGGAGAACCTTAAAGGTCGTCCGGATTTGAATCAGGGACTACTTCACTATTTCAAGCGCTAAACCAAAAAGACTTCGCATGCTTTACCTGCAAGTTTCACACATTCTATCATCTCAAGCTCGTGTATTTCTAAAACCTATGCAGTTTCCCTTTTAAATCAGAGGCGGCGGCAAACGCGTCGCATCCCCACACTTCTTTGTCTCGTGTAAGCGCTGCTTTTTTGCTGCGAAAATGCGGTATTTATTTTTCAAACATTTTGTATATGCCATCGCTCGAATGGCACCCTTAACACGATGTCACCCTTCGAACATTTCCAGCGTTTCTTTTTTCCTCCACTTGCGAACTTCGGCTGTATATTCACTTGTGGAATTAAAAAAAAAGGTGTTATCATCTATTGTACTTTTTTTTCTACAAGACAGGCGCTCCAATGACTAGCGCTCTTCCCGCTGCCACACTACTTCTCTGAGCGGCGCATTAGGTAGGCCACGGCTCGCAGTCAATGCCAGGTTAGAGGAAATAGCTGACACATTGCTTCCTAACGTCAGCAGCTGTATAGGTAAAAATAAAATGAACTTAAGTTTCAGAAGCACAGAGTGAAACAAATGTGTACTGAGCGAGCACGAAATGCTGCCGCAGGACTGAACTGGTGCCTTTAAACACTGCGGCTTTACCGCATAGACCCTTGGAAAGAGGGGCGGTGAAGGGACAAGACTCCCTGCTTCCTCTGCCTGCAATTGCTTCAAGAAATGTCAACTTCATGCTTCGCAATCCTTTCTTCATAATGGCAGACATTTCGCTTAATTGCCTATTTGCCATAGCAATGCAGGAAAAACAACATGTAGTGTTCGCCTGCCCTGAGCCTCACTACATGTATTGCCGAGAAAACGGCCCGGCTAAGACGGAGACCTCCGCGATAACATGCATAATAACTGTTCAGTTATTACAAAACTTTCGAAAAAGTCATAAGCCAAGCTTTAATTTCGACATCTGATGTCACGGTTACGTTATACTGACATGACACACTCGGCGAAGTCCTCCAGTGCTCACTGAGTAATTTTTGACTATCGCTACCAACATATATGCTTTGCCAAAATCAGACCTGTGAAATTACATGCGACACACTCAGCATGTTCCGCAAATGGGAAACAAGCACCCTGGTCATGCCGTGAAGCTCTTTTTTTTCGCCGTCATCCATTCGGCAATGAATGGGGAAGGAAAAAAAGAAAAATAATAAATAACGCTTAGGACATTTACAAATAAAGGGGACAAAAGGGAGAGGCGGCAAAAAGACATGGGGCAGAAATGTCCGCCATGTATCAATTCTGCTGACCGACAGTACCAGGAAGATACATGTCAGGCAAAAGGCGCGAAAAAAAATGTGTTGCGCCTGTCAGTCACACTGATAGCAAAATTGAATGTTGTTACAGGACCTTCAGCTGCGGTGTACTAAAACGTCTCTTGGCGCTGGCGGTATATTATACCCCTGTCACACGGCCAGTTTCAATGGCCATCGAGTCGAGAGCCATCGAGATTTTCGATCGCCATTGAACTCGAGGGAGTTGTGGAGCTGCTACACGGCAAATCTCAATGGCCATTGAAATCGTTCTCGTGTCTTACGCCAAGCTCGTGTGGCGCCACAATCGCTGCTTTCGGTTTCGCGCAAATAACAAAAATATATTGACGAAACTTAACTAAATGTTGAAATACACTTTCTTGCAGTCATAAGGCGCGTTCACACTTGTTCAAAAATCCGGCAAGCGAAGCGGATTCGCTCGCCGCAAAAACTAGGACCTGTTCTCATCTGTTGACGCCCGGGCGAGTTGGAACGGCCGCGCCGCTGCTGCTTCTCGCTTTGCGCACCACGTCGCCGCTCGCGACGTACACAGATACAGTGAGAAAAGAGCATAAATTTATGCTGTCTACGTACCACGAGCGTATGCACGCTTACGTACGCTAAACGCAGGCGCATTCTCACATTGAGTTCAGCGTATGCTAGCAGAGAGGCAAAAATAAACTTAGTCTCTAGTGGCGCCATCTGGTAGTCAAAACGGGAACCATTACTGTCAACAAACCGCCTCTCTTAGGCCTAACAGCGGCAGAATCGTCACTCTAAATAAAAAATAAAGCAAATTTATCACTTATACGTTTTCTTCTAGGCAAGATGAGACGAAGCGAAAGACCGGTGCCCCATTTATGACCAGTGAACGGACAGAAAAAGGCAGCAACAACGAGAATTCAGTCCGAAGCGAGGGGTCCGGCTTTGAAGGGCGCCGCCATGTTTGTTGTCGTTCGAAGCAATGCTAGCAACCTTGGGCAACGCTCGAAGGCCCTCGAAATCTCGATAGAGTTCCGGGCTGCTCCGTCGACTCGATAGACTATTGACTCGATGGCCATTCAAACTGGCCGTGTAGCAGCGCTCGATCGCCTTCGAGTCGATAGGCTATCGATTCGAGGGCCTTCGAAATGCCCGTGTGACAGGGGTATTAGTTTCAGAAATGGGGGCAACACCTTCCCACGCCATGGGCAAAATCATATGGAACTGAAACCATAAAAATCATGGGCGGTAATCTTTGGGGTAAGCTGCAAAAAAAAAAAATCACTTGTTTCTCTAACCACAGAGCGCGTTGAAAAAAAAAAAGAGAAAAAGAAAGCTCCACGATTTTTTGTTTAATTAAGGCTTGTGACACTTACAAACAGGCTCAGGTTTGCAACCGAGCCCGCTGTGTGCACCGCCATGCAGCGGAGCTTCCCAAGTGCACAGTCCACAGGCACTTGTACTCAGTTTTTAACCAGCGAGTGACCGGCGGTGGGAGTCGAACACCCCACCTCCCGCAGCCGAGACGGGCGTCTTAGCCACTACGCCACGACTGCGGTGATTAATCCTTGACATATAAAAGCATTTTCCTCGGCGATAAGACATTTCCTCCTTTCCAGGCGTGACGTCAGACAAGCTAGCGCAGCGCCACCCGTGACCGCTTAAACCGGCTTACTGACGCTTCGTCCATGCGCGACGCTTTTCATGTTGTAGGCGGCCGTCACGTGGTGATAACTGGTGATGTGGTGCTCGTTCCGCCATTACTTCTGACCGTGGTCGTCATTTCGACTTCGCATTATTCGCCAACCTACCCGTCCATAACATCAAGACGATCTTTTACCACCAGATTTTCTAAGGTCGACGGCTTTCCTCGGCAACTGAAGGCTTCGCTTATAGCGCTGGTTCTCCCTTCACACTGGATTGAGCGCCTACCCTTGGGTCCTGCTTGGCCTACGCACTACACTTCGCAATGACTGTTCCACATGTGCAGCAGAGCTCACGTCTGTTGCCACTGCTCGTGTTCCTGGCAAATATTTCGAGCACTCGCCAAGCACACCTGTCGACGTTTCCAACAACGCCGGCCGTCTACGCAGCTCTGTGCGCATCACAGTCGGTCAGCCTGCAGGAAAAGGAGGTTCCTTTTCTGCGCAGTTTATTGAGTACGAGCAGACAGTACGGGGGGTTGGCTTGATGTGATTGCATTTGTTATCCTGTTGTTGTGTTCGTATTTCAAGCAGGAATGATATGTCATAGGTTTCCTTTGCACGCGTGGTAGTGATTGTTGTGTTTCGATTTTGTATTTTCTAACGCTTTTAAAAGCTTCCCTTTCGTGAATAAAAATTCGGTTGATAGTCTGCGCTTGTGTTGTGTCTTCTTGTTCGCTTTGGTCCTCGTTTCTTTTTGCGCAGCTAAGTGTGAATGGTAAGCCGAAACCCTTTACAAGTTTAACAGCGGAACTGTATGTGGCTAGCTCCTGGTGTGAGCGTCTACGTATAGGGCTGGGGAAACTCGCGGTTAACGTGACCTGGCCGTCACCCACAACGAGGAAACGTCCGAGCATGCCCCACACCCGTGTTAGTAGAGGCTTCTAAGTTTTGTAACGTTCAAAAGCACTAATGAGAAAGTGTAATCGTAGAGACATTTTCTTTTCGGCACGGAGCAAGTTTGTGAATGGACTTCTTTCAACTGGGATTTGAAGCGCCTCGGAGTGGCCGGAGGCGACATTTCAAGCGGGCAGACGAAAGATGGACGGATCAATACCCTGTGAGCATTCTTTTACAGTTTTTTTCTGTCGTTGCAAGTGAAAGGCGGAAAAGCCATTTTACGACGCGTGGAAAATGGGCAAGAACGTGAATTAACAAGGTAAAAAGTGTTGCTGGTTAATGCCAGATCTTGTGGCGAAAAACAGCGCTTAAAGGGCAACTGCAGCACTTTTTTGAGAATTTCGTGATATTCAAGGATTCGAATCTAAATAGGCTTTACGTGAAGCATGCCAATTGTTTTTGCACTAGCATTTGAAGTAGTTACGTAATGGACGATTGAATTTTGCGCTGCTGCTCAATGCACTGGAGGTGTGCACGTAAGTTCAGCGTGACGTCACGGAAGGTCTGCCTTACATTACCACTGTCGTCAGCCACACCCTGCCCTGACTCGTTAGACGCTGCCAATCAACTCTCGGCAGGGTTTGCCTTTGATGGCGTTCCTTTTTTTCCTTCAAAGCAGGCGTTTGCGCGTTGGAAATGTATACCGATACCTTCGATGACGTCATCATGCGCCCCCCCCCCCCCCTCCCAACTTGGCGTTGTGCGCTGCGGAGAACCTTAAAGGTCGTCCGGATTTGAATCAGGGACTACTTCACTATTTCAAGCGCTAAACCAAAAAGACTTCGCATGCTTTACCTGCAAGTTTCACACATTCTATCATCTCAAGCTCGTGTATTTCTAAAACCTATGCAGTTTCCCTTTTAAATCAGAGGCGGCGGCAAACGCGTCGCATCCCCACACTTCTTTGTCTCGTGTAAGCGCTGCTTTTTTGCTGCGAAAATGCGGTATTTATTTTTCAAACATTTTGTATATGCCATCGCTCGAATGGCACCCTTAACACGATGTCACCCTTCGAACATTTCCAGCGTTTCTTTTTTCCTCCACTTGCGAACTTCGGCTGTATATTCACTTGTGGAATTAAAAAAAAAGGTGTTATCATCTATTGTACTTTTTTTTCTACAAGACAGGCGCTCCAATGACTAGCGCTCTTCCCGCTGCCACACTACTTCTCTGAGCGGCGCATTAGGTAGGCCACGGCTCGCAGTCAATGCCAGGTTAGAGGAAATAGCTGACACATTGCTTCCTAACGTCAGCAGCTGTATAGGTAAAAATAAAATGAACTTAAGTTTCAGAAGCACAGAGTGAAACAAATGTGTACTGAGCGAGCACGAAATGCTGCCGCAGGACTGAACTGGTGCCTTTAAACACTGCGGCTTTACCGCATAGACCCTTGGAAAGAGGGGCGGTGAAGGGACAAGACTCCCTGCTTCCTCTGCCTGCAATTGCTTCAAGAAATGTCAACTTCATGCTTCGCAATCCTTTCTTCATAATGGCAGACATTTCGCTTAATTGCCTATTTGCCATAGCAATGCAGGAAAAACAACATGTAGTGTTCGCCTGCCCTGAGCCTCACTACATGTATTGCCGAGAAAACGGCCCGGCTAAGACGGAGACCTCCGCGATAACATGCATAATAACTGTTCAGTTATTACAAAACTTTCGAAAAAGTCATAAGCCAAGCTTTAATTTCGACATCTGATGTCACGGTTACGTTATACTGACATGACACACTCGGCGAAGTCCTCCAGTGCTCACTGAGTAATTTTTGACTATCGCTACCAACATATATGCTTTGCCAAAATCAGACCTGTGAAATTACATGCGACACACTCAGCATGTTCCGCAAATGGGAAACAAGCACCCTGGTCATGCCGTGAAGCTCTTTTTTTTCGCCGTCATCCATTCGGCAATGAATGGGGAAGGAAAAAAAGAAAAATAATAAATAACGCTTAGGACATTTACAAATAAAGGGGACAAAAGGGAGAGGCGGCAAAAAGACATGGGGCAGAAATGTCCGCCATGTATCAATTCTGCTGACCGACAGTACCAGGAAGATACATGTCAGGCAAAAGGCGCGAAAAAAAATGTGTTGCGCCTGTCAGTCACACTGATAGCAAAATTGAATGTTGTTACAGGACCTTCAGCTGCGGTGTACTAAAACGTCTCTTGGCGCTGGCGGTATATTATACCCCTGTCACACGGCCAGTTTCAATGGCCATCGAGTCGAGAGCCATCGAGATTTTCGATCGCCATTGAACTCGAGGGAGTTGTGGAGCTGCTACACGGCAAATCTCAATGGCCATTGAAATCGTTCTCGTGTCTTACGCCAAGCTCGTGTGGCGCCACAATCGCTGCTTTCGGTTTCGCGCAAATAACAAAAATATATTGACGAAACTTAACTAAATGTTGAAATACACTTTCTTGCAGTCATAAGGCGCGTTCACACTTGTTCAAAAATCCGGCAAGCGAAGCGGATTCGCTCGCCGCAAAAACTAGGACCTGTTCTCATCTGTTGACGCCCGGGCGAGTTGGAACGGCCGCGCCGCTGCTGCTTCTCGCTTTGCGCACCACGTCGCCGCTCGCGACGTACACAGATACAGTGAGAAAAGAGCATAAATTTATGCTGTCTACGTACCACGAGCGTATGCACGCTTACGTACGCTAAACGCAGGCGCATTCTCACATTGAGTTCAGCGTATGCTAGCAGAGAGGCAAAAATAAACTTAGTCTCTAGTGGCGCCATCTGGTAGTCAAAACGGGAACCATTACTGTCAACAAACCGCCTCTCTTAGGCCTAACAGCGGCAGAATCGTCACTCTAAATAAAAAATAAAGCAAATTTATCACTTATACGTTTTCTTCTAGGCAAGATGAGACGAAGCGAAAGACCGGTGCCCCATTTATGACCAGTGAACGGACAGAAAAAGGCAGCAACAACGAGAATTCAGTCCGAAGCGAGGGGTCCGGCTTTGAAGGGCGCCGCCATGTTTGTTGTCGTTCGAAGCAATGCTAGCAACCTTGGGCAACGCTCGAAGGCCCTCGAAATCTCGATAGAGTTCCGGGCTGCTCCGTCGACTCGATAGACTATTGACTCGATGGCCATTCAAACTGGCCGTGTAGCAGCGCTCGATCGCCTTCGAGTCGATAGGCTATCGATTCGAGGGCCTTCGAAATGCCCGTGTGACAGGGGTATTAGTTTCAGAAATGGGGGCAACACCTTCCCACGCCATGGGCAAAATCATATGGAACTGAAACCATAAAAATCATGGGCGGTAATCTTTGGGGTAAGCTGCAAAAAAAAAAAATCACTTGTTTCTCTAACCACAGAGCGCGTTGAAAAAAAAAAAAGAGAAAAAGAAAGCTCCACGATTTTTTGTTTAATTAAGGCTTGTGACACTTACAAACAGGCTCAGGTTTGCAACCGAGCCCGCTGTGTGCACCGCCATGCAGCGGAGCTTCCCAAGTGCACAGTCCACAGGCACTTGTACTCAGTTTTTAACCAGCGAGTGACCGGCGGTGGGAGTCGAACACCCCACCTCCCGCAGCCGAGACGGGCGTCTTAGCCACTACGCCACGACTGCGGTGATTAATCCTTGACATATAAAAGCATTTTCCTCGGCGATAAGACATTTCCTCCTTTCCAGGCGTGACGTCAGACAAGCTAGCGCAGCGCCACCCGTGACCGCTTAAACCGGCTTACTGACGCTTCGTCCATGCGCGACGCTTTTCATGTTGTAGGCGGCCGTCACGTGGTGATAACTGGTGATGTGGTGCTCGTTCCGCCATTACTTCTGACCGTGGTCGTCATTTCGACTTCGCATTATTCGCCAACCTACCCGTCCATAACATCAAGACGATCTTTTACCACCAGATTTTCTAAGGTCGACGGCTTTCCTCGGCAACTGAAGGCTTCGCTTATAGCGCTGGTTCTCCCTTCACACTGGATTGAGCGCCTACCCTTGGGTCCTGCTTGGCCTACGCACTACACTTCGCAATGACTGTTCCACATGTGCAGCAGAGCTCACGTCTGTTGCCACTGCTCGTGTTCCTGGCAAATATTTCGAGCACTCGCCAAGCACACCTGTCGACGTTTCCAACAACGCCGGCCGTCTACGCAGCTCTGTGCGCATCACAGTCGGTCAGCCTGCAGGAAAAGGAGGTTCCTTTTCTGCGCAGTTTATTGAGTACGAGCAGACAGTACGGGGGGTTGGCTTGATGTGATTGCATTTGTTATCCTGTTGTTGTGTTCGTATTTCAAGCAGGAATGATATGTCATAGGTTTCCTTTGCACGCGTGGTAGTGATTGTTGTGTTTCGATTTTGTATTTTCTAACGCTTTTAAAAGCTTCCCTTTCGTGAATAAAAATTCAGTTGATAGTCTGCGCTTGTGTTGTGTCTTCTTGTTCGCTTTGGTCCTCGTTTCTTTTTGCGCAGCTAAGTGTGAATGGTAAGCCGAAACCCTTTACAAGTTTAACAGCGGAACTGTATGTGGCTAGCTCCTGGTGTGAGCGTCTACGTATAGGGCTGGGGAAACTCGCGGTTAACGTGACCTGGCCGTCACCCACAACGAGGAAACGTCCGAGCATGCCCCACACCCGTGTTAGTAGAGGCTTCTAAGTTTTGTAACGTTCAAAAGCACTAATGAGAAAGTGTAATCGTAGAGACATTTTCTTTTCGGCACGGAGCAAGTTTGTGAATGGACTTCTTTCAACTGGGATTTGAAGCGCCTCGGAGTGGCCGGAGGCGACATTTCAAGCGGGCAGACGAAAGATGGACGGATCAATACCCTGTGAGCATTCTTTTACAGTTTTTTTCTGTCGTTGCAAGTGAAAGGCGGAAAAGCCATTTTACGACGCGTGGAAAATGGGCAAGAACGTGAATTAACAAGGTAAAAAGTGTTGCTGGTTAATGCCAGATCTTGTGGCGAAAAACAGCGCTTAAAGGGCAACTGCAGCACTTTTTTGAGAATTTCGTGATATTCAAGGATTCGAATCTAAATAGGCTTTACGTGAAGCATGCCAATTGTTTTTGCACTAGCATTTGAAGTAGTTACGTAATGGACGATTGAATTTTGCGCTGCTGCTCAATGCACTGGAGGTGTGCACGTAAGTTCAGCGTGACGTCACGGAAGGTCTGCCTTACATTACCACTGTCGTCAGCCACACCCTGCCCTGACTCGTTAGACGCTGCCAATCAACTCTCGGCAGGGTTTGCCTTTGATGGCGTTCCTTTTTTTCCTTCAAAGCAGGCGTTTGCGCGTTGGAAATGTATACCGATACCTTCGATGACGTCATCATGCGCCCCCCCCCCCCCCTCCCAACTTGGCGTTGTGCGCTGCGGAGAACCTTAAAGGTCGTCCGGATTTGAATCAGGGACTACTTCACTATTTCAAGCGCTAAACCAAAAAGACTTCGCATGCTTTACCTGCAAGTTTCACACATTCTATCATCTCAAGCTCGTGTATTTCTAAAACCTATGCAGTTTCCCTTTTAAATCAGAGGCGGCGGCAAACGCGTCGCATCCCCACACTTCTTTGTCTCGTGTAAGCGCTGCTTTTTTGCTGCAAAAATGCGGTATTTATTTTTCAAACATTTTGTATATGCCATCGCTCGAATGGCACCCTTAACACGATGTCACCCTTCGAACATTTCCAGCGTTTCTTTTTTCCTCCACTTGCGAACTTCGGCTGTATATTCACTTGTGGAATTAAAAAAAAAGGTGTTATCATCTATTGTACTTTTTTTTCTACAAGACAGGCGCTCCAATGACTAGCGCTCTTCCCGCTGCCACACTACTTCTCTGAGCGGCGCATTAGGTAGGCCACGGCTCGCAGTCAATGCCAGGTTAGAGGAAATAGCTGACACATTGCTTCCTAACGTCAGCAGCTGTATAGGTAAAAATAAAATGAACTTAAGTTTCAGAAGCACAGAGTGAAACAAATGTGTACTGAGCGAGCACGAAATGCTGCCGCAGGACTGAACTGGTGCCTTTAAACACTGCGGCTTTACCGCATAGACCCTTGGAAAGAGGGGCGGTGAAGGGACAAGACTCCCTGCTTCCTCTGCCTGCAATTGCTTCAAGAAATGTCAACTTCATGCTTCGCAATCCTTTCTTCATAATGGCAGACATTTCGCTTAATTGCCTATTTGCCATAGCAATGCAGGAAAAACAACATGTAGTGTTCGCCTGCCCTGAGCCTCACTACATGTATTGCCGAGAAAACGGCCCGGCTAAGACGGAGACCTCCGCGATAACATGCATAATAACTGTTCAGTTATTACAAAACTTTCGAAAAAGTCATAAGCCAAGCTTTAATTTCGACATCTGATGTCACGGTTACGTTATACTGACATGACACACTCGGCGAAGTCCTCCAGTGCTCACTGAGTAATTTTTGACTATCGCTACCAACATATATGCTTTGCCAAAATCAGACCTGTGAAATTACATGCGACACACTCAGCATGTTCCGCAAATGGGAAACAAGCACCCTGGTCATGCCGTGAAGCTCTTTTTTTTCGCCGTCATCCATTCGGCAATGAATGGGGAAGGAAAAAAAGAAAAATAATAAATAACGCTTAGGACATTTACAAATAAAGGGGACAAAAGGGAGAGGCGGCAAAAAGACATGGGGCAGAAATGTCCGCCATGTATCAATTCTGCTGACCGACAGTACCAGGAAGATACATGTCAGGCAAAAGGCGCGAAAAAAAATGTGTTGCGCCTGTCAGTCACACTGATAGCAAAATTGAATGTTGTTACAGGACCTTCAGCTGCGGTGTACTAAAACGTCTCTTGGCGCTGGCGGTATATTATACCCCTGTCACACGGCCAGTTTCAATGGCCATCGAGTCGAGAGCCATCGAGATTTTCGATCGCCATTGAACTCGAGGGAGTTGTGGAGCTGCTACACGGCAAATCTCAATGGCCATTGAAATCGTTCTCGTGTCTTACGCCAAGCTCGTGTGGCGCCACAATCGCTGCTTTCGGTTTCGCGCAAATAACAAAAATATATTGACGAAACTTAACTAAATGTTGAAATACACTTTCTTGCAGTCATAAGGCGCGTTCACACTTGTTCAAAAATCCGGCAAGCGAAGCGGATTCGCTCGCCGCAAAAACTAGGACCTGTTCTCATCTGTTGACGCCCGGGCGAGTTGGAACGGCCGCGCCGCTGCTGCTTCTCGCTTTGCGCACCACGTCGCCGCTCGCGACGTACACAGATACAGTGAGAAAAGAGCATAAATTTATGCTGTCTACGTACCACGAGCGTATGCACGCTTACGTACGCTAAACGCAGGCGCATTCTCACATTGAGTTCAGCGTATGCTAGCAGAGAGGCAAAAATAAACTTAGTCTCTAGTGGCGCCATCTGGTAGTCAAAACGGGAACCATTACTGTCAACAAACCGCCTCTCTTAGGCCTAACAGCGGCAGAATCGTCACTCTAAATAAAAAATAAAGCAAATTTATCACTTATACGTTTTCTTCTAGGCAAGATGAGACGAAGCGAAAGACCGGTGCCCCATTTATGACCAGTGAACGGACAGAAAAAGGCAGCAACAACGAGAATTCAGTCCGAAGCGAGGGGTCCGGCTTTGAAGGGCGCCGCCATGTTTGTTGTCGTTCGAAGCAATGCTAGCAACCTTGGGCAACGCTCGAAGGCCCTCGAAATCTCGATAGAGTTCCGGGCTGCTCCGTCGACTCGATAGACTATTGACTCGATGGCCATTCAAACTGGCCGTGTAGCAGCGCTCGATCGCCTTCGAGTCGATAGGCTATCGATTCGAGGGCCTTCGAAATGCCCGTGTGACAGGGGTATTAGTTTCAGAAATGGGGGCAACACCTTCCTACGCCATGGGCAAAATCATATGGAACTGAAACCATAAAAATCATGGGCGGTAATCTTTGGGGTAAGCTGCAAAAAAAAAAAAAATCACTTGTTTCTCTAACCACAGAGCGCGTTGAAAAAAAAAAAGAGAAAAAGAAAGCTCCACGATTTTTTGTTTAATTAAGGCTTGTGACACTTACAAACAGGCTCAGGTTTGCAACCGAGCCCGCTGTGTGCACCGCCATGCAGCGGAGCTTCCCAAGTGCACAGTCCACAGGCACTTGTACTCAGTTTTTAACCAGCGAGTGACCGGCGGTGGGAGTCGAACACCCCACCTCCCGCAGCCGAGACGGGCGTCTTAGCCACTACGCCACGACTGCGGTGATTAATCCTTGACATATAAAAGCATTTTCCTCGGCGATAAGACATTTCCTCCTTTCCAGGCGTGACGTCAGACAAGCTAGCGCAGCGCCACCCGTGACCGCTTAAACCGGCTTACTGACGCTTCGTCCATGCGCGACGCTTTTCATGTTGTAGGCGGCCGTCACGTGGTGATAACTGGTGATGTGGTGCTCGTTCCGCCATTACTTCTGACCGTGGTCGTCATTTCGACTTCGCATTATTCGCCAACCTACCCGTCCATAACATCAAGACGATCTTTTACCACCAGATTTTCTAAGGTCGACGGCTTTCCTCGGCAACTGAAGGCTTCGCTTATAGCGCTGGTTCTCCCTTCACACTGGATTGAGCGCCTACCCTTGGGTCCTGCTTGGCCTACGCACTACACTTCGCAATGACTGTTCCACATGTGCAGCAGAGCTCACGTCTGTTGCCACTGCTCGTGTTCCTGGCAAATATTTCGAGCACTCGCCAAGCACACCTGTCGACGTTTCCAACAACGCCGGCCGTCTACGCAGCTCTGTGCGCATCACAGTCGGTCAGCCTGCAGGAAAAGGAGGTTCCTTTTCTGCGCAGTTTATTGAGTACGAGCAGACAGTACGGGGGGTTGGCTTGATGTGATTGCATTTGTTATCCTGTTGTTGTGTTCGTATTTCAAGCAGGAATGATATGTCATAGGTTTCCTTTGCACGCGTGGTAGTGATTGTTGTGTTTCGATTTTGTATTTTCTAACGCTTTTAAAAGCTTCCCTTTCGTGAATAAAAATTCAGTTGATAGTCTGCGCTTGTGTTGTGTCTTCTTGTTCGCTTTGGTCCTCGTTTCTTTTTGCGCAGCTAAGTGTGAATGGTAAGCCGAAACCCTTTACAAGTTTAACAGCGGAACTGTATGTGGCTAGCTCCTGGTGTGAGCGTCTACGTATAGGGCTGGGGAAACTCGCGGTTAACGTGACCTGGCCGTCACCCACAACGAGGAAACGTCCGAGCATGCCCCACACCCGTGTTAGTAGAGGCTTCTAAGTTTTGTAACGTTCAAAAGCACTAATGAGAAAGTGTAATCGTAGAGACATTTTCTTTTCGGCACGGAGCAAGTTTGTGAATGGACTTCTTTCAACTGGGATTTGAAGCGCCTCGGAGTGGCCGGAGGCGACATTTCAAGCGGGCAGACGAAAGATGGACGGATCAATACCCTGTGAGCATTCTTTTACAGTTTTTTTCTGTCGTTGCAAGTGAAAGGCGGAAAAGCCATTTTACGACGCGTGGAAAATGGGCAAGAACGTGAATTAACAAGGTAAAAAGTGTTGCTGGTTAATGCCAGATCTTGTGGCGAAAAACAGCGCTTAAAGGGCAACTGCAGCACTTTTTTGAGAATTTCGTGATATTCAAGGATTCGAATCTAAATAGGCTTTACGTGAAGCATGCCAATTGTTTTTGCACTAGCATTTGAAGTAGTTACGTAATGGACGATTGAATTTTGCGCTGCTGCTCAATGCACTGGAGGTGTGCACGTAAGTTCAGCGTGACGTCACGGAAGGTCTGCCTTACATTACCACTGTCGTCAGCCACACCCTGCCCTGACTCGTTAGACGCTGCCAATCAACTCTCGGCAGGGTTTGCCTTTGATGGCGTTCCTTTTTTTCCTTCAAAGCAGGCGTTTGCGCGTTGGAAATGTATACCGATACCTTCGATGACGTCATCATGCGCCCCCCCCCCCCCCCCTCCCAACTTGGCGTTGTGCGCTGCGGAGAACCTTAAAGGTCGTCCGGATTTGAATCAGGGACTACTTCACTATTTCAAGCGCTAAACCAAAAAGACTTCGCATGCTTTACCTGCAAGTTTCACACATTCTATCATCTCAAGCTCGTGTATTTCTAAAACCTATGCAGTTTCCCTTTTAAATCAGAGGCGGCGGCAAACGCGTCGCATCCCCACACTTCTTTGTCTCGTGTAAGCGCTGCTTTTTTGCTGCGAAAATGCGGTATTTATTTTTCAAACATTTTGTATATGCCATCGCTCGAATGGCACCCTTAACACGATGTCACCCTTCGAACATTTCCAGCGTTTCTTTTTTCCTCCACTTGCGAACTTCGGCTGTATATTCACTTGTGGAATTAAAAAAAAAGGTGTTATCATCTATTGTACTTTTTTTTCTACAAGACAGGCGCTCCAATGACTAGCGCTCTTCCCGCTGCCACACTACTTCTCTGAGCGGCGCATTAGGTAGGCCACGGCTCGCAGTCAATGCCAGGTTAGAGGAAATAGCTGACACATTGCTTCCTAACGTCAGCAGCTGTATAGGTAAAAATAAAATGAACTTAAGTTTCAGAAGCACAGAGTGAAACAAATGTGTACTGAGCGAGCACGAAATGCTGCCGCAGGACTGAACTGGTGCCTTTAAACACTGCGGCTTTACCGCATAGACCCTTGGAAAGAGGGGCGGTGAAGGGACAAGACTCCCTGCTTCCTCTGCCTGCAATTGCTTCAAGAAATGTCAACTTCATGCTTCGCAATCCTTTCTTCATAATGGCAGACATTTCGCTTAATTGCCTATTTGCCATAGCAATGCAGGAAAAACAACATGTAGTGTTCGCCTGCCCTGAGCCTCACTACATGTATTGCCGAGAAAACGGCCCGGCTAAGACGGAGACCTCCGCGATAACATGCATAATAACTGTTCAGTTATTACAAAACTTTCGAAAAAGTCATAAGCCAAGCTTTAATTTCGACATCTGATGTCACGGTTACGTTATACTGACATGACACACTCGGCGAAGTCCTCCAGTGCTCACTGAGTAATTTTTGACTATCGCTACCAACATATATGCTTTGCCAAAATCAGACCTGTGAAATTACATGCGACACACTCAGCATGTTCCGCAAATGGGAAACAAGCCCCCTGGTCATGCCGTGAAGCTCTTTTTTTTCGCCGTCATCCATTCGGCAATGAATGGGGAAGGAAAAAAAGAAAAATAATAAATAACGCTTAGGACATTTACAAATAAAGGGGACAAAAGGGAGAGGCGGCAAAAAGACATGGGGCAGAAATGTCCGCCATGTATCAATTCTGCTGACCGACAGTACCAGGAAGATACATGTCAGGCAAAAGGCGCGAAAAAAAATGTGTTGCGCCTGTCAGTCACACTGATAGCAAAATTGAATGTTGTTACAGGACCTTCAGCTGCGGTGTACTAAAACGTCTCTTGGCGCTGGCGGTATATTATACCCCTGTCACACGGCCAGTTTCAATGGCCATCGAGTCGAGAGCCATCGAGATTTTCGATCGCCATTGAACTCGAGGGAGTTGTGGAGCTGCTACACGGCAAATCTCAATGGCCATTGAAATCGTTCTCGTGTCTTACGCCAAGCTCGTGTGGCGCCACAATCGCTGCTTTCGGTTTCGCGCAAATAACAAAAATATATTGACGAAACTTAACTAAATGTTGAAATACACTTTCTTGCAGTCATAAGGCGCGTTCACACTTGTTCAAAAATCCGGCAAGCGAAGCGGATTCGCTCGCCGCAAAAACTAGGACCTGTTCTCATCTGTTGACGCCCGGGCGAGTTGGAACGGCCGCGCCGCTGCTGCTTCTCGCTTTGCGCACCACGTCGCCGCTCGCGACGTACACAGATACAGTGAGAAAAGAGCATAAATTTATGCTGTCTACGTACCACGAGCGTATGCACGCTTACGTACGCTAAACGCAGGCGCATTCTCACATTGAGTTCAGCGTATGCTAGCAGAGAGGCAAAAATAAACTTAGTCTCTAGTGGCGCCATCTGGTAGTCAAAACGGGAACCATTACTGTCAACAAACCGCCTCTCTTAGGCCTAACAGCGGCAGAATCGTCACTCTAAATAAAAAATAAAGCAAATTTATCACTTATACGTTTTCTTCTAGGCAAGATGAGACGAAGCGAAAGACCGGTGCCCCATTTATGACCAGTGAACGGACAGAAAAAGGCAGCAACAACGAGAATTCAGTCCGAAGCGAGGGGTCCGGCTTTGAAGGGCGCCGCCATGTTTGTTGTCGTTCGAAGCAATGCTAGCAACCTTGGGCAACGCTCGAAGGCCCTCGAAATCTCGATAGAGTTCCGGGCTGCTCCGTCGACTCGATAGACTATTGACTCGATGGCCATTCAAACTGGCCGTGTAGCAGCGCTCGATCGCCTTCGAGTCGATAGGCTATCGATTCGAGGGCCTTCGAAATGCCCGTGTGACAGGGGTATTAGTTTCAGAAATGGGGGCAACACCTTCCCACGCCATGGGCAAAATCATATGGAACTGAAACCATAAAAATCATGGGCGGTAATCTTTGGGGTAAGCTGCAAAAAAAAAAAAATCACTTGTTTCTCTAACCACAGAGCGCGTTGAAAAAAAAAAAGAGAAAAAGAAAGCTCCACGATTTTTTGTTTAATTAAGGCTTGTGACACTTACAAACAGGCTCAGGTTTGCAACCGAGCCCGCTGTGTGCACCGCCATGCAGCGGAGCTTCCCAAGTGCACAGTCCACAGGCACTTGTACTCAGTTTTTAACCAGCGAGTGACCGGCGGTGGGAGTCGAACACCCCACCTCCCGCAGCCGAGACGGGCGTCTTAGCCACTACGCCACGACTGCGGTGATTAATCCTTGACATATAAAAGCATTTTCCTCGGCGATAAGACATTTCCTCCTTTCCAGGCGTGACGTCAGACAAGCTAGCGCAGCGCCACCCGTGACCGCTTAAACCGGCTTACTGACGCTTCGTCCATGCGCGACGCTTTTCATGTTGTAGGCGGCCGTCACGTGGTGATAACTGGTGATGTGGTGCTCGTTCCGCCATTACTTCTGACCGTGGTCGTCATTTCGACTTCGCATTATTCGCCAACCTACCCGTCCATAACATCAAGACGATCTTTTACCACCAGATTTTCTAAGGTCGACGGCTTTCCTCGGCAACTGAAGGCTTCGCTTATAGCGCTGGTTCTCCCTTCACACTGGATTGAGCGCCTACCCTTGGGTCCTGCTTGGCCTACGCACTACACTTCGCAATGACTGTTCCACATGTGCAGCAGAGCTCACGTCTGTTGCCACTGCTCGTGTTCCTGGCAAATATTTCGAGCACTCGCCAAGCACACCTGTCAACGTTTCCAACAACGCCGGCCGTCTACGCAGCTCTGTGCGCATCACAGTCGGTCAGCCTGCAGGAAAAGGAGGTTCCTTTTCTGCGCAGTTTATTGAGTACGAGCAGACAGTACGGGGGGTTGGCTTGATGTGATTGCATTTGTTATCCTGTTGTTGTGTTCGTATTTCAAGCAGGAATGATATGTCATAGGTTTCCTTTGCACGCGTGGTAGTGATTGTTGTGTTTCGATTTTGTATTTTCTAACGCTTTTAAAAGCTTCCCTTTCGTGAATAAAAATTCAGTTGATAGTCTGCGCTTGTGTTGTGTCTTCTTGTTCGCTTTGGTCCTCGTTTCTTTTTGCGCAGCTAAGTGTGAATGGTAAGCCGAAACCCTTTACAAGTTTAACAGCGGAACTGTATGTGGCTAGCTCCTGGTGTGAGCGTCTACGTATAGGGCTGGGGAAACTCGCGGTTAACGTGACCTGGCCGTCACCCACAACGAGGAAACGTCCGAGCATGCCCCACACCCGTGTTAGTAGAGGCTTCTAAGTTTTGTAACGTTCAAAAGCACTAATGAGAAAGTGTAATCGTAGAGACATTTTCTTTTCGGCACGGAGCAAGTTTGTGAATGGACTTCTTTCAACTGGGATTTGAAGCGCCTCGGAGTGGCCGGAGGCGACATTTCAAGCGGGCAGACGAAAGATGGACGGATCAATACCCTGTGAGCATTCTTTTACAGTTTTTTTCTGTCGTTGCAAGTGAAAGGCGGAAAAGCCATTTTACGACGCGTGGAAAATGGGCAAGAACGTGAATTAACAAGGTAAAAAGTGTTGCTGGTTAATGCCAGATCTTGTGGCGAAAAACAGCGCTTAAAGGGCAACTGCAGCACTTTTTTGAGAATTTCGTGATATTCAAGGATTCGAATCTAAATAGGCTTTACGTGAAGCATGCCAATTGTTTTTGCACTAGCATTTGAAGTAGTTACGTAATGGACGATTGAATTTTGCGCTGCTGCTCAATGCACTGGAGGTGTGCACGTAAGTTCAGCGTGACGTCACGGAAGGTCTGCCTTACATTACCACTGTCGTCAGCCACACCCTGCCCTGACTCGTTAGACGCTGCCAATCAACTCTCGGCAGGGTTTGCCTTTGATGGCGTTCCTTTTTTTCCTTCAAAGCAGGCGTTTGCGCGTTGGAAATGTATACCGATACCTTCGATGACGTCATCATGCGCCCCCCCCCCCCCCCTCCCAACTTGGCGTTGTGCGCTGCGGAGAACCTTAAAGGTCGTCCGGATTTGAATCAGGGACTACTTCACTATTTCAAGCGCTAAACCAAAAAGACTTCGCATGCTTTACCTGCAAGTTTCACACATTCTATCATCTCAAGCTCGTGTATTTCTAAAACCTATGCAGTTTCCCTTTTAAATCAGAGGCGGCGGCAAACGCGTCGCATCCCCACACTTCTTTGTCTCGTGTAAGCGCTGCTTTTTTGCTGCGAAAATGCGGTATTTATTTTTCAAACATTTTGTATATGCCATCGCTCGAATGGCACCCTTAACACGATGTCACCCTTCGAACATTTCCAGCGTTTCTTTTTTCCTCCACTTGCGAACTTCGGCTGTATATTCACTTGTGGAATTAAAAAAAAAGGTGTTATCATCTATTGTACTTTTTTTTCTACAAGACAGGCGCTCCAATGACTAGCGCTCTTCCCGCTGCCACACTACTTCTCTGAGCGGCGCATTAGGTAGGCCACGGCTCGCAGTCAATGCCAGGTTAGAGGAAATAGCTGACACATTGCTTCCTAACGTCAGCAGCTGTATAGGTAAAAATAAAATGAACTTAAGTTTCAGAAGCACAGAGTGAAACAAATGTGTACTGAGCGAGCACGAAATGCTGCCGCAGGACTGAACTGGTGCCTTTAAACACTGCGGCTTTACCGCATAGACCCTTGGAAAGAGGGGCGGTGAAGGGACAAGACTCCCTGCTTCCTCTGCCTGCAATTGCTTCAAGAAATGTCAACTTCATGCTTCGCAATCCTTTCTTCATAATGGCAGACATTTCGCTTAATTGCCTATTTGCCATAGCAATGCAGGAAAAACAACATGTAGTGTTCGCCTGCCCTGAGCCTCACTACATGTATTGCCGAGAAAACGGCCCGGCTAAGACGGAGACCTCCGCGATAACATGCATAATAACTGTTCAGTTATTACAAAACTTTCGAAAAAGTCATAAGCCAAGCTTTAATTTCGACATCTGATGTCACGGTTACGTTATACTGACATGACACACTCGGCGAAGTCCTCCAGTGCTCACTGAGTAATTTTTGACTATCGCTACCAACATATATGCTTTGCCAAAATCAGACCTGTGAAATTACATGCGACACACTCAGCATGTTCCGCAAATGGGAAACAAGCACCCTGGTCATGCCGTGAAGCTCTTTTTTTTCGCCGTCATCCATTCGGCAATGAATGGGGAAGGAAAAAAAGAAAAATAATAAATAACGCTTAGGACATTTACAAATAAAGGGGACAAAAGGGAGAGGCGGCAAAAAGACATGGGGCAGAAATGTCCGCCATGTATCAATTCTGCTGACCGACAGTACCAGGAAGATACATGTCAGGCAAAAGGCGCGAAAAAAAATGTGTTGCGCCTGTCAGTCACACTGATAGCAAAATTGAATGTTGTTACAGGACCTTCAGCTGCGGTGTACTAAAACGTCTCTTGGCGCTGGCGGTATATTATACCCCTGTCACACGGCCAGTTTCAATGGCCATCGAGTCGAGAGCCATCGAGATTTTCGATCGCCATTGAACTCGAGGGAGTTGTGGAGCTGCTACACGGCAAATCTCAATGGCCATTGAAATCGTTCTCGTGTCTTACGCCAAGCTCGTGTGGCGCCACAATCGCTGCTTTCGGTTTCGCGCAAATAACAAAAATATATTGACGAAACTTAACTAAATGTTGAAATACACTTTCTTGCAGTCATAAGGCGCGTTCACACTTGTTCAAAAATCCGGCAAGCGAAGCGGATTCGCTCGCCGCAAAAACTAGGACCTGTTCTCATCTGTTGACGCCCGGGCGAGTTGGAACGGCCGCGCCGCTGCTGCTTCTCGCTTTGCGCACCACGTCGCCGCTCGCGACGTACACAGATACAGTGAGAAAAGAGCATAAATTTATGCTGTCTACGTACCACGAGCGTATGCACGCTTACGTACGCTAAACGCAGGCGCATTCTCACATTGAGTTCAGCGTATGCTAGCAGAGAGGCAAAAATAAACTTAGTCTCTAGTGGCGCCATCTGGTAGTCAAAACGGGAACCATTACTGTCAACAAACCGCCTCTCTTAGGCCTAACAGCGGCAGAATCGTCACTCTAAATAAAAAATAAAGCAAATTTATCACTTATACGTTTTCTTCTAGGCAAGATGAGACGAAGCGAAAGACCGGTGCCCCATTTATGACCAGTGAACGGACAGAAAAAGGCAGCAACAACGAGAATTCAGTCCGAAGCGAGGGGTCCGGCTTTGAAGGGCGCCGCCATGTTTGTTGTCGTTCGAAGCAATGCTAGCAACCTTGGGCAACGCTCGAAGGCCCTCGAAATCTCGATAGAGTTCCGGGCTGCTCCGTCGACTCGATAGACTATTGACTCGATGGCCATTCAAACTGGCCGTGTAGCAGCGCTCGATCGCCTTCGAGTCGATAGGCTATCGATTCGAGGGCCTTCGAAATGCCCGTGTGACAGGGGTATTAGTTTCAGAAATGGGGGCAACACCTTCCCACGCCATGGGCAAAATCATATGGAACTGAAACCATAAAAATCATGGGCGGTAATCTTTGGGGTAAGCTGCAAAAAAAAAAAAAATCACTTGTTTCTCTAACCACAGAGCGCGTTGAAAAAAAAAAAGAGAAAAAGAAAGCTCCACGATTTTTTGTTTAATTAAGGCTTGTGACACTTACAAACAGGCTCAGGTTTGCAACCGAGCCCGCTGTGTGCACCGCCATGCAGCGGAGCTTCCCAAGTGCACAGTCCACAGGCACTTGTACTCAGTTTTTAACCAGCGAGTGACCGGCGGTGGGAGTCGAACACCCCACCTCCCGCAGCCGAGACGGGCGTCTTAGCCACTACGCCACGACTGCGGTGATTAATCCTTGACATATAAAAGCATTTTCCTCGGCGATAAGACATTTCCTCCTTTCCAGGCGTGACGTCAGACAAGCTAGCGCAGCGCCACCCGTGACCGCTTAAACCGGCTTACTGACGCTTCGTCCATGCGCGACGCTTTTCATGTTGTAGGCGGCCGTCACGTGGTGATAACTGGTGATGTGGTGCTCGTTCCGCCATTACTTCTGACCGTGGTCGTCATTTCGACTTCGCATTATTCGCCAACCTACCCGTCCATAACATCAAGACGATCTTTTACCACCAGATTTTCTAAGGTCGACGGCTTTCCTCGGCAACTGAAGGCTTCGCTTATAGCGCTGGTTCTCCCTTCACACTGGATTGAGCGCCTACCCTTGGGTCCTGCTTGGCCTACGCACTACACTTCGCAATGACTGTTCCACATGTGCAGCAGAGCTCACGTCTGTTGCCACTGCTCGTGTTCCTGGCAAATATTTCGAGCACTCGCCAAGCACACCTGTCGACGTTTCCAACAACGCCGGCCGTCTACGCAGCTCTGTGCGCATCACAGTCGGTCAGCCTGCAGGAAAAGGAGGTTCCTTTTCTGCGCAGTTTATTGAGTACGAGCAGACAGTACGGGGGGTTGGCTTGATGTGATTGCATTTGTTATCCTGTTGTTGTGTTCGTATTTCAAGCAGGAATGATATGTCATAGGTTTCCTTTGCACGCGTGGTAGTGATTGTTGTGTTTCGATTTTGTATTTTCTAACGCTTTTAAAAGCTTCCCTTTCGTGAATAAAAATTCAGTTGATAGTCTGCGCCTGTGTTGTGTCTTCTTGTTCGCTTTGGTCCTCGTTTCTTTTTGCGCAGCTAAGTGTGAATGGTAAGCCGAAACCCTTTACAAGTTTAACAGCGGAACTGTATGTGGCTAGCTCCTGGTGTGAGCGTCTACGTATAGGGCTGGGGAAACTCGCGGTTAACGTGACCTGGCCGTCACCCACAACGAGGAAACGTCCGAGCATGCCCCACACCCGTGTTAGTAGAGGCTTCTAAGTTTTGTAACGTTCAAAAGCACTAATGAGAAAGTGTAATCGTAGAGACATTTTCTTTTCGGCACGGAGCAAGTTTGTGAATGGACTTCTTTCAACTGGGATTTGAAGCGCCTCGGAGTGGCCGGAGGCGACATTTCAAGCGGGCAGACGAAAGATGGACGGATCAATACCCTGTGAGCATTCTTTTACAGTTTTTTTCTGTCGTTGCAAGTGAAAGGCGGAAAAGCCATTTTACGACGCGTGGAAAATGGGCAAGAACGTGAATTAACAAGGTAAAAAGTGTTGCTGGTTAATGCCAGATCTTGTGGCGAAAAACAGCGCTTAAAGGGCAACTGCAGCACTTTTTTGAGAATTTCGTGATATTCAAGGATTCGAATCTAAATAGGCTTTACGTGAAGCATGCCAATTGTTTTTGCACTAGCATTTGAAGTAGTTACGTAATGGACGATTGAATTTTGCGCTGCTGCTCAATGCACTGGAGGTGTGCACGTAAGTTCAGCGTGACGTCACGGAAGGTCTGCCTTACATTACCACTGTCGTCAGCCACACCCTGCCCTGACTCGTTAGACGCTGCCAATCAACTCTCGGCAGGGTTTGCCTTTGATGGCGTTCCTTTTTTTCCTTCAAAGCAGGCGTTTGCGCGTTGGAAATGTATACCGATACCTTCGATGACGTCATCATGCGCCCCCCCCCCCCTCCCAACTTGGCGTTGTGCGCTGCGGAGAACCTTAAAGGTCGTCCGGATTTGAATCAGGGACTACTTCACTATTTCAAGCGCTAAACCAAAAAGACTTCGCATGCTTTACCTGCAAGTTTCACACATTCTATCATCTCAAGCTCGTGTATTTCTAAAACCTATGCAGTTTCCCTTTTAAATCAGAGGCGGCGGCAAACGCGTCGCATCCCCACACTTCTTTGTCTCGTGTAAGCGCTGCTTTTTTGCTGCGAAAATGCGGTATTTATTTTTCAAACATTTTGTATATGCCATCGCTCGAATGGCACCCTTAACACGATGTCACCCTTCGAACATTTCCAGCGTTTCTTTTTTCCTCCACTTGCGAACTTCGGCTGTATATTCACTTGTGGAATTAAAAAAAAAGGTGTTATCATCTATTGTACTTTTTTTTCTACAAGACAGGCGCTCCAATGACTAGCGCTCTTCCCGCTGCCACACTACTTCTCTGAGCGGCGCATTAGGTAGGCCACGGCTCGCAGTCAATGCCAGGTTAGAGGAAATAGCTGACACATTGCTTCCTAACGTCAGCAGCTGTATAGGTAAAAATAAAATGAACTTAAGTTTCAGAAGCACAGAGTGAAACAAATGTGTACTGAGCGAGCACGAAATGCTGCCGCAGGACTGAACTGGTGCCTTTAAACACTGCGGCTTTACCGCATAGACCCTTGGAAAGAGGGGCGGTGAAGGGACAAGACTCCCTGCTTCCTCTGCCTGCAATTGCTTCAAGAAATGTCAACTTCATGCTTCGCAATCCTTTCTTCATAATGGCAGACATTTCGCTTAATTGCCTATTTGCCATAGCAATGCAGGAAAAACAACATGTAGTGTTCGCCTGCCCTGAGCCTCACTACATGTATTGCCGAGAAAACGGCCCGGCTAAGACGGAGACCTCCGCGATAACATGCATAATAACTGTTCAGTTATTACAAAACTTTCGAAAAAGTCATAAGCCAAGCTTTAATTTCGACATCTGATGTCACGGTTACGTTATACTGACATGACACACTCGGCGAAGTCCTCCAGTGCTCACTGAGTAATTTTTGACTATCGCTACCAACATATATGCTTTGCCAAAATCAGACCTGTGAAATTACATGCGACACACTCAGCATGTTCCGCAAATGGGAAACAAGCACCCTGGTCATGCCGTGAAGCTCTTTTTTTTCGCCGTCATCCATTCGGCAATGAATGGGGAAGGAAAAAAAGAAAAATAATAAATAACGCTTAGGACATTTACAAATAAAGGGGACAAAAGGGAGAGGCGGCAAAAAGACATGGGGCAGAAATGTCCGCCATGTATCAATTCTGCTGACCGACAGTACCAGGAAGATACATGTCAGGCAAAAGGCGCGAAAAAAAATGTGTTGCGCCTGTCAGTCACACTGATAGCAAAATTGAATGTTGTTACAGGACCTTCAGCTGCGGTGTACTAAAACGTCTCTTGGCGCTGGCGGTATATTATACCCCTGTCACACGGCCAGTTTCAATGGCCATCGAGTCGAGAGCCATCGAGATTTTCGATCGCCATTGAACTCGAGGGAGTTGTGGAGCTGCTACACGGCAAATCTCAATGGCCATTGAAATCGTTCTCGTGTCTTACGCCAAGCTCGTGTGGCGCCACAATCGCTGCTTTCGGTTTCGCGCAAATAACAAAAATATATTGACGAAACTTAACTAAATGTTGAAATACACTTTCTTGCAGTCATAAGGCGCGTTCACACTTGTTCAAAAATCCGGCAAGCGAAGCGGATTCGCTCGCCGCAAAAACTAGGACCTGTTCTCATCTGTTGACGCCCGGGCGAGTTGGAACGGCCGCGCCGCTGCTGCTTCTCGCTTTGCGCACCACGTCGCCGCTCGCGACGTACACAGATACAGTGAGAAAAGAGCATAAATTTATGCTGTCTACGTACCACGAGCGTATGCACGCTTACGTACGCTAAACGCAGGCGCATTCTCACATTGAGTTCAGCGTATGCTAGCAGAGAGGCAAAAATAAACTTAGTCTCTAGTGGCGCCATCTGGTAGTCAAAACGGGAACCATTACTGTCAACAAACCGCCTCTCTTAGGCCTAACAGCGGCAGAATCGTCACTCTAAATAAAAAATAAAGCAAATTTATCACTTATACGTTTTCTTCTAGGCAAGATGAGACGAAGCGAAAGACCGGTGCCCCATTTATGACCAGTGAACGGACAGAAAAAGGCAGCAACAACGAGAATTCAGTCCGAAGCGAGGGGTCCGGCTTTGAAGGGCGCCGCCATGTTTGTTGTCGTTCGAAGCAATGCTAGCAACCTTGGGCAACGCTCGAAGGCCCTCGAAATCTCGATAGAGTTCCGGGCTGCTCCGTCGACTCGATAGACTATTGACTCGATGGCCATTCAAACTGGCCGTGTAGCAGCGCTCGATCGCCTTCGAGTCGATAGGCTATCGATTCGAGGGCCTTCGAAATGCCCGTGTGACAGGGGTATTAGTTTCAGAAATGGGGGCAACACCTTCCCACGCCATGGGCAAAATCATATGGAACTGAAACCATAAAAATCATGGGCGGTAATCTTTGGGGTAAGTTGCAAAAAAAAAAAAATCACTTGTTTCTCTAACCACAGAGCGCGTTGAAAAAAAAAAAGAGAAAAAGAAAGCTCCACGATTTTTTGTTTAATTAAGGCTTGTGACACTTACAAACAGGCTCAGGTTTGCAACCGAGCCCGCTGTGTGCACCGCCATGCAGCGGAGCTTCCCAAGTGCACAGTCCACAGGCACTTGTACTCAGTTTTTAACCAGCGAGTGACCGGCGGTGGGAGTCGAACACCCCACCTCCCGCAGCCGAGACGGGCGTCTTAGCCACTACGCCACGACTGCGGTGATTAATCCTTGACATATAAAAGCATTTTCCTCGGCGATAAGACATTTCCTCCTTTCCAGGCGTGACGTCAGACAAGCTAGCGCAGCGCCACCCGTGACCGCTTAAACCGGCTTACTGACGCTTCGTCCATGCGCGACGCTTTTCATGTTGTAGGCGGCCGTCACGTGGTGATAACTGGTGATGTGGTGCTCGTTCCGCCATTACTTCTGACCGTGGTCGTCATTTCGACTTCGCATTATTCGCCAACCTACCCGTCCATAACATCAAGACGATCTTTTACCACCAGATTTTCTAAGGTCGACGGCTTTCCTCGGCAACTGAAGGCTTCGCTTATAGCGCTGGTTCTCCCTTCACACTGGATTGAGCGCCTACCCTTGGGTCCTGCTTGGCCTACGCACTACACTTCGCAATGACTGTTCCACATGTGCAGCAGAGCTCACGTCTGTTGCCACTGCTCGTGTTCCTGGCAAATATTTCGAGCACTCGCCAAGCACACCTGTCGACGTTTCCAACAACGCCGGCCGTCTACGCAGCTCTGTGCGCATCACAGTCGGTCAGCCTGCAGGAAAAGGAGGTTCCTTTTCTGCGCAGTTTATTGAGTACGAGCAGACAGTACGGGGGGTTGGCTTGATGTGATTGCATTTGTTATCCTGTTGTTGTGTTCGTATTTCAAGCAGGAATGATATGTCATAGGTTTCCTTTGCACGCGTGGTAGTGATTGTTGTGTTTCGATTTTGTATTTTCTAACGCTTTTAAAAGCTTCCCTTTCGTGAATAAAAATTCAGTTGATAGTCTGCGCTTGTGTTGTGTCTTCTTGTTCGCTTTGGTCCTCGTTTCTTTTTGCGCAGCTAAGTGTGAATGGTAAGCCGAAACCCTTTACAAGTTTAACAGCGGAACTGTATGTGGCTAGCTCCTGGTGTGAGCGTCTACGTATAGGGCTGGGGAAACTCGCGGTTAACGTGACCTGGCCGTCACCCACAACGAGGAAACGTCCGAGCATGCCCCACACCCGTGTTAGTAGAGGCTTCTAAGTTTTGTAACATTCAAAACCACTAATGAGAAAGTGTAATCGTACAGACATTTTCTTTTCGGCACGGAGCAAGTTTGTGAATGGACTTCTTTCAACTGGGATTTGAAGCGCCTCGGAGTGGCCGGAGGCGACATTTCAAGCGGGCAGACGAAAGATGGACGGATCAATACCCTGTGAGCATTCTTTTACAGTTTTTTTCTGTCGTTGCAAGTGAAAGGCGGAAAAGCCATTTTACGACGCGTGGAAAATGGGCAAGAACGTGAATTAACAAGGTAAAAAGTGTTGCTGGTTAATGCCAGATCTTGTGGCGAAAAACAGCGCTTAAAGGGCAACTGCAGCACTTTTTTGAGAATTTCGTGATATTCAAGGATTCGAATCTAAATAGGCTTTACGTGAAGCATGCCAATTGTTTTTGCACTAGCATTTGAAGTAGTTACGTAATGGACGATTGAATTTTGCGCTGCTGCTCAATGCACTGGAGGTGTGCACGTAAGTTCAGCGTGACGTCACGGAAGGTCTGCCTTACATTACCACTGTCGTCAGCCACACCCTGCCCTGACTCGTTAGACGCTGCCAATCAACTCTCGGCAGGGTTTGCCTTTGATGGCGTTCCTTTTTTTCCTTCAAAGCAGGCGTTTGCGCGTTGGAAATGTATACCGATACCTTCGATGACGTCATCATGCGCCCCCCCCCCCCTCCCAACTTGGCGTTGTGCGCTGCGGAGAACCTTAAAGGTCGTCCGGATTTGAATCAGGGACTACTTCACTATTTCAAGCGCTAAACCAAAAAGACTTCGCATGCTTTACCTGCAAGTTTCACACATTCTATCATCTCAAGCTCGTGTATTTCTAAAACCTATGCAGTTTCCCTTTTAAATCAGAGGCGGCGGCAAACGCGTCGCATCCCCACACTTCTTTGTCTCGTGTAAGCGCTGCTTTTTTGCTGCGAAAATGCGGTATTTATTTTTCAAACATTTTGTATATGCCATCGCTCGAATGGCACCCTTAACACGATGTCACCCTTCGAACATTTCCAGCGTTTCTTTTTTCCTCCACTTGCGAACTTCGGCTGTATATTCACTTGTGGAATTAAAAAAAAAGGTGTTATCATCTATTGTACTTTTTTTTCTACAAGACAGGCGCTCCAATGACTAGCGCTCTTCCCGCTGCCACACTACTTCTCTGAGCGGCGCATTAGGTAGGCCACGGCTCGCAGTGAATGCCAGGTTAGAGGAAATAGCTGACACATTGCTTCCTAACGTCAGCAGCTGTATAGGTAAAAATAAAATGAACTTAAGTTTCAGAAGCACAGAGTGAAACAAATGTGTACTGAGCGAGCACGAAATGCTGCCGCAGGACTGAACTGGTGCCTTTAAACACTGCGGCTTTACCGCATAGACCCTTGGAAAGAGGGGCGGTGAAGGGACAAGACTCCCTGCTTCCTCTGCCTGCAATTGCTTCAAGAAATGTCAACTTCATGCTTCGCAATCCTTTCTTCATAATGGCAGACATTTCGCTTAATTGCCTATTTGCCATAGCAATGCAGGAAAAACAACATGTAGTGTTCGCCTGCCCTGAGCCTCACTACATGTATTGCCGAGAAAACGGCCCGGCTAAGACGGAGACCTCCGCGATAACATGCATAATAACTGTTCAGTTATTACAAAACTTTCGAAAAAGTCATAAGCCAAGCTTTAATTTCGACATCTGATGTCACGGTTACGTTATACTGACATGACACACTCGGCGAAGTCCTCCAGTGCTCACTGAGTAATTTTTGACTATCGCTACCAACATATATGCTTTGCCAAAATCAGACCTGTGAAATTACATGCGACACACTCAGCATGTTCCGCAAATGGGAAACAAGCACCCTGGTCATGCCGTGAAGCTCTTTTTTTTCGCCGTCATCCATTCGGCAATGAATGGGGAAGGAAAAAAAGAAAAATAATAAATAACGCTTAGGACATTTACAAATAAAGGGGACAAAAGGGAGAGGCGGCAAAAAGACATGGGGCAGAAATGTCCGCCATGTATCAATTCTGCTGACCGACAGTACCAGGAAGATACATGTCAGGCAAAAGGCGCGAAAAAAAATGTGTTGCGCCTGTCAGTCACACTGATAGCAAAATTGAATGTTGTTACAGGACCTTCAGCTGCGGTGTACTAAAACGTCTCTTGGCGCTGGCGGTATATTATACCCCTGTCACACGGCCAGTTTCAATGGCCATCGAGTCGAGAGCCATCGAGATTTTCGATCGCCATTGAACTCGAGGGAGTTGTGGAGCTGCTACACGGCAAATCTCAATGGCCATTGAAATCGTTCTCGTGTCTTACGCCAAGCTCGTGTGGCGCCACAATCGCTGCTTTCGGTTTCGCGCAAATAACAAAAATATATTGACGAAACTTAACTAAATGTTGAAATACACTTTCTTGCAGTCATAAGGCGCGTTCACACTTGTTCAAAAATCCGGCAAGCGAAGCGGATTCGCTCGCCGCAAAAACTAGGACCTGTTCTCATCTGTTGACGCCCGGGCGAGTTGGAACGGCCGCGCCGCTGCTGCTTCTCGCTTTGCGCACCACGTCGCCGCTCGCGACGTACACAGATACAGTGAGAAAAGAGCATAAATTTATGCTGTCTACGTACCACGAGCGTATGCACGCTTACGTACGCTAAACGCAGGCGCATTCTCACATTGAGTTCAGCGTATGCTAGCAGAGAGGCAAAAATAAACTTAGTCTCTAGTGGCGCCATCTGGTAGTCAAAACGGGAACCATTACTGTCAACAAACCGCCTCTCTTAGGCCTAACAGCGGCAGAATCGTCACTCTAAATAAAAAATAAAGCAAATTTATCACTTATACGTTTTCTTCTAGGCAAGATGAGACGAAGCGAAAGACCGGTGCCCCATTTATGACCAGTGAACGGACAGAAAAAGGCAGCAACAACGAGAATTCAGTCCGAAGCGAGGGGTCCGGCTTTGAAGGGCGCCGCCATGTTTGTTGTCGTTCGAAGCAATGCTAGCAACCTTGGGCAACGTTCGAAGGCCCTCGAAATCTCGATAGAGTTCCGGGCTGCTCCGTCGACTCGATAGACTATTGACTCGATGGCCATTCAAACTGGCCGTGTAGCAGCGCTCGATCGCCTTCGAGTCGATAGGCTATCGATTCGAGGGCCTTCGAAATGCCCGTGTGACAGGGGTATTAGTTTCAGAAATGGGGGCAACACCTTCCCACGCCATGGGCAAAATCATATGGAACTGAAACCATAAAAATCATGGGCGGTAATCTTTGGGGTAAGCTGCAAAAAAAAAAAAATCACTTGTTTCTCTAACCACAGAGCGCGTTGAAAAAAAAAAAGAGAAAAAGAAAGCTCCACGATTTTTTGTTTAATTAAGGCTTGTGACACTTACAAACAGGCTCAGGTTTGCAACCGAGCCCGCTGTGTGCACCGCCATGCAGCGGAGCTTCCCAAGTGCACAGTCCACAGGCACTTGTACTCAGTTTTTAACCAGCGAGTGACCGGCGGTGGGAGTCGAACACCCCACCTCCCGCAGCCGAGACGGGCGTCTTAGCCACTACGCCACGACTGCGGTGATTAATCCTTGACATATAAAAGCATTTTCCTCGGCGATAAGACATTTCCTCCTTTCCAGGCGTGACGTCAGACAAGCTAGCGCAGCGCCACCCGTGACCGCTTAAACCGGCTTACTGACGCTTCGTCCATGCGCGACGCTTTTCATGTTGTAGGCGGCCGTCACGTGGTGATAACTGGTGATGTGGTGCTCGTTCCGCCATTACTTCTGACCGTGGTCGTCATTTCGACTTCGCATTATTCGCCAACCTACCCGTCCATAACATCAAGACGATCTTTTACCACCAGATTTTCTAAGGTCGACGGCTTTCCTCGGCAACTGAAGGCTTCGCTTATAGCGCTGGTTCTCCCTTCACACTGGATTGAGCGCCTACCCTTGGGTCCTGCTTGGCCTACGCACTACACTTCGCAATGACTGTTCCACATGTGCAGCAGAGCTCACGTCTGTTGCCACTGCTCGTGTTCCTGGCAAATATTTCGAGCACTCGCCAAGCACACCTGTCGACGTTTCCAACAACGCCGGCCGTCTACGCAGCTCTGTGCGCATCACAGTCGGTCAGCCTGCAGGAAAAGGAGGTTCCTTTTCTGCGCAGTTTATTGAGTACGAGCAGACAGTACGGGGGGTTGGCTTGATGTGATTGCATTTGTTATCCTGTTGTTGTGTTCGTATTTCAAGCAGGAATGATATGTCATAGGTTTCCTTTGCACGCGTGGTAGTGATTGTTGTGTTTCGATTTTGTATTTTCTAACGCTTTTAAAAGCTTCCCTTTCGTGAATAAAAATTCAGTTGATAGTCTGCGCTTGTGTTGTGTCTTCTTGTTCGCTTTGGTCCTTGTTTCTTTTTGCGCAGCTAAGTGTGAATGGTAAGCCGAAACCCTTTACAAGTTTAACAGCGGAACTGTATGTGGCTAGCTCCTGGTGTGAGCGTCTACGTATAGGGCTGGGGAAACTCGCGGTTAACGTGACCTGGCCGTCACCCACAACGAGGAAACGTCCGAGCATGCCCCACACCCGTGTTAGTGGAGGCTTCTAAGTTTTGTAACGTTCAAAAGCACTAATGAGAAAGTGTAATCGTAGAGACATTTTCTTTTCGGCACGGAGCAAGTTTGTGAATGGACTTCTTTCAACTGGGATTTGAAGCGCCTCGGAGTGGCCGGAGGCGACATTTCAAGCGGGCAGACGAAAGATGGACGGATCAATACCCTGTGAGCATTCTTTTACAGTTTTTTTCTGTCGTTGCAAGTGAAAGGCGGAAAAGCCATTTTACGACGCGTGGAAAATGGGCAAGAACGTGAATTAACAAGGTAAAAAGTGTTGCTGGTTAATGCCAGATCTTGTGGCGAAAAACAGCGCTTAAAGGGCAACTGCAGCACTTTTTTGAGAATTTCGTGATATTCAAGGATTCGAATCTAAATAGGCTTTACGTGAAGCATGCCAATTGTTTTTGCACTAGCATTTGAAGTAGTTACGTAATGGACGATTGAATTTTGCGCTGCTGCTCAATGCACTGGAGGTGTGCACGTAAGTTCAGCGTGACGTCACGGAAGGTCTGCCTTACATTACCACTGTCGTCAGCCACACCCTGCCCTGACTCGTTAGACGCTGCCAATCAACTCTCGGCAGGGTTTGCCTTTGATGGCGTTCCTTTTTTTCCTTCAAAGCAGGCGTTTGCGCGTTGGAAATGTATACCGATACCTTCGATGACGTCATCATGCGCCCCCCCCCCCCCCTCCCAACTTGGCGTTGTGCGCTGCGGAGAACCTTAAAGGTCGTCCGGATTTGAATCAGGGACTACTTCACTATTTCAAGCGCTAAACCAAAAAGACTTCGCATGCTTTACCTGCAAGTTTCACACATTCTATCATCTCAAGCTCGTGTATTTCTAAAACCTATGCAGTTTCCCTTTTAAATCAGAGGCGGCGGCAAACGCGTCGCATCCCCACACTTCTTTGTCTCGTGTAAGCGCTGCTTTTTTGCTGCGAAAATGCGGTATTTATTTTTCAAACATTTTGTATATGCCATCGCTCGAATGGCACCCTTAACACGATGTCACCCTTCGAACATTTCCAGCGTTTCTTTTTTCCTCCACTTGCGAACTTCGGCTGTATATTCACTTGTGGAATTAAAAAAAAAGGTGTTATCATCTATTGTACTTTTTTTTCTACAAGACAGGCGCTCCAATGACTAGCGCTCTTCCCGCTGCCACACTACTTCTCTGAGCGGCGCATTAGGTAGGCCACGGCTCGCAGTCAATGCCAGGTTAGAGGAAATAGCTGACACATTGCTTCCTAACGTCAGCAGCTGTATAGGTAAAAATAAAATGAACTTAAGTTTCAGAAGCACAGAGTGAAACAAATGTGTACTGAGCGAGCACGAAATGCTGCCGCAGGACTGAACTGGTGCCTTTAAACACTGCGGCTTTACCGCATAGACCCTTGGAAAGAGGGGCGGTGAAGGGACAAGACTCCCTGCTTCCTCTGCCTGCAATTGCTTCAAGAAATGTCAACTTCATGCTTCGCAATCCTTTCTTCATAATGGCAGACATTTCGCTTAATTGCCTATTTGCCATAGCAATGCAGGAAAAACAACATGTAGTGTTCGCCTGCCCTGAGCCTCACTACATGTATTGCCGAGAAAACGGCCCGGCTAAGACGGAGACCTCCGCGATAACATGCATAATAACTGTTCAGTTATTACAAAACTTTCGAAAAAGTCATAAGCCAAGCTTTAATTTCGACATCTGATGTCACGGTTACGTTATACTGACATGACACACTCGGCGAAGTCCTCCAGTGCTCACTGAGTAATTTTTGACTATCGCTACCAACATATATGCTTTGCCAAAATCAGACCTGTGAAATTACATGCGACACACTCAGCATGTTCCGCAAATGGGAAACAAGCACCCTGGTCATGCCGTGAAGCTCTTTTTTTTCGCCGTCATCCATTCGGCAATGAATGGGGAAGGAAAAAAAGAAAAATAATAAATAACGCTTAGGACATTTACAAATAAAGGGGACAAAAGGGAGAGGCGGCAAAAAGACATGGGGCAGAAATGTCCGCCATGTATCAATTCTGCTGACCGACAGTACCAGGAAGATACATGTCAGGCAAAAGGCGCGAAAAAAAATGTGTTGCGCCTGTCAGTCACACTGATAGCAAAATTGAATGTTGTTACAGGACCTTCAGCTGCGGTGTACTAAAACGTCTCTTGGCGCTGGCGGTATATTATACCCCTGTCACACGGCCAGTTTCAATGGCCATCGAGTCGAGAGCCATCGAGATTTTCGATCGCCATTGAACTCGAGGGAGTTGTGGAGCTGCTACACGGCAAATCTCAATGGCCATTGAAATCGTTCTCGTGTCTTACGCCAAGCTCGTGTGGCGCCACAATCGCTGCTTTCGGTTTCGCGCAAATAACAAAAATATATTGACGAAACTTAACTAAATGTTGAAATACACTTTCTTGCAGTCATAAGGCGCGTTCACACTTGTTCAAAAATCCGGCAAGCGAAGCGGATTCGCTCGCCGCAAAAACTAGGACCTGTTCTCATCTGTTGACGCCCGGGCGAGTTGGAACGGCCGCGCCGCTGCTGCTTCTCGCTTTGCGCACCACGTCGCCGCTCGCGACGTACACAGATACAGTGAGAAAAGAGCATAAATTTATGCTGTCTACGTACCACGAGCGTATGCACGCTTACGTACGCTAAACGCAGGCGCATTCTCACATTGAGTTCAGCGTATGCTAGCAGAGAGGCAAAAATAAACTTAGTCTCTAGTGGCGCCATCTGGTAGTCAAAACGGGAACCATTACTGTCAACAAACCGCCTCTCTTAGGCCTAACAGCGGCAGAATCGTCACTCTAAATAAAAAATAAAGCAAATTTATCACTTATACGTTTTCTTCTAGGCAAGATGAGACGAAGCGAAAGACCGGTGCCCCATTTATGACCAGTGAACGGACAGAAAAAGGCAGCAACAACGAGAATTCAGTCCGAAGCGAGGGGTCCGGCTTTGAAGGGCGCCGCCATGTTTGTTGTCGTTCGAAGCAATGCTAGCAACCTTGGGCAACGTTCGAAGGCCCTCGAAATCTCGATAGAGTTCCGGGCTGCTCCGTCGACTCGATAGACTATTGACTCGATGGCCATTCAAACTGGCCGTGTAGCAGCGCTCGATCGCCTTCGAGTCGATAGGCTATCGATTCGAGGGCCTTCGAAATGCCCGTGTGACAGGGGTATTAGTTTCAGAAATGGGGGCAACACCTTCCCACGCCATGGGCAAAATCATATGGAACTGAAACCATAAAAATCATGGGCGGTAATCTTTGGGGTAAGCTGCAAAAAAAAAAAAAATCACTTGTTTCTCTAACCACAGAGCGCGTTGAAAAAAAAAAAGAGAAAAAGAAAGCTCCACGATTTTTTGTTTAATTAAGGCTTGTGACACTTACAAACAGGCTCAGGTTTGCAACCGAGCCCGCTGTGTGCACCGCCATGCAGCGGAGCTTCCCAAGTGCACAGTCCACAGGCACTTGTACTCAGTTTTTAACCAGCGAGTGACCGGCGGTGGGAGTCGAACACCCCACCTCCCGCAGCCGAGACGGGCGTCTTAGCCACTACGCCACGACTGCGGTGATTAATCCTTGACATATAAAAGCATTTTCCTCGGCGATAAGACATTTCCTCCTTTCCAGGCGTGACGTCAGACAAGCTAGCGCAGCGCCACCCGTGACCGCTTAAACCGGCTTACTGACGCTTCGTCCATGCGCGACGCTTTTCATGTTGTAGGCGGCCGTCACGTGGTGATAACTGGTGATGTGGTGCTCGTTCCGCCATTACTTCTGACCGTGGTCGTCATTTCGACTTCGCATTATTCGCCAACCTACCCGTCCATAACATCAAGACGATCTTTTACCACCAGATTTTCTAAGGTCGACGGCTTTCCTCGGCAACTGAAGGCTTCGCTTATAGCGCTGGTTCTCCCTTCACACTGGATTGAGCGCCTACCCTTGGGTCCTGCTTGGCCTACGCACTACACTTCGCAATGACTGTTCCACATGTGCAGCAGAGCTCACGTCTGTTGCCACTGCTCGTGTTCCTGGCAAATATTTCGAGCACTCGCCAAGCACACCTGTCGACGTTTCCAACAACGCCGGCCGTCTACGCAGCTCTGTGCGCATCACAGTCGGTCAGCCTGCAGGAAAAGGAGGTTCCTTTTCTGCGCAGTTTATTGAGTACGAGCAGACAGTACGGGGGGTTGGCTTGATGTGATTGCATTTGTTATCCTGTTGTTGTGTTCGTATTTCAAGCAGGAATGATATGTCATAGGTTTCCTTTGCACGCGTGGTAGTGATTGTTGTGTTTCGATTTTGTATTTTCTAACGCTTTTAAAAGCTTCCCTTTCGTGAATAAAAATTCAGTTGATAGTCTGCGCTTGTGTTGTGTCTTCTTGTTCGCTTTGGTCCTTGTTTCTTTTTGCGCAGCTAAGTGTGAATGGTAAGCCGAAACCCTTTACAAGTTTAACAGCGGAACTGTATGTGGCTAGCTCCTGGTGTGAGCGTCTACGTATAGGGCTGGGGAAACTCGCGGTTAACGTGACCTGGCCGTCACCCACAACGAGGAAACGTCCGAGCATGCCCCACACCCGTGTTAGTAGAGGCTTCTAAGTTTTGTAACGTTCAAAAGCACTAATGAGAAAGTGTAATCGTAGAGACATTTTCTTTTCGGCACGGAGCAAGTTTGTGAATGGACTTCTTTCAACTGGGATTTGAAGCGCCTCGGAGTGGCCGGAGGCGACATTTCAAGCGGGCAGACGAAAGATGGACGGATCAATACCCTGTGAGCATTCTTTTACAGTTTTTTTCTGTCGTTGCAAGTGAAAGGCGGAAAAGCCATTTTACGACGCGTGGAAAATGGGCAAGAACGTGAATTAACAAGGTAAAAAGTGTTGCTGGTTAATGCCAGATCTTGTGGCGAAAAACAGCGCTTAAAGGGCAACTGCAGCACTTTTTTGAGAATTTCGTGATATTCAAGGATTCGAATCTAAATAGGCTTTACGTGAAGCATGCCAATTGTTTTTGCACTAGCATTTGAAGTAGTTACGTAATGGACGATTGAATTTTGCGCTGCTGCTCAATGCACTGGAGGTGTGCACGTAAGTTCAGCGTGACGTCACGGAAGGTCTGCCTTACATTACCACTGTCGTCAGCCACACCCTGCCCTGACTCGTTAGACGCTGCCAATCAACTCTCGGCAGGGTTTGCCTTTGATGGCGTTCCTTTTTTTCCTTCAAAGCAGGCGTTTGCGCGTTGGAAATGTATACCGATACCTTCGATGACGTCATCATGCGCCCCCCCCCCCCCCTCCCAACTTGGCGTTGTGCGCTGCGGAGAACCTTAAAGGTCGTCCGGATTTGAATCAGGGACTACTTCACTATTTCAAGCGCTAAACCAAAAAGACTTCGCATGCTTTACCTGCAAGTTTCACACATTCTATCATCTCAAGCTCGTGTATTTCTAAAACCTATGCAGTTTCCCTTTTAAATCAGAGGCGGCGGCAAACGCGTCGCATCCCCACACTTCTTTGTCTCGTGTAAGCGCTGCTTTTTTGCTGCGAAAATGCGGTATTTATTTTTCAAACATTTTGTATATGCCATCGCTCGAATGGCACCCTTAACACGATGTCACCCTTCGAACATTTCCAGCGTTTCTTTTTTCCTCCACTTGCGAACTTCGGCTGTATATTCACTTGTGGAATTAAAAAAAAAGGTGTTATCATCTATTGTACTTTTTTTTCTACAAGACAGGCGCTCCAATGACTAGCGCTCTTCCCGCTGCCACACTACTTCTCTGAGCGGCGCATTAGGTAGGCCACGGCTCGCAGTCAATGCCAGGTTAGAGGAAATAGCTGACACATTGCTTCCTAACGTCAGCAGCTGTATAGGTAAAAATAAAATGAACTTAAGTTTCAGAAGCACAGAGTGAAACAAATGTGTACTGAGCGAGCACGAAATGCTGCCGCAGGACTGAACTGGTGCCTTTAAACACTGCGGCTTTACCGCATAGACCCTTGGAAAGAGGGGCGGTGAAGGGACAAGACTCCCTGCTTCCTCTGCCTGCAATTGCTTCAAGAAATGTCAACTTCATGCTTCGCAATCCTTTCTTCATAATGGCAGACATTTCGCTTAATTGCCTATTTGCCATAGCAATGCAGGAAAAACAACATGTAGTGTTCGCCTGCCCTGAGCCTCACTACATGTATTGCCGAGAAAACGGCCCGGCTAAGACGGAGACCTCCGCGATAACATGCATAATAACTGTTCAGTTATTACAAAACTTTCGAAAAAGTCATAAGCCAAGCTTTAATTTCGACATCTGATGTCACGGTTACGTTATACTGACATGACACACTCGGCGAAGTCCTCCAGTGCTCACTGAGTAATTTTTGACTATCGCTACCAACATATATGCTTTGCCAAAATCAGACCTGTGAAATTACATGCGACACACTCAGCATGTTCCGCAAATGGGAAACAAGCACCCTGGTCATGCCGTGAAGCTCTTTTTTTTCGCCGTCATCCATTCGGCAATGAATGGGGAAGGAAAAAAAGAAAAATAATAAATAACGCTTAGGACATTTACAAATAAAGGGGACAAAAGGGAGAGGCGGCAAAAAGACATGGGGCAGAAATGTCCGCCATGTATCAATTCTGCTGACCGACAGTACCAGGAAGATACATGTCAGGCAAAAGGCGCGAAAAAAAATGTGTTGCGCCTGTCAGTCACACTGATAGCAAAATTGAATGTTGTTACAGGACCTTCAGCTGCGGTGTACTAAAACGTCTCTTGGCGCTGGCGGTATATTATACCCCTGTCACACGGCCAGTTTCAATGGCCATCGAGTCGAGAGCCATCGAGATTTTCGATCGCCATTGAACTCGAGGGAGTTGTGGAGCTGCTACACGGCAAATCTCAATGGCCATTGAAATCGTTCTCGTGTCTTACGCCAAGCTCGTGTGGCGCCACAATCGCTGCTTTCGGTTTCGCGCAAATAACAAAAATATATTGACGAAACTTAACTAAATGTTGAAATACACTTTCTTGCAGTCATAAGGCGCGTTCACACTTGTTCAAAAATCCGGCAAGCGAAGCGGATTCGCTCGCCGCAAAAACTAGGACCTGTTCTCATCTGTTGACGCCCGGGCGAGTTGGAACGGCCGCGCCGCTGCTGCTTCTCGCTTTGCGCACCACGTCGCCGCTCGCGACGTACACAGATACAGTGAGAAAAGAGCATAAATTTATGCTGTCTACGTACCACGAGCGTATGCACGCTTACGTACGCTAAACGCAGGCGCATTCTCACATTGAGTTCAGCGTATGCTAGCAGAGAGGCAAAAATAAACTTAGTCTCTAGTGGCGCCATCTGGTAGTCAAAACGGGAACCATTACTGTCAACAAACCGCCTCTCTTAGGCCTAACAGCGGCAGAATCGTCACTCTAAATAAAAAATAAAGCAAATTTATCACTTATACGTTTTCTTCTAGGCAAGATGAGACGAAGCGAAAGACCGGTGCCCCATTTATGACCAGTGAACGGACAGAAAAAGGCAGCAACAACGAGAATTCAGTCCGAAGCGAGGGGTCCGGCTTTGAAGGGCGCCGCCATGTTTGTTGTCGTTCGAAGCAATGCTAGCAACCTTGGGCAACGCTCGAAGGCCCTCGAAATCTCGATAGAGTTCCGGGCTGCTCCGTCGACTCGATAGACTATTGACTCGATGGCCATTCAAACTGGCCGTGTAGCAGCGCTCGATCGCCTTCGAGTCGATAGGCTATCGATTCGAGGGCCTTCGAAATGCCCGTGTGACAGGGGTATTAGTTTCAGAAATGGGGGCAACACCTTCCCACGCCATGGGCAAAATCATATGGAACTGAAACCATAAAAATCATGGGCGGTAATCTTTGGGGTAAGCTGCAAAAAAAAAAAATCACTTGTTTCTCTAACCACAGAGCGCGTTGAAAAAAAAAAAGAGAAAAAGAAAGCTCCACGATTTTTTGTTTAATTAAGGCTTGTGACACTTACAAACAGGCTCAGGTTTGCAACCGAGCCCGCTGTGTGCACCGCCATGCAGCGGAGCTTCCCAAGTGCACAGTCCACAGGCACTTGTACTCAGTTTTTAACCAGCGAGTGACCGGCGGTGGGAGTCGAACACCCCACCTCCCGCAGCCGAGACGGGCGTCTTAGCCACTACGCCACGACTGCGGTGATTAATCCTTGACATATAAAAGCATTTTCCTCGGCGATAAGACATTTCCTCCTTTCCAGGCGTGACGTCAGACAAGCTAGCGCAGCGCCACCCGTGACCGCTTAAACCGGCTTACTGACGCTTCGTCCATGCGCGACGCTTTTCATGTTGTAGGCGGCCGTCACGTGGTGATAACTGGTGATGTGGTGCTCGTTCCGCCATTACTTCTGACCGTGGTCGTCATTTCGACTTCGCATTATTCGCCAACCTACCCGTCCATAACATCAAGACGATCTTTTACCACCAGATTTTCTAAGGTCGACGGCTTTCCTCGGCAACTGAAGGCTTCGCTTATAGCGCTGGTTCTCCCTTCACACTGGATTGAGCGCCTACCCTTGGGTCCTGCTTGGCCTACGCACTACACTTCGCAATGACTGTTCCACATGTGCAGCAGAGCTCACGTCTGTTGTCACTGCTCGTGTTCCTGGCAAATATTTCGAGCACTCGCCAAGCACACCTGTCGACGTTTCCAACAACGCCGGCCGTCTACGCAGCTCTGTGCGCATCACAGTCGGTCAGCCTGCAGGAAAAGGAGGTTCCTTTTCTGCGCAGTTTATTGAGTACGAGCAGACAGTACGGGGGGTTGGCTTGATGTGATTGCATTTGTTATCCTGTTGTTGTGTTCGTATTTCAAGCAGGAATGATATGTCATAGGTTTCCTTTGCACGCGTGGTAGTGATTGTTGTGTTTCGATTTTGTATTTTCTAACGCTTTTAAAAGCTTCCCTTTCGTGAATAAAAATTCAGTTGATAGTCTGCGCTTGTGTTGTGTCTTCTTGTTCGCTTTGGTCCTTGTTTCTTTTTGCGCAGCTAAGTGTGAATGGTAAGCCGAAACCCTTTACAAGTTTAACAGCGGAACTGTATGTGGCTAGCTCCTGGTGTGAGCGTCTACGTATAGGGCTGGGGAAACTCGCGGTTAACGTGACCTGGCCGTCACCCACAACGAGGAAACGTCCGAGCATGCCCCACACCCGTGTTAGTAGAGGCTTCTAAGTTTTGTAACGTTCAAAAGCACTAATGAGAAAGTGTAATCGTAGAGACATTTTCTTTTCGGCACGGAGCAAGTTTGTGAATGGACTTCTTTCAACTGGGATTTGAAGCGCCTCGGAGTGGCCGGAGGCGACATTTCAAGCGGGCAGACGAAAGATGGACGGATCAATACCCTGTGAGCATTCTTTTACAGTTTTTTTCTGTCGTTGCAAGTGAAAGGCGGAAAAGCCATTTTACGACGCGTGGAAAATGGGCAAGAACGTGAATTAACAAGGTAAAAAGTGTTGCTGGTTAATGCCAGATCTTGTGGCGAAAAACAGCGCTTAAAGGGCAACTGCAGCACTTTTTTGAGAATTTCGTGATATTCAAGGATTCGAATCTAAATAGGCTTTACGTGAAGCATGCCAATTGTTTTTGCACTAGCATTTGAAGTAGTTACGTAATGGACGATTGAATTTTGCGCTGCTGCTCAATGCACTGGAGGTGTGCACGTAAGTTCAGCGTGACGTCACGGAAGGTCTGCCTTACATTACCACTGTCGTCAGCCACACCCTGCCCTGACTCGTTAGACGCTGCCAATCAACTCTCGGCAGGGTTTGCCTTTGATGGCGTTCCTTTTTTTCCTTCAAAGCAGGCGTTTGCGCGTTGGAAATGTATACCGATACCTTCGATGACGTCATCATGCGCCCCCCCCCCCCCCCCTCCCAACTTGGCGTTGTGCGCTGCGGAGAACCTTAAAGGTCGTCCGGATTTGAATCAGGGACTACTTCACTATTTCAAGCGCTAAACCAAAAAGACTTCGCATGCTTTACCTGCAAGTTTCACACATTCTATCATCTCAAGCTCGTGTATTTCTAAAACCTATGCAGTTTCCCTTTTAAATCAGAGGCGGCGGCAAACGCGTCGCATCCCCACACTTCTTTGTCTCGTGTAAGCGCTGCTTTTTTGCTGCGAAAATGCGGTATTTATTTTTCAAACATTTTGTATATGCCATCGCTCGAATGGCACCCTTAACACGATGTCACCCTTCGAACATTTCCAGCGTTTCTTTTTTCCTCCACTTGCGAACTTCGGCTGTATATTCACTTGTGGAATTAAAAAAAAAGGTGTTATCATCTATTGTACTTTTTTTTCTACAAGACAGGCGCTCCAATGACTAGCGCTCTTCCCGCTGCCACACTACTTCTCTGAGCGGCGCATTAGGTAGGCCACGGCTCGCAGTCAATGCCAGGTTAGAGGAAATAGCTGACACATTGCTTCCTAACGTCAGCAGCTGTATAGGTAAAAATAAAATGAACTTAAGTTTCAGAAGCACAGAGTGAAACAAATGTGTACTGAGCGAGCACGAAATGCTGCCGCAGGACTGAACTGGTGCCTTTAAACACTGCGGCTTTACCGCATAGACCCTTGGAAAGAGGGGCGGTGAAGGGACAAGACTCCCTGCTTCCTCTGCCTGCAATTGCTTCAAGAAATGTCAACTTCATGCTTCGCAATCCTTTCTTCATAATGGCAGACATTTCGCTTAATTGCCTATTTGCCATAGCAATGCAGGAAAAACAACATGTAGTGTTCGCCTGCCCTGAGCCTCACTACATGTATTGCCGAGAAAACGGCCCGGCTAAGACGGAGACCTCCGCGATAACATGCATAATAACTGTTCAGTTATTACAAAACTTTCGAAAAAGTCATAAGCCAAGCTTTAATTTCGACATCTGATGTCACGGTTACGTTATACTGACATGACACACTCGGCGAAGTCCTCCAGTGCTCACTGAGTAATTTTTGACTATCGCTACCAACATATATGCTTTGCCAAAATCAGACCTGTGAAATTACATGCGACACACTCAGCATGTTCCGCAAATGGGAAACAAGCACCCTGGTCATGCCGTGAAGCTCTTTTTTTTCGCCGTCATCCATTCGGCAATGAATGGGGAAGGAAAAAAAGAAAAATAATAAATAACGCTTAGGACATTTACAAATAAAGGGGACAAAAGGGAGAGGCGGCAAAAAGACATGGGGCAGAAATGTCCGCCATGTATCAATTCTGCTGACCGACAGTACCAGGAAGATACATGTCAGGCAAAAGGCGCGAAAAAAAATGTGTTGCGCCTGTCAGTCACACTGATAGCAAAATTGAATGTTGTTACAGGACCTTCAGCTGCGGTGTACTAAAACGTCTCTTGGCGCTGGCGGTATATTATACCCCTGTCACACGGCCAGTTTCAATGGCCATCGAGTCGAGAGCCATCGAGATTTTCGATCGCCATTGAACTCGAGGGAGTTGTGGAGCTGCTACACGGCAAATCTCAATGGCCATTGAAATCGTTCTCGTGTCTTACGCCAAGCTCGTGTGGCGCCACAATCGCTGCTTTCGGTTTCGCGCAAATAACAAAAATATATTGACGAAACTTAACTAAATGTTGAAATACACTTTCTTGCAGTCATAAGGCGCGTTCACACTTGTTCAAAAATCCGGCAAGCGAAGCGGATTCGCTCGCCGCAAAAACTAGGACCTGTTCTCATCTGTTGACGCCCGGGCGAGTTGGAACGGCCGCGCCGCTGCTGCTTCTCGCTTTGCGCACCACGTCGCCGCTCGCGACGTACACAGATACAGTGAGAAAAGAGCATAAATTTATGCTGTCTACGTACCACGAGCGTATGCACGCTTACGTACGCTAAACGCAGGCGCATTCTCACATTGAGTTCAGCGTATGCTAGCAGAGAGGCAAAAATAAACTTAGTCTCTAGTGGCGCCATCTGGTAGTCAAAACGGGAACCATTACTGTCAACAAACCGCCTCTCTTAGGCCTAACAGCGGCAGAATCGTCACTCTAAATAAAAAATAAAGCAAATTTATCACTTATACGTTTTCTTCTAGGCAAGATGAGACGAAGCGAAAGACCGGTGCCCCATTTATGACCAGTGAACGGACAGAAAAAGGCAGCAACAACGAGAATTCAGTCCGAAGCGAGGGGTCCGGCTTTGAAGGGCGCCGCCATGTTTGTTGTCGTTCGAAGCAATGCTAGCAACCTTGGGCAACGCTCGAAGGCCCTCGAAATCTCGATAGAGTTCCGGGCTGCTCCGTCGACTCGATAGACTATTGACTCGATGGCCATTCAAACTGGCCGTGTAGCAGCGCTCGATCGCCTTCGAGTCGATAGGCTATCGATTCGAGGGCCTTCGAAATGCCCGTGTGACAGGGGTATTAGTTTCAGAAATGGGGGCAACACCTTCCCACGCCATGGGCAAAATCATATGGAACTGAAACCATAAAAATCATGGGCGGTAATCTTTGGGGTAAGCTGCAAAAAAAAAAAATCACTTGTTTCTCTAACCACAGAGCGCGTTGAAAAAAAAAAAGAGAAAAAGAAAGCTCCACGATTTTTTGTTTAATTAAGGCTTGTGACACTTACAAACAGGCTCAGGTTTGCAACCGAGCCCGCTGTGTGCACCGCCATGCAGCGGAGCTTCCCAAGTGCACAGTCCACAGGCACTTGTACTCAGTTTTTAACCAGCGAGTGACCGGCGGTGGGAGTCGAACACCCCACCTCCCGCAGCCGAGACGGGCGTCTTAGCCACTACGCCACGACTGCGGTGATTAATCCTTGACATATAAAAGCATTTTCCTCGGCGATAAGACATTTCCTCCTTTCCAGGCGTGACGTCAGACAAGCTAGCGCAGCGCCACCCGTGACCGCTTAAACCGGCTTACTGACGCTTCGTCCATGCGCGACGCTTTTCATGTTGTAGGCGGCCGTCACGTGGTGATAACTGGTGATGTGGTGCTCGTTCCGCCATTACTTCTGACCGTGGTCGTCATTTCGACTTCGCATTATTCGCCAACCTACCCGTCCATAACATCAAGACGATCTTTTACCACCAGATTTTCTAAGGTCGACGGCTTTCCTCGGCAACTGAAGGCTTCGCTTATAGCGCTGGTTCTCCCTTCACACTGGATTGAGCGCCTACCCTTGGGTCCTGCTTGGCCTACGCACTACACTTCGCAATGACTGTTCCACATGTGCAGCAGAGCTCACGTCTGTTGTCACTGCTCGTGTTCCTGGCAAATATTTCGAGCACTCGCCAAGCACACCTGTCGACGTTTCCAACAACGCCGGCCGTCTACGCAGCTCTGTGCGCATCACAGTCGGTCAGCCTGCAGGAAAAGGAGGTTCCTTTTCTGCGCAGTTTATTGAGTACGAGCACACAGTACGGGGGGTTGGCTTGATGTGATTGCATTTGTTATCCTGTTGTTGTGTTCGTATTTCAAGCAGGAATGATATGTCATAGGTTTCCTTTGCACGCGTGGTAGTGATTGTTGTGTTTCGATTTTGTATTTTCTAACGCTTTTAAAAGCTTCCCTTTCGTGAATAAAAATTCAGTTGATAGTCTGCGCTTGTGTTGTGTCTTCTTGTTCGCTTTGGTCCTTGTTTCTTTTTGCGCAGCTAAGTGTGAATGGTAAGCCGAAACCCTTTACAAGTTTAACAGCGGAACTGTATGTGGCTAGCTCCTGGTGTGAGCGTCTACGTATAGGGCTGGGGAAACTCGCGGTTAACGTGACCTGGCCGTCACCCACAACAAGGAAACGTCCGAGCATGCCCCACACCCGTGTTAGTAGAGGCTTCTAAGTTTTGTAACGTTCAAAAGCACTAATGAGAAAGTGTAATCGTAGAGACATTTTCTTTTCGGCACGGAGCAAGTTTGTGAATGGACTTCTTTCAACTGGGATTTGAAGCGCCTCGGAGTGGCCGGAGGCGACATTTCAAGCGGGCAGACGAAAGATGGACGGATCAATACCCTGTGAGCATTCTTTTACAGTTTTTTTCTGTCGTTGCAAGTGAAAGGCGGAAAAGCCATTTTACGACGCGTGGAAAATGGGCAAGAACGTGAATTAACAAGGTAAAAAGTGTTGCTGGTTAATGCCAGATCTTGTGGCGAAAAACAGCGCTTAAAGGGCAACTGCAGCACTTTTTTGAGAATTTCGTGATATTCAAGGATTCGAATCTAAATAGGCTTTACGTGAAGCATGCCAATTGTTTTTGCACTAGCATTTGAAGTAGTTACGTAATGGACGATTGAATTTTGCGCTGCTGCTCAATGCACTGGAGGTGTGCACGTAAGTTCAGCGTGACGTCACGGAAGGTCTGCCTTACATTACCACTGTCGTCAGCCACACCCTGCCCTGACTCGTTAGACGCTGCCAATCAACTCTCGGCAGGGTTTGCCTTTGATGGCGTTCCTTTTTTTCCTTCAAAGCAGGCGTTTGCGCGTTGGAAATGTATACCGATACCTTCGATGACGTCATCATGCGCCCCCCCCCCCCCCCCCCCTCCCAACTTGGCGTTGTGCGCTGCGGAGAACCTTAAAGGTCGTCCGGATTTGAATCAGGGACTACTTCACTATTTCAAGCGCTAAACCAAAAAGACTTCGCATGCTTTACCTGCAAGTTTCACACATTCTATCATCTCAAGCTCGTGTATTTCTAAAACCTATGCAGTTTCCCTTTTAAATCAGAGGCGGCGGCAAACGCGTCGCATCCCCACACTTCTTTGTCTCGTGTAAGCGCTGCTTTTTTGCTGCGAAAATGCGGTATTTATTTTTCAAACATTTTGTATATGCCATCGCTCGAATGGCACCCTTAACACGATGTCACCCTTCGAACATTTCCAGCGTTTCTTTTTTCCTCCACTTGCGAACTTCGGCTGTATATTCACTTGTGGAATTAAAAAAAAAGGTGTTATCATCTATTGTACTTTTTTTTCTACAAGACAGGCGCTCCAATGACTAGCGCTCTTCCCGCTGCCACACTACTTCTCTGAGCGGCGCATTAGGTAGGCCACGGCTCGCAGTCAATGCCAGGTTAGAGGAAATAGCTGACACATTGCTTCCTAACGTCAGCAGCTGTATAGGTAAAAATAAAATGAACTTAAGTTTCAGAAGCACAGAGTGAAACAAATGTGTACTGAGCGAGCACGAAATGCTGCCGCAGGACTGAACTGGTGCCTTTAAACACTGCGGCTTTACCGCATAGACCCTTGGAAAGAGGGGCGGTGAAGGGACAAGACTCCCTGCTTCCTCTGCCTGCAATTGCTTCAAGAAATGTCAACTTCATGCTTCGCAATCCTTTCTTCATAATGGCAGACATTTCGCTTAATTGCCTATTTGCCATAGCAATGCAGGAAAAACAACATGTAGTGTTCGCCTGCCCTGAGCCTCACTACATGTATTGCCGAGAAAACGGCCCGGCTAAGACGGAGACCTCCGCGATAACATGCATAATAACTGTTCAGTTATTACAAAACTTTCGAAAAAGTCATAAGCCAAGCTTTAATTTCGACATCTGATGTCACGGTTACGTTATACTGACATGACACACTCGGCGAAGTCCTCCAGTGCTCACTGAGTAATTTTTGACTATCGCTACCAACATATATGCTTTGCCAAAATCAGACCTGTGAAATTACATGCGACACACTCAGCATGTTCCGCAAATGGGAAACAAGCACCCTGGTCATGCCGTGAAGCTCTTTTTTTTCGCCGTCATCCATTCGGCAATGAATGGGGAAGGAAAAAAAGAAAAATAATAAATAACGCTTAGGACATTTACAAATAAAGGGGACAAAAGGGAGAGGCGGCAAAAAGACATGGGGCAGAAATGTCCGCCATGTATCAATTCTGCTGACCGACAGTACCAGGAAGATACATGTCAGGCAAAAGGCGCGAAAAAAAATGTGTTGCGCCTGTCAGTCACACTGATAGCAAAATTGAATGTTGTTACAGGACCTTCAGCTGCGGTGTACTAAAACGTCTCTTGGCGCTGGCGGTATATTATACCCCTGTCACACGGCCAGTTTCAATGGCCATCGAGTCGAGAGCCATCGAGATTTTCGATCGCCATTGAACTCGAGGGAGTTGTGGAGCTGCTACACGGCAAATCTCAATGGCCATTGAAATCGTTCTCGTGTCTTACGCCAAGCTCGTGTGGCGCCACAATCGCTGCTTTCGGTTTCGCGCAAATAACAAAAATATATTGACGAAACTTAACTAAATGTTGAAATACACTTTCTTGCAGTCATAAGGCGCGTTCACACTTGTTCAAAAATCCGGCAAGCGAAGCGGATTCGCTCGCCGCAAAAACTAGGACCTGTTCTCATCTGTTGACGCCCGGGCGAGTTGGAACGGCCGCGCCGCTGCTGCTTCTCGCTTTGCGCACCACGTCGCCGCTCGCGACGTACACAGATACAGTGAGAAAAGAGCATAAATTTATGCTGTCTACGTACCACGAGCGTATGCACGCTTACGTACGCTAAACGCAGGCGCATTCTCACATTGAGTTCAGCGTATGCTAGCAGAGAGGCAAAAATAAACTTAGTCTCTAGTGGCGCCATCTGGTAGTCAAAACGGGAACCATTACTGTCAACAAACCGCCTCTCTTAGGCCTAACAGCGGCAGAATCGTCACTCTAAATAAAAAATAAAGCAAATTTATCACTTATACGTTTTCTTCTAGGCAAGATGAGACGAAGCGAAAGACCGGTGCCCCATTTATGACCAGTGAACGGACAGAAAAAGGCAGCAACAACGAGAATTCAGTCCGAAGCGAGGGGTCCGGCTTTGAAGGGCGCCGCCATGTTTGTTGTCGTTCGAAGCAATGCTAGCAACCTTGGGCAACGCTCGAAGGCCCTCGAAATCTCGATAGAGTTCCGGGCTGCTCCGTCGACTTGATAGACTATTGACTCGATGGCCATTCAAACTGGCCGTGTAGCAGCGCTCGATCGCCTTCGAGTCGATAGGCTATCGATTCGAGGGCCTTCGAAATGCCCGTGTGACAGGGGTATTAGTTTCAGAAATGGGGGCAACACCTTCCCACGCCATGGGCAAAATCATATGGAACTGAAACCATAAAAATCATGGGCGGTAATCTTTGGGGTAAGCTGCAAAAAAAAAAAATCACTTGTTTCTCTAACCACAGAGCGCGTTGAAAAAAAAAAAGAGAAAAAGAAAGCTCCACGATTTTTTGTTTAATTAAGGCTTGTGACACTTACAAACAGGCTCAGGTTTGCAACCGAGCCCGCTGTGTGCACCGCCATGCAGCGGAGCTTCCCAAGTGCACAGTCCACAGGCACTTGTACTCAGTTTTTAACCAGCGAGTGACCGGCGGTGGGAGTCGAACACCCCACCTCCCGCAGCCGAGACGGGCGTCTTAGCCACTACGCCACGACTGCGGTGATTAATCCTTGACATATAAAAGCATTTTCCTCGGCGATAAGACATTTCCTCCTTTCCAGGCGTGACGTCAGACAAGCTAGCGCAGCGCCACCCGTGACCGCTTAAACCGGCTTACTGACGCTTCGTCCATGCGCGACGCTTTTCATGTTGTAGGCGGCCGTCACGTGGTGATAACTGGTGATGTGGTGCTCGTTCCGCCATTACTTCTGACCGTGGTCGTCATTTCGACTTCGCATTATTCGCCAACCTACCCGTCCATAACATCAAGACGATCTTTTACCACCAGATTTTCTAAGGTCGACGGCTTTCCTCGGCAACTGAAGGCTTCGCTTATAGCGCTGGTTCTCCCTTCACACTGGATTGAGCGCCTACCCTTGGGTCCTGCTTGGCCTACGCACTACACTTCGCAATGACTGTTCCACATGTGCAGCAGAGCTCACGTCTGTTGCCACTGCTCGTGTTCCTGGCAAATATTTCGAGCACTCGCCAAGCACACCTGTCGACGTTTCCAACAACGCCGGCCGTCTACGCAGCTCTGTGCGCATCACAGTCGGTCAGCCTGCAGGAAAAGGAGGTTCCTTTTCTGCGCAGTTTATTGAGTACGAGCAGACAGTACGGGGGGTTGGCTTGATGTGATTGCATTTGTTATCCTGTTGTTGTGTTCGTATTTCAAGCAGGAATGATATGTCATAGGTTTCCTTTGCACGCGTGGTAGTGATTGTTGTGTTTCGATTTTGTATTTTCTAACGCTTTTAAAAGCTTCCCTTTCGTGAATAAAAATTCAGTTGATAGTCTGCGCTTGTGTTGTGTCTTCTTGTTCGCTTTGGTCCTTGTTTCTTTTTGCGCAGCTAAGTGTGAATGGTAAGCCGAAACCCTTTACAAGTTTAACAGCGGAACTGTATGTGGCTAGCTCCTGGTGTGAGCGTCTACGTATAGGGCTGGGGAAACTCGCGGTTAACGTGACCTGGCCGTCACCCACAACGAGGAAACGTCCGAGCATGCCCCACACCCGTGTTAGTAGAGGCTTCTAAGTTTTGTAACGTTCAAAAGCACTAATGAGAAAGTGTAATCGTAGAGACATTTTCTTTTCGGCACGGAGCAAGTTTGTGAATGGACTTCTTTCAACTGGGATTTGAAGCGCCTCGGAGTGGCCGGAGGCGACATTTCAAGCGGGCAGACGAAAGATGGACGGATCAATACCCTGTGAGCATTCTTTTACAGTTTTTTTCTGTCGTTGCAAGTGAAAGGCGGAAAAGCCATTTTACGACGCGTGGAAAATGGGCAAGAACGTGAATTAACAAGGTAAAAAGTGTTGCTGGTTAATGCCAGATCTTGTGGCGAAAAACAGCGCTTAAAGGGCAACTGCAGCACTTTTTTGAGAATTTCGTGATATTCAAGGATTCGAATCTAAATAGGCTTTACGTGAAGCATGCCAATTGTTTTTGCACTAGCATTTGAAGTAGTTACGTAATGGACGATTGAATTTTGCGCTGCTGCTCAATGCACTGGAGGTGTGCACGTAAGTTCAGCGTGACGTCACGGAAGGTCTGCCTTACATTACCACTGTCGTCAGCCACACCCTGCCCTGACTCGTTAGACGCTGCCAATCAACTCTCGGCAGGGTTTGCCTTTGATGGCGTTCCTTTTTTTCCTTCAAAGCAGGCGTTTGCGCGTTGGAAATGTATACCGATACCTTCGATGACGTCATCATGCGCCCCCCCCCCCCTCCCAACTTGGCGTTGTGCGCTGCGGAGAACCTTAAAGGTCGTCCGGATTTGAATCAGGGACTACTTCACTATTTCAAGCGCTAAACCAAAAAGACTTCGCATGCTTTACCTGCAAGTTTCACACATTCTATCATCTCAAGCTCGTGTATTTCTAAAACCTATGCAGTTTCCCTTTTAAATCAGAGGCGGCGGCAAACGCGTCGCATCCCCACACTTCTTTGTCTCGTGTAAGCGCTGCTTTTTTGCTGCGAAAATGCGGTATTTATTTTTCAAACATTTTGTATATGCCATCGCTCGAATGGCACCCTTAACACGATGTCACCCTTCGAACATTTCCAGCGTTTCTTTTTTCCTCCACTTGCGAACTTCGGCTGTATATTCACTTGTGGAATTAAAAAAAAAGGTGTTATCATCTATTGTACTTTTTTTTCTACAAGACAGGCGCTCCAATGACTAGCGCTCTTCCCGCTGCCACACTACTTCTCTGAGCGGCGCATTAGGTAGGCCACGGCTCGCAGTCAATGCCAGGTTAGAGGAAATAGCTGACACATTGCTTCCTAACGTCAGCAGCTGTATAGGTAAAAATAAAATGAACTTAAGTTTCAGAAGCACAGAGTGAAACAAATGTGTACTGAGCGAGCACGAAATGCTGCCGCAGGACTGAACTGGTGCCTTTAAACACTGCGGCTTTACCGCATAGACCCTTGGAAAGAGGGGCGGTGAAGGGACAAGACTCCCTGCTTCCTCTGCCTGCAATTGCTTCAAGAAATGTCAACTTCATGCTTCGCAATCCTTTCTTCATAATGGCAGACATTTCGCTTAATTGCCTATTTGCCATAGCAATGCAGGAAAAACAACATGTAGTGTTCGCCTGCCCTGAGCCTCACTACATGTATTGCCGAGAAAACGGCCCGGCTAAGACGGAGACCTCCGCGATAACATGCATAATAACTGTTCAGTTATTACAAAACTTTCGAAAAAGTCATAAGCCAAGCTTTAATTTCGACATCTGATGTCACGGTTACGTTATACTGACATGACACACTCGGCGAAGTCCTCCAGTGCTCACTGAGTAATTTTTGACTATCGCTACCAACATATATGCTTTGCCAAAATCAGACCTGTGAAATTACATGCGACACACTCAGCATGTTCCGCAAATGGGAAACAAGCACCCTGGTCATGCCGTGAAGCTCTTTTTTTTCGCCGTCATCCATTCGGCAATGAATGGGGAAGGAAAAAAAGAAAAATAATAAATAACGCTTAGGACATTTACAAATAAAGGGGACAAAAGGGAGAGGCGGCAAAAAGACATGGGGCAGAAATGTCCGCCATGTATCAATTCTGCTGACCGACAGTACCAGGAAGATACATGTCAGGCAAAAGGCGCGAAAAAAAATGTGTTGCGCCTGTCAGTCACACTGATAGCAAAATTGAATGTTGTTACAGGACCTTCAGCTGCGGTGTACTAAAACGTCTCTTGGCGCTGGCGGTATATTATACCCCTGTCACACGGCCAGTTTCAATGGCCATCGAGTCGAGAGCCATCGAGATTTTCGATCGCCATTGAACTCGAGGGAGTTGTGGAGCTGCTACACGGCAAATCTCAATGGCCATTGAAATCGTTCTCGTGTCTTACGCCAAGCTCGTGTGGCGCCACAATCGCTGCTTTCGGTTTCGCGCAAATAACAAAAATATATTGACGAAACTTAACTAAATGTTGAAATACACTTTATTGCAGTCATAAGGCGCGTTCACACTTGTTCAAAAATCCGGCAAGCGAAGCGGATTCGCTCGCCGCAAAAACTAGGACCTGTTCTCATCTGTTGACGCCCGGGCGAGTTGGAACGGCCGCGCCGCTGCTGCTTCTCGCTTTGCGCACCACGTCGCCGCTCGCGACGTACACAGATACAGTGAGAAAAGAGCATAAATTTATGCTGTCTACGTACCACGAGCGTATGCACGCTTACGTACGCTAAACGCAGGCGCATTCTCACATTGAGTTCAGCGTATGCTAGCAGAGAGGCAAAAATAAACTTAGTCTCTAGTGGCGCCATCTGGTAGTCAAAACGGGAACCATTACTGTCAACAAACCGCCTCTCTTAGGCCTAACAGCGGCAGAATCGTCACTCTAAATAAAAAATAAAGCAAATTTATCACTTATACGTTTTCTTCTAGGCAAGATGAGACGAAGCGAAAGACCGGTGCCCCATTTATGACCAGTGAACGGACAGAAAAAGGCAGCAACAACGAGAATTCAGTCCGAAGCGAGGGGTCCGGCTTTGAAGGGCGCCGCCATGTTTGTTGTCGTTCGAAGCAATGCTAGCAACCTTGGGCAACGCTCGAAGGCCCTCGAAATCTCGATAGAGTTCCGGGCTGCTCCGTCGACTCGATAGACTATTGACTCGATGGCCATTCAAACTGGCCGTGTAGCAGCGCTCGATCGCCTTCGAGTCGATAGGCTATCGATTCGAGGGCCTTCGAAATGCCCGTGTGACAGGGGTATTAGTTTCAGAAATGGGGGCAACACCTTCCCACGCCATGGGCAAAATCATATGGAACTGAAACCATAAAAATCATGGGCGGTAATCTTTGGGGTAAGCTGCAAAAAAAAAAAATCACTTGTTTCTCTAACCACAGAGCGCGTTGAAAAAAAAAAGAGAAAAAGAAAGCTCCACGATTTTTTGTTTAATTAAGGCTTGTGACACTTACAAACAGGCTCAGGTTTGCAACCGAGCCCGCTGTGTGCACCGCCATGCAGCGGAGCTTCCCAAGTGCACAGTCCACAGGCACTTGTACTCAGTTTTTAACCAGCGAGTGACCGGCGGTGGGAGTCGAACACCCCACCTCCCGCAGCCGAGACGGGCGTCTTAGCCACTACGCCACGACTGCGGTGATTAATCCTTGACATATAAAAGCATTTTCCTCGGCGATAAGACATTTCCTCCTTTCCAGGCGTGACGTCAGACAAGCTAGCGCAGCGCCACCCGTGACCGCTTAAACCGGCTTACTGACGCTTCGTCCATGCGCGACGCTTTTCATGTTGTAGGCGGCCGTCACGTGGTGATAACTGGTGATGTGGTGCTCGTTCCGCCATTACTTCTGACCGTGGTCGTCATTTCGACTTCGCATTATTCGCCAACCTACCCGTCCATAACATCAAGACGATCTTTTACCACCAGATTTTCTAAGGTCGACGGCTTTCCTCGGCAACTGAAGGCTTCGCTTATAGCGCTGGTTCTCCCTTCACACTGGATTGAGCGCCTACCCTTGGGTCCTGCTTGGCCTACGCACTACACTTCGCAATGACTGTTCCACATGTGCAGCAGAGCTCACGTCTGTTGCCACTGCTCGTGTTCCTGGCAAATATTTCGAGCACTCGCCAAGCACACCTGTCGACGTTTCCAACAACGCCGGCCGTCTACGCAGCTCTGTGCGCATCACAGTCGGTCAGCCTGCAGGAAAAGGAGGTTCCTTTTCTGCGCAGTTTATTGAGTACGAGCAGACAGTACGGGGGGTTGGCTTGATGTGATTGCATTTGTTATCCTGTTGTTGTGTTCGTATTTCAAGCAGGAATGATATGTCATAGGTTTCCTTTGCACGCGTGGTAGTGATTGTTGTGTTTCGATTTTGTATTTTCTAACGCTTTTAAAAGCTTCCCTTTCGTGAATAAAAATTCAGTTGATAGTCTGCGCTTGTGTTGTGTCTTCTTGTTCGCTTTGGTCCTCGTTTCTTTTTGCGCAGCTAAGTGTGAATGGTAAGCCGAAACCCTTTACAAGTTTAACAGCGGAACTGTATGTGGCTAGCTCCTGGTGTGAGCGTCTACGTATAGGGCTGGGGAAACTCGCGGTTAACGTGACCTGGCCGTCACCCACAACGAGGAAACGTCCGAGCATGCCCCACACCCGTGTTAGTAGAGGCTTCTAAGTTTTGTAACGTTCAAAAGCACTAATGAGAAAGTGTAATCGTAGAGACATTTTCTTTTCGGCACGGAGCAAGTTTGTGAATGGACTTCTTTCAACTGGGATTTGAAGCGCCTCGGAGTGGCCGGAGGCGACATTTCAAGCGGGCAGACGAAAGATGGACGGATCAATACCCTGTGAGCATTCTTTTACAGTTTTTTTCTGTCGTTGCAAGTGAAAGGCGGAAAAGCCATTTTACGACGCGTGGAAAATGGGCAAGAACGTGAATTAACAAGGTAAAAAGTGTTGCTGGTTAATGCCAGATCTTGTGGCGAAAAACAGCGCTTAAAGGGCAACTGCAGCACTTTTTTGAGAATTTCGTGATATTCAAGGATTCGAATCTAAATAGGCTTTACGTGAAGCATGCCAATTGTTTTTGCACTAGCATTTGAAGTAGTTACGTAATGGACGATTGAATTTTGCGCTGCTGCTCAATGCACTGGAGGTGTGCACGTAAGTTCAGCGTGACGTCACGGAAGGTCTGCCTTACATTACCACTGTCGTCAGCCACACCCTGCCCTGACTCGTTAGACGCTGCCAATCAACTCTCGGCAGGGTTTGCCTTTGATGGCGTTCCTTTTTTTCCTTCAAAGCAGGCGTTTGCGCGTTGGAAATGTATACCGATACCTTCGATGACGTCATCATGCGCCCCCCCCCCCCCCCCTCCCAACTTGGCGTTGTGCGCTGCGGAGAACCTTAAAGGTCGTCCGGATTTGAATCAGGGACTACTTCACTATTTCAAGCGCTAAACCAAAAAGACTTCGCATGCTTTACCTGCAAGTTTCACACATTCTATCATCTCAAGCTCGTGTATTTCTAAAACCTATGCAGTTTCCCTTTTAAATCAGAGGCGGCGGCAAACGCGTCGCATCCCCACACTTCTTTGTCTCGTGTAAGCGCTGCTTTTTTGCTGCGAAAATGCGGTATTTATTTTTCAAACATTTTGTATATGCCATCGCTCGAATGGCACCCTTAACACGATGTCACCCTTCGAACATTTCCAGCGTTTCTTTTTTCCTCCACTTGCGAACTTCGGCTGTATATTCACTTGTGGAATTAAAAAAAAAGGTGTTATCATCTATTGTACTTTTTTTTCTACAAGACAGGCGCTCCAATGACTAGCGCTCTTCCCGCTGCCACACTACTTCTCTGAGCGGCGCATTAGGTAGGCCACGGCTCGCAGTCAATGCCAGGTTAGAGGAAATAGCTGACACATTGCTTCCTAACGTCAGCAGCTGTATAGGTAAAAATAAAATGAACTTAAGTTTCAGAAGCACAGAGTGAAACAAATGTGTACTGAGCGAGCACGAAATGCTGCCGCAGGACTGAACTGGTGCCTTTAAACACTGCGGCTTTACCGCATAGACCCTTGGAAAGAGGGGCGGTGAAGGGACAAGACTCCCTGCTTCCTCTGCCTGCAATTGCTTCAAGAAATGTCAACTTCATGCTTCGCAATCCTTTCTTCATAATGGCAGACATTTCGCTTAATTGCCTATTTGCCATAGCAATGCAGGAAAAACAACATGTAGTGTTCGCCTGCCCTGAGCCTCACTACATGTATTGCCGAGAAAACGGCCCGGCTAAGACGGAGACCTCCGCGATAACATGCATAATAACTGTTCAGTTATTACAAAACTTTCGAAAAAGTCATAAGCCAAGCTTTAATTTCGACATCTGATGTCACGGTTACGTTATACTGACATGACACACTCGGCGAAGTCCTCCAGTGCTCACTGAGTAATTTTTGACTATCGCTACCAACATATATGCTTTGCCAAAATCAGACCTGTGAAATTACATGCGACACACTCAGCATGTTCCGCAAATGGGAAACAAGCACCCTGGTCATGCCGTGAAGCTCTTTTTTTTCGCCGTCATCCATTCGGCAATGAATGGGGAAGGAAAAAAAGAAAAATAATAAATAACGCTTAGGACATTTACAAATAAAGGGGACAAAAGGGAGAGGCGGCAAAAAGACATGGGGCAGAAATGTCCGCCATGTATCAATTCTGCTGACCGACAGTACCAGGAAGATACATGTCAGGCAAAAGGCGCGAAAAAAAATGTGTTGCGCCTGTCAGTCACACTGATAGCAAAATTGAATGTTGTTACAGGACCTTCAGCTGCGGTGTACTAAAACGTCTCTTGGCGCTGGCGGTATATTATACCCCTGTCACACGGCCAGTTTCAATGGCCATCGAGTCGAGAGCCATCGAGATTTTCGATCGCCATTGAACTCGAGGGAGTTGTGGAGCTGCTACACGGCAAATCTCAATGGCCATTGAAATCGTTCTCGTGTCTTACGCCAAGCTCGTGTGGCGCCACAATCGCTGCTTTCGGTTTCGCGCAAATAACAAAAATATATTGACGAAACTTAACTAAATGTTGAAATACACTTTATTGCAGTCATAAGGCGCGTTCACACTTGTTCAAAAATCCGGCAAGCGAAGCGGATTCGCTCGCCGCAAAAACTAGGACCTGTTCTCATCTGTTGACGCCCGGGCGAGTTGGAACGGCCGCGCCGCTGCTGCTTCTCGCTTTGCGCACCACGTCGCCGCTCGCGACGTACACAGATACAGTGAGAAAAGAGCATAAATTTATGCTGTCTACGTACCACGAGCGTATGCACGCTTACGTACGCTAAACGCAGGCGCATTCTCACATTGAGTTCAGCGTATGCTAGCAGAGAGGCAAAAATAAACTTAGTCTCTAGTGGCGCCATCTGGTAGTCAAAACGGGAACCATTACTGTCAACAAACCGCCTCTCTTAGGCCTAACAGCGGCAGAATCGTCACTCTAAATAAAAAATAAAGCAAATTTATCACTTATACGTTTTCTTCTAGGCAAGATGAGACGAAGCGAAAGACCGGTGCCCCATTTATGACCAGTGAACGGACAGAAAAAGGCAGCAACAACGAGAATTCAGTCCGAAGCGAGGGGTCCGGCTTTGAAGGGCGCCGCCATGTTTGTTGTCGTTCGAAGCAATGCTAGCAACCTTGGGCAACGCTCGAAGGCCCTCGAAATCTCGATAGAGTTCCGGGCTGCTCCGTCGACTCGATAGACTATTGACTCGATGGCCATTCAAACTGGCCGTGTAGCAGCGCTCGATCGCCTTCGAGTCGATAGGCTATCGATTCGAGGGCCTTCGAAATGCCCGTGTGACAGGGGTATTAGTTTCAGAAATGGGGGCAACACCTTCCCACGCCATGGGCAAAATCATATGGAACTGAAACCATAAAAATCATGGGCGGTAATCTTTGGGGTAAGCTGCAAAAAAAAAAAAATCACTTGTTTCTCTAACCACAGAGCGCGTTGAAAAAAAAAAGAGAAAAAGAAAGCTCCACGATTTTTTGTTTAATTAAGGCTTGTGACACTTACAAACAGGCTCAGGTTTGCAACCGAGCCCGCTGTGTGCACCGCCATGCAGCGGAGCTTCCCAAGTGCACAGTCCACAGGCACTTGTACTCAGTTTTTAACCAGCGAGTGACCGGCGGTGGGAGTCGAACACCCCACCTCCCGCAGCCGAGACGGGCGTCTTAGCCACTACGCCACGACTGCGGTGATTAATCCTTGACATATAAAAGCATTTTCCTCGGCGATAAGACATTTCCTCCTTTCCAGGCGTGACGTCAGACAAGCTAGCGCAGCGCCACCCGTGACCGCTTAAACCGGCTTACTGACGCTTCGTCCATGCGCGACGCTTTTCATGTTGTAGGCGGCCGTCACGTGGTGATAACTGGTGATGTGGTGCTCGTTCCGCCATTACTTCTGACCGTGGTCGTCATTTCGACTTCGCATTATTCGCCAACCTACCCGTCCATAACATCAAGACGATCTTTTACCACCAGATTTTCTAAGGTCGACGGCTTTCCTCGGCAACTGAAGGCTTCGCTTATAGCGCTGGTTCTCCCTTCACACTGGATTGAGCGCCTACCCTTGGGTCCTGCTTGGCCTACGCACTACACTTCGCAATGACTGTTCCACATGTGCAGCAGAGCTCACGTCTGTTGCCACTGCTCGTGTTCCTGGCAAATATTTCGAGCACTCGCCAAGCACACCTGTCGACGTTTCCAACAACGCCGGCCGTCTACGCAGCTCTGTGCGCATCACAGTCGGTCAGCCTGCAGGAAAAGGAGGTTCCTTTTCTGCGCAGTTTATTGAGTACGAGCAGACAGTACGGGGGGTTGGCTTGATGTGATTGCATTTGTTATCCTGTTGTTGTGTTCGTATTTCAAGCAGGAATGATATGTCATAGGTTTCCTTTGCACGCGTGGTAGTGATTGTTGTGTTTCGATTTTGTATTTTCTAACGCTTTTAAAAGCTTCCCTTTCGTGAATAAAAATTCAGTTGATAGTCTGCGCTTGTGTTGTGTCTTCTTGTTCGCTTTGGTCCTCGTTTCTTTTTGCGCAGCTAAGTGTGAATGGTAAGCCGAAACCCTTTACAAGTTTAACAGCGGAACTGTATGTGGCTAGCTCCTGGTGTGAGCGTCTACGTATAGGGCTGGGGAAACTCGCGGTTAACGTGACCTGGCCGTCACCCACAACGAGGAAACGTCCGAGCATGCCCCACACCCGTGTTAGTAGAGGCTTCTAAGTTTTGTAACGTTCAAAAGCACTAATGAGAAAGTGTAATCGTAGAGACATTTTCTTTTCGGCACGGAGCAAGTTTGTGAATGGACTTCTTTCAACTGGGATTTGAAGCGCCTCGGAGTGGCCGGAGGCGACATTTCAAGCGGGCAGACGAAAGATGGACGGATCAATACCCTGTGAGCATTCTTTTACAGTTTTTTTCTGTCGTTGCAAGTGAAAGGCGGAAAAGCCATTTTACGACGCGTGGAAAATGGGCAAGAACGTGAATTAACAAGGTAAAAAGTGTTGCTGGTTAATGCCAGATCTTGTGGCGAAAAACAGCGCTTAAAGGGCAACTGCAGCACTTTTTTGAGAATTTCGTGATATTCAAGGATTCGAATCTAAATAGGCTTTACGTGAAGCATGCCAATTGTTTTTGCACTAGCATTTGAAGTAGTTACGTAATGGACGATTGAATTTTGCGCTGCTGCTCAATGCACTGGAGGTGTGCACGTAAGTTCAGCGTGACGTCACGGAAGGTCTGCCTTACATTACCACTGTCGTCAGCCACACCCTGCCCTGACTCGTTAGACGCTGCCAATCAACTCTCGGCAGGGTTTGCCTTTGATGGCGTTCCTTTTTTTCCTTCAAAGCAGGCGTTTGCGCGTTGGAAATGTATACCGATACCTTCGATGACGTCATCATGCGCCCCCCCCCCCCCTCCCAACTTGGCGTTGTGCGCTGCGGAGAACCTTAAAGGTCGTCCGGATTTGAATCAGGGACTACTTCACTATTTCAAGCGCTAAACCAAAAAGACTTCGCATGCTTTACCTGCAAGTTTCACACATTCTATCATCTCAAGCTCGTGTATTTCTAAAACCTATGCAGTTTCCCTTTTAAATCAGAGGCGGCGGCAAACGCGTCGCATCCCCACACTTCTTTGTCTCGTGTAAGCGCTGCTTTTTTGCTGCGAAAATGCGGTATTTATTTTTCAAACATTTTGTATATGCCATCGCTCGAATGGCACCCTTAACACGATGTCACCCTTCGAACATTTCCAGCGTTTCTTTTTTCCTCCACTTGCGAACTTCGGCTGTATATTCACTTGTGGAATTAAAAAAAAAGGTGTTATCATCTATTGTACTTTTTTTTCTACAAGACAGGCGCTCCAATGACTAGCGCTCTTCCCGCTGCCACACTACTTCTCTGAGCGGCGCATTAGGTAGGCCACGGCTCGCAGTCAATGCCAGGTTAGAGGAAATAGCTGACACATTGCTTCCTAACGTCAGCAGCTGTATAGGTAAAAATAAAATGAACTTAAGTTTCAGAAGCACAGAGTGAAACAAATGTGTACTGAGCGAGCACGAAATGCTGCCGCAGGACTGAACTGGTGCCTTTAAACACTGCGGCTTTACCGCATAGACCCTTGGAAAGAGGGGCGGTGAAGGGACAAGACTCCCTGCTTCCTCTGCCTGCAATTGCTTCAAGAAATGTCAACTTCATGCTTCGCAATCCTTTCTTCATAATGGCAGACATTTCGCTTAATTGCCTATTTGCCATAGCAATGCAGGAAAAACAACATGTAGTGTTCGCCTGCCCTGAGCCTCACTACATGTATTGCCGAGAAAACGGCCCGGCTAAGACGGAGACCTCCGCGATAACATGCATAATAACTGTTCAGTTATTACAAAACTTTCGAAAAAGTCATAAGCCAAGCTTTAATTTCGACATCTGATGTCACGGTTACGTTATACTGACATGACACACTCGGCGAAGTCCTCCAGTGCTCACTGAGTAATTTTTGACTATCGCTACCAACATATATGCTTTGCCAAAATCAGACCTGTGAAATTACATGCGACACACTCAGCATGTTCCGCAAATGGGAAACAAGCACCCTGGTCATGCCGTGAAGCTCTTTTTTTTCGCCGTCATCCATTCGGCAATGAATGGGGAAGGAAAAAAAGAAAAATAATAAATAACGCTTAGGACATTTACAAATAAAGGGGACAAAAGGGAGAGGCGGCAAAAAGACATGGGGCAGAAATGTCCGCCATGTATCAATTCTGCTGACCGACAGTACCAGGAAGATACATGTCAGGCAAAAGGCGCGAAAAAAAATGTGTTGCGCCTGTCAGTCACACTGATAGCAAAATTGAATGTTGTTACAGGACCTTCAGCTGCGGTGTACTAAAACGTCTCTTGGCGCTGGCGGTATATTATACCCCTGTCACACGGCCAGTTTCAATGGCCATCGAGTCGAGAGCCATCGAGATTTTCGATCGCCATTGAACTCGAGGGAGTTGTGGAGCTGCTACACGGCAAATCTCAATGGCCATTGAAATCGTTCTCGTGTCTTACGCCAAGCTCGTGTGGCGCCACAATCGCTGCTTTCGGTTTCGCGCAAATAACAAAAATATATTGACGAAACTTAACTAAATGTTGAAATACACTTTCTTGCAGTCATAAGGCGCGTTCACACTTGTTCAAAAATCCGGCAAGCGAAGCGGATTCGCTCGCCGCAAAAACTAGGACCTGTTCTCATCTGTTGACGCCCGGGCGAGTTGGAACGGCCGCGCCGCTGCAGCTTCTCGCTTTGCGCACCACGTCGCCGCTCGCGACGTACACAGATACAGTGAGAAAAGAGCATAAATTTATGCTGTCTACGTACCACGAGCGTATGCACGCTTACGTACGCTAAACGCAGGCGCATTCTCACATTGAGTTCAGCGTATGCTAGCAGAGAGGCAAAAATAAACTTAGTCTCTAGTGGCGCCATCTGGTAGTCAAAACGGGAACCATTACTGTCAACAAACCGCCTCTCTTAGGCCTAACAGCGGCAGAATCGTCACTCTAAATAAAAAATAAAGCAAATTTATCACTTATACGTTTTCTTCTAGGCAAGATGAGACGAAGCGAAAGACCGGTGCCCCATTTATGACCAGTGAACGGACAGAAAAAGGCAGCAACAACGAGAATTCAGTCCGAAGCGAGGGGTCCGGCTTTGAAGGGCGCCGCCATGTTTGTTGTCGTTCGAAGCAATGCTAGCAACCTTGGGCAACGCTCGAAGGCCCTCGAAATCTCGATAGAGTTCCGGGCTGCTCCGTCGACTCGATAGACTATTGACTCGATGGCCATTCAAACTGGCCGTGTAGCAGCGCTCGATCGCCTTCGAGTCGATAGGCTATCGATTCGAGGGCCTTCGAAATGCCCGTGTGACAGGGGTATTAGTTTCAGAAATGGGGGCAACACCTTCCCACGCCATGGGCAAAATCATATGGAACTGAAACCATAAAAATCATGGGCGGTAATCTTTGGGGTAAGCTGCAAAAAAAAAAAAAATCACTTGTTTCTCTAACCACAGAGCGCGTTGAAAAAAAAAAAGAGAAAAAGAAAGCTCCACGATTTTTTGTTTAATTAAGGCTTGTGACACTTACAAACAGGCTCAGGTTTGCAACCGAGCCCGCTGTGTGCACCGCCATGCAGCGGAGCTTCCCAAGTGCACAGTCCACAGGCACTTGTACTCAGTTTTTAACCAGCGAGTGACCGGCGGTGGGAGTCGAACACCCCACCTCCCGCAGCCGAGACGGGCGTCTTAGCCACTACGCCACGACTGCGGTGATTAATCCTTGACATATAAAAGCATTTTCCTCGGCGATAAGACATTTCCTCCTTTCCAGGCGTGACGTCAGACAAGCTAGCGCAGCGCCACCCGTGACCGCTTAAACCGGCTTACTGACGCTTCGTCCATGCGCGACGCTTTTCATGTTGTAGGCGGCCGTCACGTGGTGATAACTGGTGATGTGGTGCTCGTTCCGCCATTACTTCTGACCGTGGTCGTCATTTCGACTTCGCATTATTCGCCAACCTACCCGTCCATAACATCAAGACGATCTTTTACCACCAGATTTTCTAAGGTCGACGGCTTTCCTCGGCAACTGAAGGCTTCGCTTATAGCGCTGGTTCTCCCTTCACACTGGATTGAGCGCCTACCCTTGGGTCCTGCTTGGCCTACGCACTACACTTCGCAATGACTGTTCCACATGTGCAGCAGAGCTCACGTCTGTTGCCACTGCTCGTGTTCCTGGCAAATATTTCGAGCACTCGCCAAGCACACCTGTCGACGTTTCCAACAACGCCGGCCGTCTACGCAGCTCTGTGCGCATCACAGTCGGTCAGCCTGCAGGAAAAGGAGGTTCCTTTTCTGCGCAGTTTATTGAGTACGAGCAGACAGTACGGGGGGTTGGCTTGATGTGATTGCATTTGTTATCCTGTTGTTGTGTTCGTATTTCAAGCAGGAATGATATGTCATAGGTTTCCTTTGCACGCGTGGTAGTGATTGTTGTGTTTCGATTTTGTATTTTCTAACGCTTTTAAAAGCTTCCCTTTCGTGAATAAAAATTCAGTTGATAGTCTGCGCTTGTGTTGTGTCTTCTTGTTCGCTTTGGTCCTCGTTTCTTTTTGCGCAGCTAAGTGTGAATGGTAAGCCGAAACCCTTTACAAGTTTAACAGCGGAACTGTATGTGGCTAGCTCCTGGTGTGAGCGTCTACGTATAGGGCTGGGGAAACTCGCGGTTAACGTGACCTGGCCGTCACCCACAACGAGGAAACGTCCGAGCATGCCCCACACCCGTGTTAGTAGAGGCTTCTAAGTTTTGTAACGTTCAAAAGCACTAATGAGAAAGTGTAATCGTAGAGACATTTTCTTTTCGGCACGGAGCAAGTTTGTGAATGGACTTCTTTCAACTGGGATTTGAAGCGCCTCGGAGTGGCCGGAGGCGACATTTCAAGCGGGCAGACGAAAGATGGACGGATCAATACCCTGTGAGCATTCTTTTACAGTTTTTTTCTGTCGTTGCAAGTGAAAGGCGGAAAAGCCATTTTACGACGCGTGGAAAATGGGCAAGAACGTGAATTAACAAGGTAAAAAGTGTTGCTGGTTAATGCCAGATCTTGTGGCGAAAAACAGCGCTTAAAGGGCAACTGCAGCACTTTTTTGAGAATTTCGTGATATTCAAGGATTCGAATCTAAATAGGCTTTACGTGAAGCATGCCAATTGTTTTTGCACTAGCATTTGAAGTAGTTACGTAATGGACGATTGAATTTTGCGCTGCTGCTCAATGCACTGGAGGTGTGCACGTAAGTTCAGCGTGACGTCACGGAAGGTCTGCCTTACATTACCACTGTCGTCAGCCACACCCTGCCCTGACTCGTTAGACGCTGCCAATCAACTCTCGGCAGGGTTTGCCTTTGATGGCGTTCCTTTTTTTCCTTCAAAGCAGGCGTTTGCGCGTTGGAAATGTATACCGATACCTTCGATGACGTCATCATGCGCCCCCCCCCCCCCTCCCAACTTGGCGTTGTGCGCTGCGGAGAACCTTAAAGGTCGTCCGGATTTGAATCAGGGACTACTTCACTATTTCAAGCGCTAAACCAAAAAGACTTCGCATGCTTTACCTGCAAGTTTCACACATTCTATCATCTCAAGCTCGTGTATTTCTAAAACCTATGCAGTTTCCCTTTTAAATCAGAGGCGGCGGCAAACGCGTCGCATCCCCACACTTCTTTGTCTCGTGTAAGCGCTGCTTTTTTGCTGCGAAAATGCGGTATTTATTTTTCAAACATTTTGTATATGCCATCGCTCGAATGGCACCCTTAACACGATGTCACCCTTCGAACATTTCCAGCGTTTCTTTTTTCCTCCACTTGCGAACTTCGGCTGTATATTCACTTGTGGAATTAAAAAAAAAGGTGTTATCATCTATTGTACTTTTTTTTCTACAAGACAGGCGCTCCAATGACTAGCGCTCTTCCCGCTGCCACACTACTTCTCTGAGCGGCGCATTAGGTAGGCCACGGCTCGCAGTCAATGCCAGGTTAGAGGAAATAGCTGACACATTGCTTCCTAACGTCAGCAGCTGTATAGGTAAAAATAAAATGAACTTAAGTTTCAGAAGCACAGAGTGAAACAAATGTGTACTGAGCGAGCACGAAATGCTGCCGCAGGACTGAACTGGTGCCTTTAAACACTGCGGCTTTACCGCATAGACCCTTGGAAAGAGGGGCGGTGAAGGGACAAGACTCCCTGCTTCCTCTGCCTGCAATTGCTTCAAGAAATGTCAACTTCATGCTTCGCAATCCTTTCTTCATAATGGCAGACATTTCGCTTAATTGCCTATTTGCCATAGCAATGCAGGAAAAACAACATGTAGTGTTCGCCTGCCCTGAGCCTCACTACATGTATTGCCGAGAAAACGGCCCGGCTAAGACGGAGACCTCCGCGATAACATGCATAATAACTGTTCAGTTATTACAAAACTTTCGAAAAAGTCATAAGCCAAGCTTTAATTTCGACATCTGATGTCACGGTTACGTTATACTGACATGACACACTCGGCGAAGTCCTCCAGTGCTCACTGAGTAATTTTTGACTATCGCTACCAACATATATGCTTTGCCAAAATCAGACCTGTGAAATTACATGCGACACACTCAGCATGTTCCGCAAATGGGAAACAAGCACCCTGGTCATGCCGTGAAGCTCTTTTTTTTCGCCGTCATCCATTCGGCAATGAATGGGGAAGGAAAAAAAGAAAAATAATAAATAACGCTTAGGACATTTACAAATAAAGGGGACAAAAGGGAGAGGCGGCAAAAAGACATGGGGCAGAAATGTCCGCCATGTATCAATTCTGCTGACCGACAGTACCAGGAAGATACATGTCAGGCAAAAGGCGCGAAAAAAAATGTGTTGCGCCTGTCAGTCACACTGATAGCAAAATTGAATGTTGTTACAGGACCTTCAGCTGCGGTGTACTAAAACGTCTCTTGGCGCTGGCGGTATATTATACCCCTGTCACACGGCCAGTTTCAATGGCCATCGAGTCGAGAGCCATCGAGATTTTCGATCGCCATTGAACTCGAGGGAGTTGTGGAGCTGCTACACGGCAAATCTCAATGGCCATTGAAATCGTTCTCGTGTCTTACGCCAAGCTCGTGTGGCGCCACAATCGCTGCTTTCGGTTTCGCGCAAATAACAAAAATATATTGACGAAACTTAACTAAATGTTGAAATACACTTTCTTGCAGTCATAAGGCGCGTTCACACTTGTTCAAAAATCCGGCAAGCGAAGCGGATTCGCTCGCCGCAAAAACTAGGACCTGTTCTCATCTGTTGACGCCCGGGCGAGTTGGAACGGCCGCGCCGCTGCTGCTTCTCGCTTTGCGCACCACGTCGCCGCTCGCGACGTACACAGATACAGTGAGAAAAGAGCATAAATTTATGCTGTCTACGTACCACGAGCGTATGCACGCTTACGTACGCTAAACGCAGGCGCATTCTCACATTGAGTTCAGCGTATGCTAGCAGAGAGGCAAAAATAAACTTAGTCTCTAGTGGCGCCATCTGGTAGTCAAAACGGGAACCATTACTGTCAACAAACCGCCTCTCTTAGGCCTAACAGCGGCAGAATCGTCACTCTAAATAAAAAATAAAGCAAATTTATCACTTATACGTTTTCTTCTAGGCAAGATGAGACGAAGCGAAAGACCGGTGCCCCATTTATGACCAGTGAACGGACAGAAAAAGGCAGCAACAACGAGAATTCAGTCCGAAGCGAGGGGTCCGGCTTTGAAGGGCGCCGCCATGTTTGTTGTCGTTCGAAGCAATGCTAGCAACCTTGGGCAACGCTCGAAGGCCCTCGAAATCTCGCTAGAGTTCCGGGCTGCTCCGTCGACTCGATAGACTATTGACTCGATGGCCATTCAAACTGGCCGTGTAGCAGCGCTCGATCGCCTTCGAGTCGATAGGCTATCGATTCGAGGGCCTTCGAAATGCCCGTGTGACAGGGGTATTAGTTTCAGAAATGGGGGCAACACCTTCCCACGCCATGGGCAAAATCATATGGAACTGAAACCATAAAAATCATGGGCGGTAATCTTTGGGGTAAGCTGCAAAAAAAAAAAATCACTTGTTTCTCTAACCACAGAGCGCGTTGAAAAAAAAAAGAGAAAAAGAAAGCTCCACGATTTTTTGTTTAATTAAGGCTTGTGACACTTACAAACAGGCTCAGGTTTGCAACCGAGCCCGCTGTGTGCACCGCCATGCAGCGGAGCTTCCCAAGTGCACAGTCCACAGGCACTTGTACTCAGTTTTTAACCAGCGAGTGACCGGCGGTGGGAGTCGAACACCCCACCTCCCGCAGCCGAGACGGGCGTCTTAGCCACTACGCCACGACTGCGGTGATTAATCCTTGACATATAAAAGCATTTTCCTCGGCGATAAGACATTTCCTCCTTTCCAGGCGTGACGTCAGACAAGCTAGCGCAGCGCCACCCGTGACCGCTTAAACCGGCTTACTGACGCTTCGTCCATGCGCGACGCTTTTCATGTTGTAGGCGGCCGTCACGTGGTGATAACTGGTGATGTGGTGCTCGTTCCGCCATTACTTTTGACCGTGGTCGTCATTTCGACTTCGCATTATTCGCCAACCTACCCGTCCATAACATCAAGACGATCTTTTACCACCAGATTTTCTAAGGTCGACGGCTTTCCTCGGCAACTGAAGGCTTCGCTTATAGCGCTGGTTCTCCCTTCACACTGGATTGAGCGCCTACCCTTGGGTCCTGCTTGGCCTACGCACTACACTTCGCAATGACTGTTCCACATGTGCAGCAGAGCTCACGTCTGTTGCCACTGCTCGTGTTCCTGGCAAATATTTCGAGCACTCGCCAAGCACACCTGTCGACGTTTCCAACAACGCCGGCCGTCTACGCAGCTCTGTGCGCATCACAGTCGGTCAGCCTGCAGGAAAAGGAGGTTCCTTTTCTGCGCAGTTTATTGAGTACGAGCAGACAGTACGGGGGGTTGGCTTGATGTGATTGCATTTGTTATCCTGTTGTTGTGTTCGTATTTCAAGCAGGAATGATATGTCATAGGTTTCCTTTGCACGCGTGGTAGTGATTGTTGTGTTTCGATTTTGTATTTTCTAACGCTTTTAAAAGCTTCCCTTTCGTGAATAAAAATTCAGTTGATAGTCTGCGCTTGTGTTGTGTCTTCTTGTTCGCTTTGGTCCTCGTTTCTTTTTGCGCAGCTAAGTGTGAATGGTAAGCCGAAACCCTTTACAAGTTTAACAGCGGAACTGTATGTGGCTAGCTCCTGGTGTGAGCGTCTACGTATAGGGCTGGGGAAACTCGCGGTTAACGTGACCTGGCCGTCACCCACAACGAGGAAACGTCCGAGCATGCCCCACACCCGTGTTAGTAGAGGCTTCTAAGTTTTGTAACGTTCAAAAGCACTAATGAGAAAGTGTAATCGTAGAGACATTTTCTTTTCGGCACGGAGCAAGTTTGTGAATGGACTTCTTTCAACTGGGATTTGAAGCGCCTCGGAGTGGCCGGAGGCGACATTTCAAGCGGGCAGACGAAAGATGGACGGATCAATACCCTGTGAGCATTCTTTTACAGTTTTTTTCTGTCGTTGCAAGTGAAAGGCGGAAAAGCCATTTTACGACGCGTGGAAAATGGGCAAGAACGTGAATTAACAAGGTAAAAAGTGTTGCTGGTTAATGCCAGATCTTGTGGCGAAAAACAGCGCTTAAAGGGCAACTGCAGCACTTTTTTGAGAATTTCGTGATATTCAAGAATTCGAATCTAAATAGGCTTTACGTGAAGCATGCCAATTGTTTTTGCACTAGCATTTGAAGTAGTTACGTAATGGACGATTGAATTTTGCGCTGCTGCTCAATGCACTGGAGGTGTGCACGTAAGTTCAGCGTGACGTCACGGAAGGTCTGCCTTACATTACCACTGTCGTCAGCCACACCCTGCCCTGACTCGTTAGACGCTGCCAATCAACTCTCGGCAGGGTTTGCCTTTGATGGCGTTCCTTTTTTTCCTTCAAAGCAGGCGTTTGCGCGTTGGAAATGTATACCGATACCTTCGATGACGTCATCATGCGCCCCCCCCCCCCCTCCCAACTTGGCGTTGTGCGCTGCGGAGAACCTTAAAGGTCGTCCGGATTTGAATCAGGGACTACTTCACTATTTCAAGCGCTAAACCAAAAAGACTTCGCATGCTTTACCTGCAAGTTTCACACATTCTATCATCTCAAGCTCGTGTATTTCTAAAACCTATGCAGTTTCCCTTTTAAATCAGAGGCGGCGGCAAACGCGTCGCATCCCCACACTTCTTTGTCTCGTGTAAGCGCTGCTTTTTTGCTGCGAAAATGCGGTATTTATTTTTCAAACATTTTGTATATGCCATCGCTCGAATGGCACCCTTAACACGATGTCACCCTTCGAACATTTCCAGCGTTTCTTTTTTCCTCCACTTGCGAACTTCGGCTGTATATTCACTTGTGGAATTAAAAAAAAAGGTGTTATCATCTATTGTACTTTTTTTTCTACAAGACAGGCGCTCCAATGACTAGCGCTCTTCCCGCTGCCACACTACTTCTCTGAGCGGCGCATTAGGTAGGCCACGGCTCGCAGTCAATGCCAGGTTAGAGGAAATAGCTGACACATTGCTTCCTAACGTCAGCAGCTGTATAGGTAAAAATAAAATGAACTTAAGTTTCAGAAGCACAGAGTGAAACAAATGTGTACTGAGCGAGCACGAAATGCTGCCGCAGGACTGAACTGGTGCCTTTAAACACTGCGGCTTTACCGCATAGACCCTTGGAAAGAGGGGCGGTGAAGGGACAAGACTCCCTGCTTCCTCTGCCTGCAATTGCTTCAAGAAATGTCAACTTCATGCTTCGCAATCCTTTCTTCATAATGGCAGACATTTCGCTTAATTGCCTATTTGCCATAGCAATGCAGGAAAAACAACATGTAGTGTTCGCCTGCCCTGAGCCTCACTACATGTATTGCCGAGAAAACGGCCCGGCTAAGACGGAGACCTCCGCGATAACATGCATAATAACTGTTCAGTTATTACAAAACTTTCGAAAAAGTCATAAGCCAAGCTTTAATTTCGACATCTGATGTCACGGTTACGTTATACTGACATGACACACTCGGCGAAGTCCTCCAGTGCTCACTGAGTAATTTTTGACTATCGCTACCAACATATATGCTTTGCCAAAATCAGACCTGTGAAATTACATGCGACACACTCAGCATGTTCCGCAAATGGGAAACAAGCACCCTGGTCATGCCGTGAAGCTCTTTTTTTTCGCCGTCATCCATTCGGCAATGAATGGGGAAGGAAAAAAAGAAAAATAATAAATAACGCTTAGGACATTTACAAATAAAGGGGACAAAAGGGAGAGGCGGCAAAAAGACATGGGGCAGAAATGTCCGCCATGTATCAATTCTGCTGACCGACAGTACCAGGAAGATACATGTCAGGCAAAAGGCGCGAAAAAAAATGTGTTGCGCCTGTCAGTCACACTGATAGCAAAATTGAATGTTGTTACAGGACCTTCAGCTGCGGTGTACTAAAACGTCTCTTGGCGCTGGCGGTATATTATACCCCTGTCACACGGCCAGTTTCAATGGCCATCGAGTCGAGAGCCATCGAGATTTTCGATCGCCATTGAACTCGAGGGAGTTGTGGAGCTGCTACACGGCAAATCTCAATGGCCATTGAAATCGTTCTCTCGTGTCTTACGCCAAGCTCGTGTGGCGCCACAATCGCTGCTTTCGGTTTCGCGCAAATAACAAAAATATATTGACGAAACTTAACTAAATGTTGAAATACACTTTCTTGCAGTCATAAGGCGCGTTCACACTTGTTCAAAAATCCGGCAAGCGAAGCGGATTCGCTCGCCGCAAAAACTAGGACCTGTTCTCATCTGTTGACGCCCGGGCGAGTTGGAACGGCCGCGCCGCTGCTGCTTCTCGCTTTGCGCACCACGTCGCCGCTCGCGACGTACACAGATACAGTGAGAAAAGAGCATAAATTTATGCTGTCTACGTACCACGAGCGTATGCACGCTTACGTACGCTAAACGCAGGCGCATTCTCACATTGAGTTCAGCGTATGCTAGCAGAGAGGCAAAAATAAACTTAGTCTCTAGTGGCGCCATCTGGTAGTCAAAACGGGAACCATTACTGTCAACAAACCGCCTCTCTTAGGCCTAACAGCGGCAGAATCGTCACTCTAAATAAAAAATAAAGCAAATTTATCACTTATACGTTTTCTTCTAGGCAAGATGAGACGAAGCGAAAGACCGGTGCCCCATTTATGACCAGTGAACGGACAGAAAAAAGCAGCAACAACGAGAATTCAGTCCGAAGCGAGGGGTCCGGCTTTGAAGGGCGCCGCCATGTTTGTTGTCGTTCGAAGCAATGCTAGCAACCTTGGGCAACGCTCGAAGGCCCTCGAAATCTCGATAGAGTTCCGGGCTGCTCCGTCGACTCGATAGACTATTGACTCGATGGCCATTCAAACTGGCCGTGTAGCAGCGCTCGATCGCCTTCGAGTCGATAGGCTATCGATTCGAGGGCCTTCGAAATGCCCGTGTGACAGGGGTATTAGTTTCAGAAATGGGGGCAACACCTTCCCACGCCATGGGCAAAATCATATGGAACTGAAACCATAAAAATCATGGGCGGTAATCTTTGGGGTAAGCTGCAAAAAAAAAAAAAAATCACTTGTTTCTCTAACCACAGAGCGCGTTGAAAAAAAAAAAGAGAAAAAGAAAGCTCCACGATTTTTTGTTTAATTAAGGCTTGTGACACTTACAAACAGGCTCAGGTTTGCAACCGAGCCCGCTGTGTGCACCGCCATGCAGCGGAGCTTCCCAAGTGCACAGTCCACAGGCACTTGTACTCAGTTTTTAACCAGCGAGTGACCGGCGGTGGGAGTCGAACACCCCACCTCCCGCAGCCGAGACGGGCGTCTTAGCCACTACGCCACGACTGCGGTGATTAATCCTTGACATATAAAAGCATTTTCCTCGGCGATAAGACATTTCCTCCTTTCCAGGCGTGACGTCAGACAAGCTAGCGCAGCGCCACCCGTGACCGCTTAAACCGGCTTACTGACGCTTCGTCCATGCGCGACGCTTTTCATGTTGTAGGCGGCCGTCACGTGGTGATAACTGGTGATGTGGTGCTCGTTCCGCCATTACTTCTGACCGTGGTCGTCATTTCGACTTCGCATTATTCGCCAACCTACCCGTCCATAACATCAAGACGATCTTTTACCACCAGATTTTCTAAGGTCGACGGCTTTCCTCGGCAACTGAAGGCTTCGCTTATAGCGCTGGTTCTCCCTTCACACTGGATTGAGCGCCTACCCTTGGGTCCTGCTTGGCCTACGCACTACACTTCGCAATGACTGTTCCACATGTGCAGCAGAGCTCACGTCTGTTGCCACTGCTCGTGTTCCTGGCAAATATTTCGAGCACTCGCCAAGCACACCTGTCGACGTTTCCAACAACGCCGGCCGTCTACGCAGCTCTGTGCGCATCACAGTCGGTCAGCCTGCAGGAAAAGGAGGTTCCTTTTCTGCGCAGTTTATTGAGTACGAGCAGACAGTACGGGGGGTTGGCTTGATGTGATTGCATTTGTTATCCTGTTGTTGTGTTCGTATTTCAAGCAGGAATGATATGTCATAGGTTTCCTTTGCACGCGTGGTAGTGATTGTTGTGTTTCGATTTTGTATTTTCTAACGCTTTTAAAAGCTTCCCTTTCGTGAATAAAAATTCGGTTGATAGTCTGCGCTTGTGTTGTGTCTTCTTGTTCGCTTTGGTCCTCGTTTCTTTTTGCGCAGCTAAGTGTGAATGGTAAGCCGAAACCCTTTACAAGTTTAACAGCGGAACTGTATGTGGCTAGCTCCTGGTGTGAGCGTCTACGTATAGGGCTGGGGAAACTCGCGGTTAACGTGACCTGGCCGTCACCCACAACGAGGAAACGTCCGAGCATGCCCCACACCCGTGTTAGTAGAGGCTTCTAAGTTTTGTAACGTTCAAAAGCACTAATGAGAAAGTGTAATCGTAGAGACATTTTCTTTTCGGCACGGAGCAATTTTGTGAATGGACTTCTTTCAACTGGGATTTGAAGCGCCTCGGAGTGGCCGGAGGCGACATTTCAAGCGGGCAGACGAAAGATGGACGGATCAATACCCTGTGAGCATTCTTTTACAGTTTTTTTCTGTCGTTGCAAGTGAAAGGCGGAAAAGCCATTTTACGACGCGTGGAAAATGGGCAAGAACGTGAATTAACAAGGTAAAAAGTGTTGCTGGTTAATGCCAGATCTTGTGGCGAAAAACAGCGCTTAAAGGGCAACTGCAGCACTTTTTTGAGAATTTCGTGATATTCAAGGATTCGAATCTAAATAGGCTTTACGTGAAGCATGCCAATTGTTTTTGCACTAGCATTTGAAGTAGTTACGTAATGGACGATTGAATTTTGCGCTGCTGCTCAATGCACTGGAGGTGTGCACGTAAGTTCAGCGTGACGTCACGGAAGGTCTGCCTTACATTACCACTGTCGTCAGCCACACCCTGCCCTGACTCGTTAGACGCTGCCAATCAACTCTCGGCAGGGTTTGCCTTTGATGGCGTTCCTTTTTTTCCTTCAAAGCAGGCGTTTGCGCGTTGGAAATGTATACCGATACCTTCGATGACGTCATCATGCGCCCCCCCCCCCCCCCTCCCAACTTGGCGTTGTGCGCTGCGGAGAACCTTAAAGGTCGTCCGGATTTGAATCAGGGACTACTTCACTATTTCAAGCGCTAAACCAAAAAGACTTCGCATGCTTTACCTGCAAGTTTCACACATTCTATCATCTCAAGCTCGTGTATTTCTAAAACCTATGCAGTTTCCCTTTTAAATCAGAGGCGGCGGCAAACGCGTCGCATCCCCACACTTCTTTGTCTCGTGTAAGCGCTGCTTTTTTGCTGCGAAAATGCGGTATTTATTTTTCAAACATTTTGTATATGCCATCGCTCGAATGGCACCCTTAACACGATGTCACCCTTCGAACATTTCCAGCGTTTCTTTTTTCCTCCACTTGCGAACTTCGGCTGTATTCACTTGTGGAATTAAAAAAAAAGGTGTTATCATCTATTGTACTTTTTTTTCTACAAGACAGGCGCTCCAATGACTAGCGCTCTTCCCGCTGCCACACTACTTCTCTGAGCGGCGCATTAGGTAGGCCACGGCTCGCAGTCAATGCCAGGTTAGAGGAAATAGCTGACACATTGCTTCCTAACGTCAGCAGCTGTATAGGTAAAAATAAAATGAACTTAAGTTTCAGAAGCACAGAGTGAAACAAATGTGTACTGAGCGAGCACGAAATGCTGCCGCAGGACTGAACTGGTGCCTTTAAACACTGCGGCTTTACCGCATAGACCCTTGGAAAGAGGGGCGGTGAAGGGACAAGACTCCCTGCTTCCTCTGCCTGCAATTGCTTCAAGAAATGTCAACTTCATGCTTCGCAATCCTTTCTTCATAATGGCAGACATTTCGCTTAATTGCCTATTTGCCATAGCAATGCAGGAAAAACAACATGTAGTGTTCGCCTGCCCTGAGCCTCACTACATGTATTGCCGAGAAAACGGCCCGGCTAAGACGGAGACCTCCGCGATAACATGCATAATAACTGTTCAGTTATTACAAAACTTTCGAAAAAGTCATAAGCCAAGCTTTAATTTCGACATCTGATGTCACGGTTACGTTATACTGACATGACACACTCGGCGAAGTCCTCCAGTGCTCACTGAGTAATTTTTGACTATCGCTACCAACATATATGCTTTGCCAAAATCAGACCTGTGAAATTACATGCGACACACTCAGCATGTTCCGCAAATGGGAAACAAGCACCCTGGTCATGCCGTGAAGCTCTTTTTTTTCGCCGTCATCCATTCGGCAATGAATGGGGAAGGAAAAAAAGAAAAATAATAAATAACGCTTAGGACATTTACAAATAAAGGGGACAAAAGGGAGAGGCGGCAAAAAGACATGGGGCAGAAATGTCCGCCATGTATCAATTCTGCTGACCGACAGTACCAGGAAGATACATGTCAGGCAAAAGGCGCGAAAAAAAATGTGTTGCGCCTGTCAGTCACACTGATAGCAAAATTGAATGTTGTTACAGGACCTTCAGCTGCGGTGTACTAAAACGTCTCTTGGCGCTGGCGGTATATTATACCCCTGTCACACGGCCAGTTTCAATGGCCATCGAGTCGAGAGCCATCGAGATTTTCGATCGCCATTGAACTCGAGGGAGTTGTGGAGCTGCTACACGGCAAATCTCAATGGCCATTGAAATCGTTCTCGTGTCTTACGCCAAGCTCGTGTGGCGCCACAATCGCTGCTTTCGGTTTCGCGCAAATAACAAAAATATATTGACGAAACTTAACTAAATGTTGAAATACACTTTCTTGCAGTCATAAGGCGCGTTCACACTTGTTCAAAAATCCGGCAAGCGAAGCGGATTCGCTCGCCGCAAAAACTAGGACCTGTTCTCATCTGTTGACGCCCGGGCGAGTTGGAACGGCCGCGCCGCTGCTGCTTCTCGCTTTGCGCACCACGTCGCCGCTCGCGACGTACACAGATACAGTGAGAAAAGAGCATAAATTTATGCTGTCTACGTACCACGAGCGTATGCACGCTTACGTACGCTAAACGCAGGCGCATTCTCACATTGAGTTCAGCGTATGCTAGCAGAGAGGCAAAAATAAACTTAGTCTCTAGTGGCGCCATCTGGTAGTCAAAACGGGAACCATTACTGTCAACAAACCGCCTCTCTTAGGCCTAACAGCGGCAGAATCGTCACTCTAAATAAAAAATAAAGCAAATTTATCACTTATACGTTTTCTTCTAGGCAAGATGAGACGAAGCGAAAGACCGGTGCCCCATTTATGACCAGTGAACGGACAGAAAAAGGCAGCAACAACGAGAATTCAGTCCGAAGCGAGGGGTCCGGCTTTGAAGGGCGCCGCCATGTTTGTTGTCGTTCGAAGCAATGCTAGCAACCTTGGGCAACGCTCGAAGGCCCTCGAAATCTCGATAGAGTTCCGGGCTGCTCCGTCGACTCGATAGACTATTGACTCGATGGCCATTCAAACTGGCCGTGTAGCAGCGCTCGATCGCCTTCGAGTCGATAGGCTATCGATTCGAGGGCCTTCGAAATGCCCGTGTGACAGGGGTATTAGTTTCAGAAATGGGGGCAACACCTTCCCACGCCATGGGCAAAATCATATGGAACTGAAACCATAAAAATCATGGGCGGTAATCTTTGGGGTAAGCTGCAAAAAAAAAAAATCACTTGTTTCTCTAACCACAGAGCGCGTTGAAAAAAAAAAAGAGAAAAAGAAAGCTCCACGATTTTTTGTTTAATTAAGGCTTGTGACACTTACAAACAGGCTCAGGTTTGCAACCGAGCCCGCTGTGTGCACCGCCATGCAGCGGAGCTTCCCAAGTGCACAGTCCACAGGCACTTGTACTCAGTTTTTAACCAGCGAGTGACCGGCGGTGGGAGTCGAACACCCCACCTCCCGCAGCCGAGACGGGCGTCTTAGCCACTACGCCACGACTGCGGTGATTAATCCTTGACATATAAAAGCATTTTCCTCGGCGATAAGACATTTCCTCCTTTCCAGGCGTGACGTCAGACAAGCTAGCGCAGCGCCACCCGTGACCGCTTAAACCGGCTTACTGACGCTTCGTCCATGCGCGACGCTTTTCATGTTGTAGGCGGCCGTCACGTGGTGATAACTGGTGATGTGGTGCTCGTTCCGCCATTACTTCTGACCGTGGTCGTCATTTCGACTTCGCATTATTCGCCAACCTACCCGTCCATAACATCAAGACGATCTTTTACCACCAGATTTTCTAAGGTCGACGGCTTTCCTCGGCAACTGAAGGCTTCGCTTATAGCGCTGGTTCTCCCTTCACACTGGATTGAGCGCCTACCCTTGGGTCCTGCTTGGCCTACGCACTACACTTCGCAATGACTGTTCCACATGTGCAGCAGAGCTCACGTCTGTTGCCACTGCTCGTGTTCCTGGCAAATATTTCGAGCACTCGCCAAGCACACCTGTCGACGTTTCCAACAACGCCGGCCGTCTACGCAGCTCTGTGCGCATCACAGTCGGTCAGCCTGCAGGAAAAGGAGGTTCCTTTTCTGCGCAGTTTATTGAGTACGAGCAGACAGTACGGGGGGTTGGCTTGATGTGATTGCATTTGTTATCCTGTTGTTGTGTTCGTATTTCAAGCAGGAATGATATGTCATAGGTTTCCTTTGCACGCGTGGTAGTGATTGTTGTGTTTCGATTTTGTATTTTCTAACGCTTTTAAAAGCTTCCCTTTCGTGAATAAAAATTCGGTTGATAGTCTGCGCTTGTGTTGTGTCTTCTTGTTCGCTTTGGTCCTCGTTTCTTTTTGCGCAGCTAAGTGTGAATGGTAAGCCGAAACCCTTTACAAGTTTAACAGCGGAACTGTATGTGGCTAGCTCCTGGTGTGAGCGTCTACGTATAGGGCTGGGGAAACTCGCGGTTAACGTGACCTGGCCGTCACCCACAACGAGGAAACGTCCGAGCATGCCCCACACCCGTGTTAGTAGAGGCTTCTAAGTTTTGTAACGTTCAAAAGCACTAATGAGAAAGTGTAATCGTAGAGACATTTTCTTTTCGGCACGGAGCAAGTTTGTGAATGGACTTCTTTCAACTGGGATTTGAAGCGCCTCGGAGTGGCCGGAGGCGACATTTCAAGCGGGCAGACGAAAGATGGACGGATCAATACCCTGTGAGCATTCTTTTACAGTTTTTTTCTGTCGTTGCAAGTGAAAGGCGGAAAAGCCATTTTACGACGCGTGGAAAATGGGCAAGAACGTGAATTAACAAGGTAAAAAGTGTTGCTGGTTAATGCCAGATCTTGTGGCGAAAAACAGCGCTTAAAGGGCAACTGCAGCACTTTTTTGAGAATTTCGTGATATTCAAGGATTCGAATCTAAATAGGCTTTACGTGAAGCATGCCAATTGTTTTTGCACTAGCATTTGAAGTAGTTACGTAATGGACGATTGAATTTTGCGCTGCTGCTCAATGCACTGGAGGTGTGCACGTAAGTTCAGCGTGACGTCACGGAAGGTCTGCCTTACATTACCACTGTCGTCAGCCACACCCTGCCCTGACTCGTTAGACGCTGCCAATCAACTCTCGGCAGGGTTTGCCTTTGATGGCGTTCCTTTTTTTCCTTCAAAGCAGGCGTTTGCGCGTTGGAAATGTATACCGATACCTTCGATGACGTCATCATGCGCCCCCCCCCCCCCTCCCAACTTGGCGTTGTGCGCTGCGGAGAACCTTAAAGGTCGTCCGGATTTGAATCAGGGACTACTTCACTATTTCAAGCGCTAAACCAAAAAGACTTCGCATGCTTTACCTGCAAGTTTCACACATTCTATCATCTCAAGCTCGTGTATTTCTAAAACCTATGCAGTTTCCCTTTTAAATCAGAGGCGGCGGCAAACGCGTCGCATCCCCACACTTCTTTGTCTCGTGTAAGCGCTGCTTTTTTGCTGCGAAAATGCGGTATTTATTTTTCAAACATTTTGTATATGCCATCGCTCGAATGGCACCCTTAACACGATGTCACCCTTCGAACATTTCCAGCGTTTCTTTTTTCCTCCACTTGCGAACTTCGGCTGTATATTCACTTGTGGAATTAAAAAAAAAGGTGTTATCATCTATTGTACTTTTTTTTCTACAAGACAGGCGCTCCAATGACTAGCGCTCTTCCCGCTGCCACACTACTTCTCTGAGCGGCGCATTAGGTAGGCCACGGCTCGCAGTCAATGCCAGGTTAGAGGAAATAGCTGACACATTGCTTCCTAACGTCAGCAGCTGTATAGGTAAAAATAAAATGAACTTAAGTTTCAGAAGCACAGAGTGAAACAAATGTGTACTGAGCGAGCACGAAATGCTGCCGCAGGACTGAACTGGTGCCTTTAAACACTGCGGCTTTACCGCATAGACCCTTGGAAAGAGGGGCGGTGAAGGGACAAGACTCCCTGCTTCCTCTGCCTGCAATTGCTTCAAGAAATGTCAACTTCATGCTTCGCAATCCTTTCTTCATAATGGCAGACATTTCGCTTAATTGCCTATTTGCCATAGCAATGCAGGAAAAACAACATGTAGTGTTCGCCTGCCCTGAGCCTCACTACATGTATTGCCGAGAAAACGGCCCGGCTAAGACGGAGACCTCCGCGATAACATGCATAATAACTGTTCAGTTATTACAAAACTTTCGAAAAAGTCATAAGCCAAGCTTTAATTTCGACATCTGATGTCACGGTTACGTTATACTGACATGACACACTCGGCGAAGTCCTCCAGTGCTCACTGAGTAATTTTTGACTATCGCTACCAACATATATGCTTTGCCAAAATCAGACCTGTGAAATTACATGCGACACACTCAGCATGTTCCGCAAATGGGAAACAAGCACCCTGGTCATGCCGTGAAGCTCTTTTTTTTCGCCGTCATCCATTCGGCAATGAATGGGGAAGGAAAAAAAGAAAAATAATAAATAACGCTTAGGACATTTACAAATAAAGGGGACAAAAGGGAGAGGCGGCAAAAAGACATGGGGCAGAAATGTCCGCCATGTATCAATTCTGCTGACCGACAGTACCAGGAAGATACATGTCAGGCAAAAGGCGCGAAAAAAAATGTGTTGCGCCTGTCAGTCACACTGATAGCAAAATTGAATGTTGTTACAGGACCTTCAGCTGCGGTGTACTAAAACGTCTCTTGGCGCTGGCGGTATATTATACCCCTGTCACACGGCCAGTTTCAATGGCCATCGAGTCGAGAGCCATCGAGATTTTCGATCGCCATTGAACTCGAGGGAGTTGTGGAGCTGCTACACGGCAAATCTCAATGGCCATTGAAATCGTTCTCGTGTCTTACGCCAAGCTCGTGTGGCGCCACAATCGCTGCTTTCGGTTTCGCGCAAATAACAAAAATATATTGACGAAACTTAACTAAATGTTGAAATACACTTTCTTGCAGTCATAAGGCGCGTTCACACTTGTTCAAAAATCCGGCAAGCGAAGCGGATTCGCTCGCCGCAAAAACTAGGACCTGTTCTCATCTGTTGACGCCCGGGCGAGTTGGAACGGCCGCGCCGCTGCTGCTTCTCGCTTTGCGCACCACGTCGCCGCTCGCGACGTACACAGATACAGTGAGAAAAGAGCATAAATTTATGCTGTCTACGTACCACGAGCGTATGCACGCTTACGTACGCTAAACGCAGGCGCATTCTCACATTGAGTTCAGCGTATGCTAGCAGAGAGGCAAAAATAAACTTAGTCTCTAGTGGCGCCATCTGGTAGTCAAAACGGGAACCATTACTGTCAACAAACCGCCTCTCTTAGGCCTAACAGCGGCAGAATCGTCACTCTAAATAAAAAATAAAGCAAATTTATCACTTATACGTTTTCTTCTAGGCAAGATGAGACGAAGCGAAAGACCGGTGCCCCATTTATGACCAGTGAACGGACAGAAAAAGGCAGCAACAACGAGAATTCAGTCCGAAGCGAGGGGTCCGGCTTTGAAGGGCGCCGCCATGTTTGTTGTCGTTCGAAGCAATGCTAGCAACCTTGGGCAACGCTCGAAGGCCCTCGAAATCTCGATAGAGTTCCGGGCTGCTCCGTCGACTCGATAGACTATTGACTCGATGGCCATTCAAACTGGCCGTGTAGCAGCGCTCGATCGCCTTCGAGTCGATAGGCTATCGATTCGAGGGCCTTCGAAATGCCCGTGTGACAGGGGTATTAGTTTCAGAAATGGGGGCAACACCTTCCCACGCCATGGGCAAAATCATATGGAACTGAAACCATAAAAATCATGGGCGGTAATCTTTGGGGTAAGCTGCAAAAAAAAAAAATCACTTGTTTCTCTAACCACAGAGCGCGTTGAAAAAAAAAAAGAGAAAAAGAAAGCTCCACGATTTTTTGTTTAATTAAGGCTTGTGACACTTACAAACAGGCTCAGGTTTGCAACCGAGCCCGCTGTGTGCACCGCCATGCAGCGGAGCTTCCCAAGTGCACAGTCCACAGGCACTTGTACTCAGTTTTTAACCAGCGAGTGACCGGCGGTGGGAGTCGAACACCCCACCTCCCGCAGCCGAGACGGGCGTCTTAGCCACTACGCCACGACTGCGGTGATTAATCCTTGACATATAAAAGCATTTTCCTCGGCGATAAGACATTTCCTCCTTTCCAGGCGTGACGTCAGACAAGCTAGCGCAGCGCCACCCGTGACCGCTTAAACCGGCTTACTGACGCTTCGTCCATGCGCGACGCTTTTCATGTTGTAGGCGGCCGTCACGTGGTGATAACTGGTGATGTGGTGCTCGTTCCGCCATTACTTCTGACCGTGGTCGTCATTTCGACTTCGCATTATTCGCCAACCTACCCGTCCATAACATCAAGACGATCTTTTACCACCAGATTTTCTAAGGTCGACGGCTTTCCTCGGCAACTGAAGGCTTCGCTTATAGCGCTGGTTCTCCCTTCACACTGGATTGAGCGCCTACCCTTGGGTCCTGCTTGGCCTACGCACTACACTTCGCAATGACTGTTCCACATGTGCAGCAGAGCTCACGTCTGTTGCCACTGCTCGTGTTCCTGGCAAATATTTCGAGCACTCGCCAAGCACACCTGTCGACGTTTCCAACAACGCCGGCCGTCTACGCAGCTCTGTGCGCATCACAGTCGGTCAGCCTGCAGGAAAAGGAGGTTCCTTTTCTGCGCAGTTTATTGAGTACGAGCAGACAGTACGGGGGGTTGGCTTGATGTGATTGCATTTGTTATCCTGTTGTTGTGTTCGTATTTCAAGCAGGAATGATATGTCATAGGTTTCCTTTGCACGCGTGGTAGTGATTGTTGTGTTTCGATTTTGTATTTTCTAACGCTTTTAAAAGCTTCCCTTTCGTGAATAAAAATTCGGTTGATAGTCTGCGCTTGTGTTGTGTCTTCTTGTTCGCTTTGGTCCTCGTTTCTTTTTGCGCAGCTAAGTGTGAATGGTAAGCCGAAACCCTTTACAAGTTTAACAGCGGAACTGTATGTGGCTAGCTCCTGGTGTGAGCGTCTACGTATAGGGCTGGGGAAACTCGCGGTTAACGTGACCTGGCCGTCACCCACAACGAGGAAACGTCCGAGCATGCCCCACACCCGTGTTAGTAGAGGCTTCTAAGTTTTGTAACGTTCAAAAGCACTAATGAGAAAGTGTAATCGTAGAGACATTTTCTTTTCGGCACGGAGCAAGTTTGTGAATGGACTTCTTTCAACTGGGATTTGAAGCGCCTCGGAGTGGCCGGAGGCGACATTTCAAGCGGGCAGACGAAAGATGGACGGATCAATACCCTGTGAGCATTCTTTTACAGTTTTTTTCTGTCGTTGCAAGTGAAAGGCGGAAAAGCCATTTTACGACGCGTGGAAAATGGGCAAGAACGTGAATTAACAAGGTAAAAAGTGTTGCTGGTTAATGCCAGATCTTGTGGCGAAAAACAGCGCTTAAAGGGCAACTGCAGCACTTTTTTGAGAATTTCGTGATATTCAAGGATTCGAATCTAAATAGGCTTTACGTGAAGCATGCCAATTGTTTTTGCACTAGCATTTGAAGTAGTTACGTAATGGACGATTGAATTTTGCGCTGCTGCTCAATGCACTGGAGGTGTGCACGTAAGTTCAGCGTGACGTCACGGAAGGTCTGCCTTACATTACCACTGTCGTCAGCCACACCCTGCCCTGACTCGTTAGACGCTGCCAATCAACTCTCGGCAGGGTTTGCCTTTGATGGCGTTCCTTTTTTTCCTTCAAAGCAGGCGTTTGCGCGTTGGAAATGTATACCGATACCTTCGATGACGTCATCATGCGCCCCCCCCCCCCCCTCCCAACTTGGCGTTGTGCGCTGCGGAGAACCTTAAAGGTCGTCCGGATTTGAATCAGGGACTACTTCACTATTTCAAGCGCTAAACCAAAAAGACTTCGCATGCTTTACCTGCAAGTTTCACACATTCTATCATCTCAAGCTCGTGTATTTCTAAAACCTATGCAGTTTCCCTTTTAAATCAGAGGCGGCGGCAAACGCGTCGCATCCCCACACTTCTTTGTCTCGTGTAAGCGCTGCTTTTTTGCTGCGAAAATGCGGTATTTATTTTTCAAACATTTTGTATATGCCATCGCTCGAATGGCACCCTTAACACGATGTCACCCTTCGAACATTTCCAGCGTTTCTTTTTTCCTCCACTTGCGAACTTCGGCTGTATATTCACTTGTGGAATTAAAAAAAAAGGTGTTATCATCTATTGTACTTTTTTTTCTACAAGACAGGCGCTCCAATGACTAGCGCTCTTCCCGCTGCCACACTACTTCTCTGAGCGGCGCATTAGGTAGGCCACGGCTCGCAGTCAATGCCAGGTTAGAGGAAATAGCTGACAAATTGCTTCCTAACGTCAGCAGCTGTATAGGTAAAAATAAAATGAACTTAAGTTTCAGAAGCACAGAGTGAAACAAATGTGTACTGAGCGAGCACGAAATGCTGCCGCAGGACTGAACTGGTGCCTTTAAACACTGCGGCTTTACCGCATAGACCCTTGGAAAGAGGGGCGGTGAAGGGACAAGACTCCCTGCTTCCTCTGCCTGCAATTGCTTCAAGAAATGTCAACTTCATGCTTCGCAATCCTTTCTTCATAATGGCAGACATTTCGCTTAATTGCCTATTTGCCATAGCAATGCAGGAAAAACAACATGTAGTGTTCGCCTGCCCTGAGCCTCACTACATGTATTGCCGAGAAAACGGCCCGGCTAAGACGGAGACCTCCGCGATAACATGCATAATAACTGTTCAGTTATTACAAAACTTTCGAAAAAGTCATAAGCCAAGCTTTAATTTCGACATCTGATGTCACGGTTACGTTATACTGACATGACACACTCGGCGAAGTCCTCCAGTGCTCACTGAGTAATTTTTGACTATCGCTACCAACATATATGCTTTGCCAAAATCAGACCTGTGAAATTACATGCGACACACTCAGCATGTTCCGCAAATGGGAAACAAGCACCCTGGTCATGCCGTGAAGCTCTTTTTTTTCGCCGTCATCCATTCGGCAATGAATGGGGAAGGAAAAAAAGAAAAATAATAAATAACGCTTAGGACATTTACAAATAAAGGGGACAAAAGGGAGAGGCGGCAAAAAGACATGGGGCAGAAATGTCCGCCATGTATCAATTCTGCTGACCGACAGTACCAGGAAGATACATGTCAGGCAAAAGGCGCGAAAAAAAATGTGTTGCGCCTGTCAGTCACACTGATAGCAAAATTGAATGTTGTTACAGGACCTTCAGCTGCGGTGTACTAAAACGTCTCTTGGCGCTGGCGGTATATTATACCCCTGTCACACGGCCAGTTTCAATGGCCATCGAGTCGAGAGCCATCGAGATTTTCGATCGCCATTGAACTCGAGGGAGTTGTGGAGCTGCTACACGGCAAATCTCAATGGCCATTGAAATCGTTCTCGTGTCTTACGCCAAGCTCGTGTGGCGCCACAATCGCTGCTTTCGGTTTCGCGCAAATAACAAAAATATATTGACGAAACTTAACTAAATGTTGAAATACACTTTCTTGCAGTCATAAGGCGCGTTCACACTTGTTCAAAAATCCGGCAAGCGAAGCGGATTCGCTCGCCGCAAAAACTAGGACCTGTTCTCATCTGTTGACGCCCGGGCGAGTTGGAACGGCCGCGCCGCTGCTGCTTCTCGCTTTGCGCACCACGTCGCCGCTCGCGACGTACACAGATACAGTGAGAAAAGAGCATAAATTTATGCTGTCTACGTACCACGAGCGTATGCACGCTTACGTACGCTAAACGCAGGCGCATTCTCACATTGAGTTCAGCGTATGCTAGCAGAGAGGCAAAAATAAACTTAGTCTCTAGTGGCGCCATCTGGTAGTCAAAACGGGAACCATTACTGTCAACAAACCGCCTCTCTTAGGCCTAACAGCGGCAGAATCGTCACTCTAAATAAAAAATAAAGCAAATTTATCACTTATACGTTTTCTTCTAGGCAAGATGAGACGAAGCGAAAGACCGGTGCCCCATTTATGACCAGTGAACGGACAGAAAAAGGCAGCAACAACGAGAATTCAGTCCGAAGCGAGGGGTCCGGCTTTGAAGGGCGCCGCCATGTTTGTTGTCGTTCGAAGCAATGCTAGCAACCTTGGGCAACGCTCGAAGGCCCTCGAAATCTCGATAGAGTTCCGGGCTGCTCCGTCGACTCGATAGACTATTGACTCGATGGCCATTCAAACTGGCCGTGTAGCAGCGCTCGATCGCCTTCGAGTCGATAGGCTATCGATTCGAGGGCCTTCGAAATGCCCGTGTGACAGGGGTATTAGTTTCAGAAATGGGGGCAACACCTTCCCACGCCATGGGCAAAATCATATGGAACTGAAACCATAAAAATCATGGGCGGTAATCTTTGGGGTAAGCTGCAAAAAAAAAAAAAATCACTTGTTTCTCTAACCACAGAGCGCGTTGAAAAAAAAAAAGAGAAAAAGAAAGCTCCACGATTTTTTGTTTAATTAAGGCTTGTGACACTTACAAACAGGCTCAGGTTTGCAACCGAGCCCGCTGTGTGCACCGCCATGCAGCGGAGCTTCCCAAGTGCACAGTCCACAGGCACTTGTACTCAGTTTTTAACCAGCGAGTGACCGGCGGTGGGAGTCGAACACCCCACCTCCCGCAGCCGAGACGGGCGTCTTAGCCACTACGCCACGACTGCGGTGATTAATCCTTGACATATAAAAGCATTTTCCTCGGCGATAAGACATTTCCTCCTTTCCAGGCGTGACGTCAGACAAGCTAGCGCAGCGCCACCCGTGACCGCTTAAACCGGCTTACTGACGCTTCGTCCATGCGCGACGCTTTTCATGTTGTAGGCGGCCGTCACGTGGTGATAACTGGTGATGTGGTGCTCGTTCCGCCATTACTTCTGACCGTGGTCGTCATTTCGACTTCGCATTATTCGCCAACCTACCCGTCCATAACATCAAGACGATCTTTTACCACCAGATTTTCTAAGGTCGACGGCTTTCCTCGGCAACTGAAGGCTTCGCTTATAGCGCTGGTTCTCCCTTCACACTGGATTGAGCGCCTACCCTTGGGTCCTGCTTGGCCTACGCACTACACTTCGCAATGACTGTTCCACATGTGCAGCAGAGCTCACGTCTGTTGCCACTGCTCGTGTTCCTGGCAAATATTTCGAGCACTCGCCAAGCACACCTGTCGACGTTTCCAACAACGCCGGCCGTCTACGCAGCTCTGTGCGCATCACAGTCGGTCAGCCTGCAGGAAAAGGAGGTTCCTTTTCTGCGCAGTTTATTGAGTACGAGCAGACAGTACGGGGGGTTGGCTTGATGTGATTGCATTTGTTATCCTGTTGTTGTGTTCGTATTTCAAGCAGGAATGATATGTCATAGGTTTCCTTTGCACGCGTGGTAGTGATTGTTGTGTTTCGATTTTGTATTTTCTAACGCTTTTAAAAGCTTCCCTTTCGTGAATAAAAATTCGGTTGATAGTCTGCGCTTGTGTTGTGTCTTCTTGTTCGCTTTGGTCCTCGTTTCTTTTTGCGCAGCTAAGTGTGAATGGTAAGCCGAAACCCTTTACAAGTTTAACAGCGGAACTGTATGTGGCTAGCTCCTGGTGTGAGCGTCTACGTATAGGGCTGGGGAAACTCGCGGTTAACGTGACCTGGCCGTCACCCACAACGAGGAAACGTCCGAGCATGCCCCACACCCGTGTTAGTAGAGGCTTCTAAGTTTTGTAACGTTCAAAAGCACTAATGAGAAAGTGTAATCGTAGAGACATTTTCTTTTCGGCACGGAGCAAGTTTGTGAATGGACTTCTTTCAACTGGGATTTGAAGCGCCTCGGAGTGGCCGGAGGCGACATTTCAAGCGGGCAGACGAAAGATGGACGGATCAATACCCTGTGAGCATTCTTTTACAGTTTTTTTCTGTCGTTGCAAGTGAAAGGCGGAAAAGCCATTTTACGACGCGTGGAAAATGGGCAAGAACGTGAATTAACAAGGTAAAAAGTGTTGCTGGTTAATGCCAGATCTTGTGGCGAAAAACAGCGCTTAAAGGGCAACTGCAGCACTTTTTTGAGAATTTCGTGATATTCAAGGATTCGAATCTAAATAGGCTTTACATGAAGCATGCCAATTGTTTTTGCACTAGCATTTGAAGTAGTTACGTAATGGACGATTGAATTTTGCGCTGCTGCTCAATGCACTGGAGGTGTGCACGTAAGTTCAGCGTGACGTCACGGAAGGTCTGCCTTACATTACCACTGTCGTCAGCCACACCCTGCCCTGACTCGTTAGACGCTGCCAATCAACTCTCGGCAGGGTTTGCCTTTGATGGCGTTCCTTTTTTTCCTTCAAAGCAGGCGTTTGCGCGTTGGAAATGTATACCGATACCTTCGATGACGTCATCATGCGCCCCCCCCCCTCCCAACTTGGCGTTGTGCGCTGCGGAGAACCTTAAAGGTCGTCCGGATTTGAATCAGGGACTACTTCACTATTTCAAGCGCTAAACCAAAAAGACTTCGCATGCTTTACCTGCAAGTTTCACACATTCTATCATCTCAAGCTCGTGTATTTCTAAAACCTATGCAGTTTCCCTTTTAAATCAGAGGCGGCGGCAAACGCGTCGCATCCCCACACTTCTTTGTCTCGTGTAAGCGCTGCTTTTTTGCTGCGAAAATGCGGTATTTATTTTTCAAACATTTTGTATATGCCATCGCTCGAATGGCACCCTTAACACGATGTCACCCTTCGAACATTTCCAGCGTTTCTTTTTTCCTCCACTTGCGAACTTCGGCTGTATATTCACTTGTGGAATTAAAAAAAAAGGTGTTATCATCTATTGTACTTTTTTTTCTACAAGACAGGCGCTCCAATGACTAGCGCTCTTCCCGCTGCCACACTACTTCTCTGAGCGGCGCATTAGGTAGGCCACGGCTCGCAGTCAATGCCAGGTTAGAGGAAATAGCTGACACATTGCTTCCTAACGTCAGCAGCTGTATAGGTAAAAATAAAATGAACTTAAGTTTCAGAAGCACAGAGTGAAACAAATGTGTACTGAGCGAGCACGAAATGCTGCCGCAGGACTGAACTGGTGCCTTTAAACACTGCGGCTTTACCGCATAGACCCTTGGAAAGAGGGGCGGTGAAGGGACAAGACTCCCTGCTTCCTCTGCCTGCAATTGCTTCAAGAAATGTCAACTTCATGCTTCGCAATCCTTTCTTCATAATGGCAGACATTTCGCTTAATTGCCTATTTGCCATAGCAATGCAGGAAAAACAACATGTAGTGTTCGCCTGCCCTGAGCCTCACTACATGTATTGCCGAGAAAACGGCCCGGCTAAGACGGAGACCTCCGCGATAACATGCATAATAACTGTTCAGTTATTACAAAACTTTCGAAAAAGTCATAAGCCAAGCTTTAATTTCGACATCTGATGTCACGGTTACGTTATACTGACATGACACACTCGGCGAAGTCCTCCAGTGCTCACTGAGTAATTTTTGACTATCGCTACCAACATATATGCTTTGCCAAAATCAGACCTGTGAAATTACATGCGACACACTCAGCATGTTCCGCAAATGGGAAACAAGCACCCTGGTCATGCCGTGAAGCTCTTTTTTTTCGCCGTCATCCATTCGGCAATGAATGGGGAAGGAAAAAAAGAAAAATAATAAATAACGCTTAGGACATTTACAAATAAAGGGGACAAAAGGGAGAGGCGGCAAAAAGACATGGGGCAGAAATGTCCGCCATGTATCAATTCTGCTGACCGACAGTACCAGGAAGATACATGTCAGGCAAAAGGCGCGAAAAAAAATGTGTTGCGCCTGTCAGTCACACTGATAGCAAAATTGAATGTTGTTACAGGACCTTCAGCTGCGGTGTACTAAAACGTCTCTTGGCGCTGGCGGTATATTATACCCCTGTCACACGGCCAGTTTCAATGGCCATCGAGTCGAGAGCCATCGAGATTTTCGATCGCCATTGAACTCGAGGGAGTTGTGGAGCTGCTACACGGCAAATCTCAATGGCCATTGAAATCGTTCTCGTGTCTTACGCCAAGCTCGTGTGGCGCCACAATCGCTGCTTTCGGTTTCGCGCAAATAACAAAAATATATTGACGAAACTTAACTAAATGTTGAAATACACTTTCTTGCAGTCATAAGGCGCGTTCACACTTGTTCAAAAATCCGGCAAGCGAAGCGGATTCGCTCGCCGCAAAAACTAGGACCTGTTCTCATCTGTTGACGCCCGGGCGAGTTGGAACGGCCGCGCCGCTGCTGCTTCTCGCTTTGCGCACCACGTCGCCGCTCGCGACGTACACAGATACAGTGAGAAAAGAGCATAAATTTATGCTGTCTACGTACCACGAGCGTATGCACGCTTACGTACGCTAAACGCAGGCGCATTCTCACATTGAGTTCAGCGTATGCTAGCAGAGAGGCAAAAATAAACTTAGTCTCTAGTGGCGCCATCTGGTAGTCAAAACGGGAACCATTACTGTCAACAAACCGCCTCTCTTAGGCCTAACAGCGGCAGAATCGTCACTCTAAATAAAAAATAAAGCAAATTTATCACTTATACGTTTTCTTCTAGGCAAGATGAGACGAAGCGAAAGACCGGTGCCCCATTTATGACCAGTGAACGGACAGAAAAAGGCAGCAACAACGAGAATTCAGTCCGAAGCGAGGGGTCCGGCTTTGAAGGGCGCCGCCATGTTTGTTGTCGTTCGAAGCAATGCTAGCAACCTTGGGCAACGCTCGAAGGCCCTCGAAATCTCGATAGAGTTCCGGGCTGCTCCGTCGACTCGATAGACTATTGACTCGATGGCCATTCAAACTGGCCGTGTAGCAGCGCTCGATCGCCTTCGAGTCGATAGGCTATCGATTCGAGGGCCTTCGAAATGCCCGTGTGACAGGGGTATTAGTTTCAGAAATGGGGGCAACACCTTCCCACGCCATGGGCAAAATCATATGGAACTGAAACCATAAAAATCATGGGCGGTAATCTTTGGGGTAAGCTGCAAAAAAAAAAAATCACTTGTTTCTCTAACCACAGAGCGCGTTGAAAAAAAAAAAAAGAGAAAAAGAAAGCTCCACGATTTTTTGTTTAATTAAGGCTTGAGACACTTACAAACAGGCTCAGGTTTGCAACCGAGCCCGCTGTGTGCACCGCCATGCAGCGGAGCTTCCCAAGTGCACAGTCCACAGGCACTTGTACTCAGTTTTTAACCAGCGAGTGACCGGCGGTGGGAGTCGAACACCCCACCTCCCGCAGCCGAGACGGGCGTCTTAGCCACTACGCCACGACTGCGGTGATTAATCCTTGACATATAAAAGCATTTTCCTCGGCGATAAGACATTTCCTCCTTTCCAGGCGTGACGTCAGACAAGCTAGCGCAGCGCCACCCGTGACCGCTTAAACCGGCTTACTGACGCTTCGTCCATGCGCGACGCTTTTCATGTTGTAGGCGGCCGTCACGTGGTGATAACTGGTGATGTGGTGCTCGTTCCGCCATTACTTCTGACCGTGGTCGTCATTTCGACTTCGCATTATTCGCCAACCTACCCGTCCATAACATCAAGACGATCTTTTACCACCAGATTTTCTAAGGTCGACGGCTTTCCTCGGCAACTGAAGGCTTCGCTTATAGCGCTGGTTCTCCCTTCACACTGGATTGAGCGCCTACCCTTGGGTCCTGCTTGGCCTACGCACTACACTTCGCAATGACTGTTCCACATGTGCAGCAGAGCTCACGTCTGTTGCCACTGCTCGTGTTCCTGGCAAATATTTCGAGCACTCGCCAAGCACACCTGTCGACGTTTCCAACAACGCCGGCCGTCTACGCAGCTCTGTGCGCATCACAGTCGGTCAGCCTGCAGGAAAAGGAGGTTCCTTTTCTGCGCAGTTTATTGAGTACGAGCAGACAGTACGGGGGGTTGGCTTGATGTGATTGCATTTGTTATCCTGTTGTTGTGTTCGTATTTCAAGCAGGAATGATATGTCATAGGTTTCCTTTGCACGCGTGGTAGTGATTGTTGTGTTTCGATTTTGTATTTTCTAACGCTTTTAAAAGCTTCCCTTTCGTGAATAAAAATTCAGTTGATAGTCTGCGCTTGTGTTGTGTCTTCTTGTTCGCTTTGGTCCTCGTTTCTTTTTGCGCAGCTAAGTGTGAATGGTAAGCCGAAACCCTTTACAAGTTTAACAGCGGAACTGTATGTGGCTAGCTCCTGGTGTGAGCGTCTACGTATAGGGCTGGGGAAACTCGCGGTTAACGTGACCTGGCCGTCACCCACAACGAGGAAACGTCCGAGCATGCCCCACACCCGTGTTAGTAGAGGCTTCTAAGTTTTGTAACGTTCAAAAGCACTAATGAGAAAGTGTAATCGTAGAGACATTTTCTTTTCGGCACGGAGCAAGTTTGTGAATGGACTTCTTTCAACTGGGATTTGAAGCGCCTCGGAGTGGCCGGAGGCGACATTTCAAGCGGGCAGACGAAAGATGGACGGATCAATACCCTGTGAGCATTCTTTTACAGTTTTTTTCTGTCGTTGCAAGTGAAAGGCGGAAAAGCCATTTTACGACGCGTGGAAAATGGGCAAGAACGTGAATTAACAAGGTAAAAAGTGTTGCTGGTTAATGCCAGATCTTGTGGCGAAAAACAGCGCTTAAAGGGCAACTGCAGCACTTTTTTGAGAATTTCGTGATATTCAAGGATTCGAATCTAAATAGGCTTTACGTGAAGCATGCCAATTGTTTTTGCACTAGCATTTGAAGTAGTTACGTAATGGACGATTGAATTTTGCGCTGCTGCTCAATGCACTGGAGGTGTGCACGTAAGTTCAGCGTGACGTCACGGAAGGTCTGCCTTACATTACCACTGTCGTCAGCCACACCCTGCCCTCACTCGTTAGACGCTGCCAATCAACTCTCGGCAGGGTTTGCCTTTGATGGCGTTCCTTTTTTTCCTTCAAAGCAGGCGTTTGCGCGTTGGAAATGTATACCGATACCTTCGATGACGTCATCATGCGCCCCCCCCCCCTCCCAACTTGGCGTTGTGCGCTGCGGAGAACCTTAAAGGTCGTCCGGATTTGAATCAGGGACTACTTCACTATTTCAAGCGCTAAACCAAAAAGACTTCGCATGCTTTACCTGCAAGTTTCACACATTCTATCATCTCAAGCTCGTGTATTTCTAAAACCTATGCAGTTTCCCTTTTAAATCAGAGGCGGCGGCAAACGCGTCGCATCCCCACACTTCTTTGTCTCGTGTAAGCGCTGCTTTTTTGCTGCGAAAATGCGGTATTTATTTTTCAAACATTTTGTATATGCCATCGCTCGAATGGCACCCTTAACACGATGTCACCCTTCGAACATTTCCAGCGTTTCTTTTTTCCTCCACTTGCGAACTTCGGCTGTATATTCACTTGTGGAATTAAAAAAAAAGGTGTTATCATCTATTGTACTTTTTTTTCTACAAGACAGGCGCTCCAATGACTAGCGCTCTTCCCGCTGCCACACTACTTCTCTGAGCGGCGCATTAGGTAGGCCACGGCTCGCAGTCAATGCCAGGTTAGAGGAAATAGCTGACACATTGCTTCCTAACGTCAGCAGCTGTATAGGTAAAAATAAAATGAACTTAAGTTTCAGAAGCACAGAGTGAAACAAATGTGTACTGAGCGAGCACGAAATGCTGCCGCAGGACTGAACTGGTGCCTTTAAACACTGCGGCTTTACCGCATAGACCCTTGGAAAGAGGGGCGGTGAAGGGACAAGACTCCCTGCTTCCTCTGCCTGCAATTGCTTCAAGAAATGTCAACTTCATGCTTCGCAATCCTTTCTTCATAATGGCAGACATTTCGCTTAATTGCCTATTTGCCATAGCAATGCAGGAAAAACAACATGTAGTGTTCGCCTGCCCTGAGCCTCACTACATGTATTGCCGAGAAAACGGCCCGGCTAAGACGGAGACCTCCGCGATAACATGCATAATAACTGTTCAGTTATTACAAAACTTTCGAAAAAGTCATAAGCCAAGCTTTAATTTCGACATCTGATGTCACGGTTACGTTATACTGACATGACACACTCGGCGAAGTCCTCCAGTGCTCACTGAGTAATTTTTGACTATCGCTACCAACATATATGCTTTGCCAAAATCAGACCTGTGAAATTACATGCGACACACTCAGCATGTTCCGCAAATGGGAAACAAGCACCCTGGTCATGCCGTGAAGCTCTTTTTTTTCGCCGTCATCCATTCGGCAATGAATGGGGAAGGAAAAAAAGAAAAATAATAAATAACGCTTAGGACATTTACAAATAAAGGGGACAAAAGGGAGAGGCGGCAAAAAGACATGGGGCAGAAATGTCCGCCATGTATCAATTCTGCTGACCGACAGTACCAGGAAGATACATGTCAGGCAAAAGGCGCGAAAAAAAATGTGTTGCGCCTGTCAGTCACACTGATAGCAAAATTGAATGTTGTTACAGGACCTTCAGCTGCGGTGTACTAAAACGTCTCTTGGCGCTGGCGGTATATTATACCCCTGTCACACGGCCAGTTTCAATGGCCATCGAGTCGAGAGCCATCGAGATTTTCGATCGCCATTGAACTCGAGGGAGTTGTGGAGCTGCTACACGGCAAATCTCAATGGCCATTGAAATCGTTCTCGTGTCTTACGCCAAGCTCGTGTGGCGCCACAATCGCTGCTTTCGGTTTCGCGCAAATAACAAAAATATATTGACGAAACTTAACTAAATGTTGAAATACACTTTCTTGCAGTCATAAGGCGCGTTCACACTTGTTCAAAAATCCGGCAAGCGAAGCGGATTCGCTCGCCGCAAAAACTAGGACCTGTTCTCATCTGTTGACGCCCGGGCGAGTTGGAACGGCCGCGCCGCTGCTGCTTCTCGCTTTGCGCACCACGTCGCCGCTCGCGACGTACACAGATACAGTGAGAAAAGAGCATAAATTTATGCTGTCTACGTACCACGAGCGTATGCACGCTTACGTACGCTAAACGCAGGCGCATTCTCACATTGAGTTCAGCGTATGCTAGCAGAGAGGCAAAAATAAACTTAGTCTCTAGTGGCGCCATCTGGTAGTCAAAACGGGAACCATTACTGTCAACAAACCGCCTCTCTTAGGCCTAACAGCGGCAGAATCGTCACTCTAAATAAAAAATAAAGCAAATTTATCACTTATACGTTTTCTTCTAGGCAAGATGAGACGAAGCGAAAGACCGGTGCCCCATTTATGACCAGTGAACGGACAGAAAAAGGCAGCAACAACGAGAATTCAGTCCGAAGCGAGGGGTCCGGCTTTGAAGGGCGCCGCCATGTTTGTTGTCGTTCGAAGCAATGCTAGCAACCTTGGGCAACGCTCGAAGGCCCTCGAAATCTCGATAGAGTTCCGGGCTGCTCCGTCGACTCGATAGACTATTGACTCGATGGCCATTCAAACTGGCCGTGTAGCAGCGCTCGATCGCCTTCGAGTCGATAGGCTATCGATTCGAGGGCCTTCGAAATGCCCGTGTGACAGGGGTATTAGTTTCAGAAATGGGGGCAACACCTTCCCACGCCATGGGCAAAATCATATGGAACTGAAACCATAAAAATCATGGGCGGTAATCTTTGGGGTAAGCTGCAAAAAAAAAAAAATCACTTGTTTCTCTAACCACAGAGCGCGTTGAAAAAAAAAAGAGAAAAAGAAAGCTCCACGATTTTTTGTTTAATTAAGGCTTGTGACACTTACAAACAGGCTCAGGTTTGCAACCGAGCCCGCTGTGTGCACCGCCATGCAGCGGAGCTTCCCAAGTGCACAGTCCACAGGCACTTGTACTCAGTTTTTAACCAGCGAGTGACCGGCGGTGGGAGTCGAACACCCCACCTCCCGCAGCCGAGACGGGCGTCTTAGCCACTACGCCACGACTGCGGTGATTAATCCTTGACATATAAAAGCATTTTCCTCGGCGATAAGACATTTCCTCCTTTCCAGGCGTGACGTCAGACAAGCTAGCGCAGCGCCACCCGTGACCGCTTAAACCGGCTTACTGACGCTTCGTCCATGCGCGACGCTTTTCATGTTGTAGGCGGCCGTCACGTGGTGATAACTGGTGATGTGGTGCTCGTTCCGCCATTACTTCTGACCGTGGTCGTCATTTCGACTTCGCATTATTCGCCAACCTACCCGTCCATAACATCAAGACGATCTTTTACCACCAGATTTTCTAAGGTCGACGGCTTTCCTCGGCAACTGAAGGCTTCGCTTATAGCGCTGGTTCTCCCTTCACACTGGATTGAGCGCCTACCCTTGGGTCCTGCTTGGCCTACGCACTACACTTCGCAATGACTGTTCCACATGTGCAGCAGAGCTCACGTCTGTTGCCACTGCTCGTGTTCCTGGCAAATATTTCGAGCACTCGCCAAGCACACCTGTCGACGTTTCCAACAACGCCGGCCGTCTACGCAGCTCTGTGCGCATCACAGTCGGTCAGCCTGCAGGAAAAGGAGGTTCCTTTTCTGCGCAGTTTATTGAGTACGAGCAGACAGTACGGGGGGTTGGCTTGATGTGATTGCATTTGTTATCCTGTTGTTGTGTTCGTATTTCAAGCAGGAATGATATGTCATAGGTTTCCTTTGCACGCGTGGTAGTGATTGTTGTGTTTCGATTTTGTATTTTCTAACGCTTTTAAAAGCTTCCCTTTCGTGAATAAAAATTCAGTTGATAGTCTGCGCTTGTGTTGTGTCTTCTTGTTCGCTTTGGTCCTCGTTTCTTTTTGCGCAGCTAAGTGTGAATGGTAAGCCGAAACCCTTTACAAGTTTAACAGCGGAACTGTACGTGGCTAGCTCCTGGTGTGAGCGTCTACGTATAGGGCTGGGGAAACTCGCGGTTAACGTGACCTGGCCGTCACCCACAACGAGGAAACGTCCGAGCATGCCCCACACCCGTGTTAGTAGAGGCTTCTAAGTTTTGTAACGTTCAAAAGCACTAATGAGAAAGTGTAATCGTAGAGACATTTTCTTTTCGGCACGGAGCAAGTTTGTGAATGGACTTCTTTCAACTGGGATTTGAAGCGCCTCGGAGTGGCCGGAGGCGACATTTCAAGCGGGCAGACGAAAGATGGACGGATCAATACCCTGTGAGCATTCTTTTACAGTTTTTTTCTGTCGTTGCAAGTGAAAGGCGGAAAAGCCATTTTACGACGCGTGGAAAATGGGCAAGAACGTGAATTAACAAGGTAAAAAGTGTTGCTGGTTAATGCCAGATCTTGTGGCGAAAAACAGCGCTTAAAGGGCAACTGCAGCACTTTTTTGAGAATTTCGTGATATTCAAGGATTCGAATCTAAATAGGCTTTACGTGAAGCATGCCAATTGTTTTTGCACTAGCATTTGAAGTAGTTACGTAATGGACGATTGAATTTTGCGCTGCTGCTCAATGCACTGGAGGTGTGCACGTAAGTTCAGCGTGACGTCACGGAAGGTCTGCCTTACATTACCACTGTCGTCAGCCACACCCTGCCCTGACTCGTTAGACGCTGCCAATCAACTCTCGGCAGGGTTTGCCTTTGATGGCGTTCCTTTTTTTCCTTCAAAGCAGGCGTTTGCGCGTTGGAAATGTATACCGATACCTTCGATGACGTCATCATGCGCCCCCCCCCCCCTCCCAACTTGGCGTTGTGCGCTGCGGAGAACCTTAAAGGTCGTCCGGATTTGAATCAGGGACTACTTCACTATTTCAAGCGCTAAACCAAAAAGACTTCGCATGCTTTACCTGCAAGTTTCACACATTCTATCATCTCAAGCTCGTGTATTTCTAAAACCTATGCAGTTTCCCTTTTAAATCAGAGGCGGCGGCAAACGCGTCGCATCCCCACACTTCTTTGTCTCGTGTAAGCGCTGCTTTTTTGCTGCGAAAATGCGGTATTTATTTTTCAAACATTTTGTATATGCCATCGCTCGAATGGCACCCTTAACACGATGTCACCCTTCGAACATTTCCAGCGTTTCTTTTTTCCTCCACTTGCGAACTTCGGCTGTATATTCACTTGTGGAATTAAAAAAAAAGGTGTTATCATCTATTGTACTTTTTTTTCTACAAGACAGGCGCTCCAATGACTAGCGCTCTTCCCGCTGCCACACTACTTCTCTGAGCGGCGCATTAGGTAGGCCACGGCTCGCAGTCAATGCCAGGTTAGAGGAAATAGCTGACACATTGCTTCCTAACGTCAGCAGCTGTATAGGTAAAAATAAAATGAACTTAAGTTTCAGAAGCACAGAGTGAAACAAATGTGTACTGAGCGAGCACGAAATGCTGCCGCAGGACTGAACTGGTGCCTTTAAACACTGCGGCTTTACCGCATAGACCCTTGGAAAGAGGGGCGGTGAAGGGACAAGACTCCCTGCTTCCTCTGCCTGCAATTGCTTCAAGAAATGTCAACTTCATGCTTCGCAATCCTTTCTTCATAATGGCAGACATTTCGCTTAATTGCCTATTTGCCATAGCAATGCAGGAAAAACAACATGTAGTGTTCGCCTGCCCTGAGCCTCACTACATGTATTGCCGAGAAAACGGCCCGGCTAAGACGGAGACCTCCGCGATAACATGCATAATAACTGTTCAGTTATTACAAAACTTTCGAAAAAGTCATAAGCCAAGCTTTAATTTCGACATCTGATGTCACGGTTACGTTATACTGACATGACACACTCGGCGAAGTCCTCCAGTGCTCACTGAGTAATTTTTGACTATCGCTACCAACATATATGCTTTGCCAAAATCAGACCTGTGAAATTACATGCGACACACTCAGCATGTTCCGCAAATGGGAAACAAGCACCCTGGTCATGCCGTGAAGCTCTTTTTTTTCGCCGTCATCCATTCGGCAATGAATGGGGAAGGAAAGAAAGAAAAATAATAAATAACGCTTAGGACATTTACAAATAAAGGGGACAAAAGGGAGAGGCGGCAAAAAGACATGGGGCAGAAATGTCCGCCATGTATCAATTCTGCTGACCGACAGTACCAGGAAGATACATGTCAGGCAAAAGGCGCGAAAAAAAATGTGTTGCGCCTGTCAGTCACACTGATAGCAAAATTGAATGTTGTTACAGGACCTTCAGCTGCGGTGTACTAAAACGTCTCTTGGCGCTGGCGGTATATTATACCCCTGTCACACGGCCAGTTTCAATGGCCATCGAGTCGAGAGCCATCGAGATTTTCGATCGCCATTGAACTCGAGGGAGTTGTGGAGCTGCTACACGGCAAATCTCAATGGCCATTGAAATCGTTCTCGTGTCTTACGCCAAGCTCGTGTGGCGCCACAATCGCTGCTTTCGGTTTCGCGCAAATAACAAAAATATATTGACGAAACTTAACTAAATGTTGAAATACACTTTCTTGCAGTCATAAGGCGCGTTCACACTTGTTCAAAAATCCGGCAAGCGAAGCGGATTCGCTCGCCGCAAAAACTAGGACCTGTTCTCATCTGTTGACGCCCGGGCGAGTTGGAACGGCCGCGCCGCTGCTGCTTCTCGCTTTGCGCACCACGTCGCCGCTCGCGACGTACACAGATACAGTGAGAAAAGAGCATAAATTTATGCTGTCTACGTACCACGAGCGTATGCACGCTTACGTACGCTAAACGCAGGCGCATTCTCACATTGAGTTCAGCGTATGCTAGCAGAGAGGCAAAAATAAACTTAGTCTCTAGTGGCGCCATCTGGTAGTCAAAACGGGAACCATTACTGTCAACAAACCGCCTCTCTTAGGCCTAACAGCGGCAGAATCGTCACTCTAAATAAAAAATAAAGCAAATTTATCACTTATACGTTTTCTTCTAGGCAAGATGAGACGAAGCGAAAGACCGGTGCCCCATTTATGACCAGTGAACGGACAGAAAAAGGCAGCAACAACGAGAATTCAGTCCGAAGCGAGGGGTCCGGCTTTGAAGGGCGCCGCCATGTTTGTTGTCGTTCGAAGCAATGCTAGCAACCTTGGGCAACGCTCGAAGGCCCTCGAAATCTCGATAGAGTTCCGGGCTGCTCCGTCGACTCGATAGACTATTGACTCGATGGCCATTCAAACTGGCCGTGTAGCAGCGCTCGATCGCCTTCGAGTCGATAGGCTATCGATTCGAGGGCCTTCGAAATGCCCGTGTGACAGGGGTATTAGTTTCAGAAATGGGGGCAACACCTTCCCACGCCATGGGCAAAATCATATGGAACTGAAACCATAAAAATCATGGGCGGTAATCTTTGGGGTAAGCTGCAAAAAAAAAAAAATCACTTGTTTCTCTAACCACAGAGCGCGTTGAAAAAAAAAAAGAGAAAAAGAAAGCTCCACGATTTTTTGTTTAATTAAGGCTTGTGACACTTACAAACAGGCTCAGGTTTGCAACCGAGCCCGCTGTGTGCACCGCCATGCAGCGGAGCTTCCCAAGTGCACAGTCCACAGGCACTTGTACTCAGTTTTTAACCAGCGAGTGACCGGCGGTGGGAGTCGAACACCCCACCTCCCGCAGCCGAGACGGGCGTCTTAGCCACTACGCCACGACTGCGGTGATTAATCCTTGACATATAAAAGCATTTTCCTCGGCGATAAGACATTTCCTCCTTTCCAGGCGTGACGTCAGACAAGCTAGCGCAGCGCCACCCGTGACCGCTTAAACCGGCTTACTGACGCTTCGTCCATGCGCGACGCTTTTCATGTTGTAGGCGGCCGTCACGTGGTGATAACTGGTGATGTGGTGCTCGTTCCGCCATTACTTCTGACCGTGGTCGTCATTTCGACTTCGCATTATTCGCCAACCTACCCGTCCATAACATCAAGACGATCTTTTACCACCAGATTTTCTAAGGTCGACGGCTTTCCTCGGCAACTGAAGGCTTCGCTTATAGCGCTGGTTCTCCCTTCACACTGGATTGAGCGCCTACCCTTGGGTCCTGCTTGGCCTACGCACTACACTTCGCAATGACTGTTCCACATGTGCAGCAGAGCTCACGTCTGTTGCCACTGCTCGTGTTCCTGGCAAATATTTCGAGCACTCGCCAAGCACACCTGTCAACGTTTCCAACAACGCCGGCCGTCTACGCAGCTCTGTGCGCATCACAGTCGGTCAGCCTGCAGGAAAAGGAGGTTCCTTTTCTGCGCAGTTTATTGAGTACGAGCAGACAGTACGGGGGGTTGGCTTGATGTGATTGCATTTGTTATCCTGTTGTTGTGTTCGTATTTCAAGCAGGAATGATATGTCATAGGTTTCCTTTGCACGCGTGGTAGTGATTGTTGTGTTTCGATTTTGTATTTTCTAACGCTTTTAAAAGCTTCCCTTTCGTGAATAAAAATTCAGTTGATAGTCTGCGCTTGTGTTGTGTCTTCTTGTTCGCTTTGGTCCTCGTTTCTTTTTGCGCAGCTAAGTGTGAATGGTAAGCCGAAACCCTTTACAAGTTTAACAGCGGAACTGTATGTGGCTAGCTCCTGGTGTGAGCGTCTACGTATAGGGCTGGGGAAACTCGCGGTTAACGTGACCTGGCCGTCACCCACAACGAGGAAACGTCCGAGCATGCCCCACACCCGTGTTAGTAGAGGCTTCTAAGTTTTGTAACGTTCAAAAGCACTAATGAGAAAGTGTAATCGTAGAGACATTTTCTTTTCGGCACGGAGCAAGTTTGTGAATGGACTTCTTTCAACTGGGATTTGAAGCGCCTCGGAGTGGCCGGAGGCGACATTTCAAGCGGGCAGACGAAAGATGGACGGATCAATACCCTGTGAGCATTCTTTTACAGTTTTTTTCTGTCGTTGCAAGTGAAAGGCGGAAAAGCCATTTTACGACGCGTGGAAAATGGGCAAGAACGTGAATTAACAAGGTAAAAAGTGTTGCTGGTTAATGCCAGATCTTGTGGCGAAAAACAGCGCTTAAAGGGCAACTGCAGCACTTTTTTGAGAATTTCGTGATATTCAAGGATTCGAATCTAAATAGGCTTTACGTGAAGCATGCCAATTGTTTTTGCACTAGCATTTGAAGTAGTTACGTAATGGACGATTGAATTTTGCGCTGCTGCTCAATGCACTGGAGGTGTGCACGTAAGTTCAGCGTGACGTCACGGAAGGTCTGCCTTACATTACCACTGTCGTCAGCCACACCCTGCCCTGACTCGTTAGACGCTGCCAATCAACTCTCGGCAGGGTTTGCCTTTGATGGCGTTCCTTTTTTTCCTTCAAAGCAGGCGTTTGCGCGTTGGAAATGTATACCGATACCTTCGATGACGTCATCATGCGCCCCCCCCCCCCCCTCCCAACTTGGCGTTGTGCGCTGCGGAGAACCTTAAAGGTCGTCCGGATTTGAATCAGGGACTACTTCACTATTTCAAGCGCTAAACCAAAAAGACTTCGCATGCTTTACCTGCAAGTTTCACACATTCTATCATCTCAAGCTCGTGTATTTCTAAAACCTATGCAGTTTCCCTTTTAAATCAGAGGCGGCGGCAAACGCGTCGCATCCCCACACTTCTTTGTCTCGTGTAAGCGCTGCTTTTTTGCTGCGAAAATGCGGTATTTATTTTTCAAACATTTTGTATATGCCATCGCTCGAATGGCACCCTTAACACGATGTCACCCTTCGAACATTTCCAGCGTTTCTTTTTTCCTCCACTTGCGAACTTCGGCTGTATATTCACTTGTGGAATTAAAAAAAAAGGTGTTATCATCTATTGTACTTTTTTTTCTACAAGACAGGCGCTCCAATGACTAGCGCTCTTCCCGCTGCCACACTACTTCTCTGAGCGGCGCATTAGGTAGGCCACGGCTCGCAGTCAATGCCAGGTTAGAGGAAATAGCTGACACATTGCTTCCTAACGTCAGCAGCTGTATAGGTAAAAATAAAATGAACTTAAGTTTCAGAAGCACAGAGTGAAACAAATGTGTACTGAGCGAGCACGAAATGCTGCCGCAGGACTGAACTGGTGCCTTTAAACACTGCGGCTTTACCGCATAGACCCTTGGAAAGAGGGGCGGTGAAGGGACAAGACTCCCTGCTTCCTCTGCCTGCAATTGCTTCAAGAAATGTCAACTTCATGCTTCGCAATCCTTTCTTCATAATGGCAGACATTTCGCTTAATTGCCTATTTGCCATAGCAATGCAGGAAAAACAACATGTAGTGTTCGCCTGCCCTGAGCCTCACTACATGTATTGCCGAGAAAACGGCCCGGCTAAGACGGAGACCTCCGCGATAACATGCATAATAACTGTTCAGTTATTACAAAACTTTCGAAAAAGTCATAAGCCAAGCTTTAATTTCGACATCTGATGTCACGGTTACGTTATACTGACATGACACACTCGGCGAAGTCCTCCAGTGCTCACTGAGTAATTTTTGACTATCGCTACCAACATATATGCTTTGCCAAAATCAGACCTGTGAAATTACATGCGACACACTCAGCATGTTCCGCAAATGGGAAACAAGCACCCTGGTCATGCCGTGAAGCTCTTTTTTTTCGCCGTCATCCATTCGGCAATGAATGGGGAAGGAAAAAAAGAAAAATAATAAATAACGCTTAGGACATTTACAAATAAAGGGGACAAAAGGGAGAGGCGGCAAAAAGACATGGGGCAGAAATGTCCGCCATGTATCAATTCTGCTGACCGACAGTACCAGGAAGATACATGTCAGGCAAAAGGCGCGAAAAAAAATGTGTTGCGCCTGTCAGTCACACTGATAGCAAAATTGAATGTTGTTACAGGACCTTCAGCTGCGGTGTACTAAAACGTCTCTTGGCGCTGGCGGTATATTATACCCCTGTCACACGGCCAGTTTCAATGGCCATCGAGTCGAGAGCCATCGAGATTTTCGATCGCCATTGAACTCGAGGGAGTTGTGGAGCTGCTACACGGCAAATCTCAATGGCCATTGAAATCGTTCTCGTGTCTTACGCCAAGCTCGTGTGGCGCCACAATCGCTGCTTTCGGTTTCGCGCAAATAACAAAAATATATTGACGAAACTTAACTAAATGTTGAAATACACTTTCTTGCAGTCATAAGGCGCGTTCACACTTGTTCAAAAATCCGGCAAGCGAAGCGGATTCGCTCGCCGCAAAAACTAGGACCTGTTCTCATCTGTTGACGCCCGGGCGAGTTGGAACGGCCGCGCCGCTGCTGCTTCTCGCTTTGCGCACCACGTCGCCGCTCGCGACGTACACAGATACAGTGAGAAAAGAGCATAAATTTATGCTGTCTACGTACCACGAGCGTATGCACGCTTACGTACGCTAAACGCAGGCGCATTCTCACATTGAGTTCAGCGTATGCTAGCAGAGAGGCAAAAATAAACTTAGTCTCTAGTGGCGCCATCTGGTAGTCAAAACGGGAACCATTACTGTCAACAAACCGCCTCTCTTAGGCCTAACAGCGGCAGAATCGTCACTCTAAATAAAAAATAAAGCAAATTTATCACTTATACGTTTTCTTCTAGGCAAGATGAGACGAAGCGAAAGACCGGTGCCCCATTTATGACCAGTGAACGGACAGAAAAAGGCAGCAACAACGAGAATTCAGTCCGAAGCGAGGGGTCCGGCTTTGAAGGGCGCCGCCATGTTTGTTGTCGTTCGAAGCAATGCTAGCAACCTTGGGCAACGCTCGAAGGCCCTCGAAATCTCGATAGAGTTCCGGGCTGCTCCGTCGACTCGATAGACTATTGACTCGATGGCCATTCAAACTGGCCGTGTAGCAGCGCTCGATCGCCTTCGAGTCGATAGGCTATCGATTCGAGGGCCTTCGAAATGCCCGTGTGACAGGGGTATTAGTTTCAGAAATGGGGGCAACACCTTCCCACGCCATGGGCAAAATCATATGGAACTGAAACCATAAAAATCATGGGCGGTAATCTTTGGGGTAAGCTGCAAAAAAAAAAAATCACTTGTTTCTCTAACCACAGAGCGCGTTGAAAAAAAAAAGAGAAAAAGAAAGCTCCACGATTTTTTGTTTAATTAAGGCTTGTGACACTTACAAACAGGCTCAGGTTTGCAATCGAGCCCGCTGTGTGCACCGCCATGCAGCGGAGCTTCCCAAGTGCACAGTCCACAGGCACTTGTACTCAGTTTTTAACCAGCGAGTGACCGGCGGTGGGAGTCAAACACCCCACCTCCCGCAGCCGAGACGGGCGTCTTAGCCACTACGCCACGACTGCGGTGATTAATCCTTGACATATAAAAGCATTTTCCTCGGCGATAAGACATTTCCTCCTTTCCAGGCGTGACGTCAGACAAGCTAGCGCAGCGCCACCCGTGACCGCTTAAACCGGCTTACTGACGCTTCGTCCATGCGCGACGCTTTTCATTTTGTAGGCGGCCGTCACGTGGTGATAACTGGTGATGTGGTGCTCGTTCCGCCATTACTTCTGACCGTGGTCGTCATTTCGACTTCGCATTATTCGCCAACCTACCCGTCCATAACATCAAGACGATCTTTTACCACCAGATTTTCTAAGGTCGACGGCTTTCCTCGGCAACTGAAGGCTTCGCTTATAGCGCTGGTTCTCCCTTCACACTGGATTGAGCGCCTACCCTTGGGTCCTGCTTGGCCTACGCACTACACTTCGCAATGACTGTTCCACATGTGCAGCAGAGCTCACGTCTGTTGCCACTGCTCGTGTTCCTGGCAAATATTTCGAGCACTCGCCAAGCACACCTGTCGACGTTTCCAACAACGCCGGCCGTCTACGCAGCTCTGTGCGCATCACAGTCGGTCAGCCTGCAGGAAAAGGAGGTTCCTTTTCTGCGCAGTTTATTGAGTACGAGCAGACAGTACGGGGGGTTGGCTTGATGTGATTGCATTTGTTATCCTGTTGTTGTGTTCGTATTTCAAGCAGGAATGATATGTCATAGGTTTCCTTTGCACGCGTGGTAGTGATTGTTGTGTTTCGATTTTGTATTTTCTAACGCTTTTAAAAGCTTCCCTTTCGTGAATAAAAATTCAGTTGATAGTCTGCGCTTGTGTTGTGTCTTCTTGTTCGCTTTGGTCCTCGTTTCTTTTTGCGCAGCTAAGTGTGAATGGTAAGCCGAAACCCTTTACAAGTTTAACAGCGGAACTGTATGTGGCTAGCTCCTGGTGTGAGCGTCTACGTATAGGGCTGGGGAAACTCGCGGTTAACGTGACCTGGCCGTCACCCACAACGAGGAAACGTCCGAGCATGCCCCACACCCGTGTTAGTAGAGGCTTCTAAGTTTTGTAACGTTCAAAAGCACTAATGAGAAAGTGTAATCGTAGAGACATTTTCTTTTCGGCACGGAGCAAATTTGTGAATGGACTTCTTTCAACTGGGATTTGAAGCGCCTCGGAGTGGCCGGAGGCGACATTTCAAGCGGGCAGACGAAAGATGGACGGATCAATACCCTGTGAGCATTCTTTTACAGTTTTTTTCTGTCGTTGCAAGTGAAAGGCGGAAAAGCCATTTTACGACGCGTGGAAAATGGGCAAGAACGTGAATTAACAAGGTAAAAAGTGTTGCTGGTTAATGCCAGATCTTGTGGCGAAAAACAGCGCTTAAAGGGCAACTGCAGCACTTTTTTGAGAATTTCGTGATATTCAAGGATTCGAATCTAAATAGGCTTTACGTGAAGCATGCCAATTGTTTTTGCACTAGCATTTGAAGTAGTTACGTAATGGACGATTGAATTTTGCGCTGCTGCTCAATGCACTGGAGGTGTGCACGTAAGTTCAGCGTGACGTCACGGAAGGTCTGCCTTACATTACCACTGTCGTCAGCCACACCCTGCCCTGACTCGTTAGACGCTGCCAATCAACTCTCGGCAGGGTTTGCCTTTGATGGCGTTCCTTTTTTTCCTTCAAAGCAGGCGTTTGCGCGTTGGAAATGTATACCGATACCTTCGATGACGTCATCATGCGCCCCCCCCCCTCCCAACTTGGCGTTGTGCGCTGCGGAGAACCTTAAAGGTCGTCCGGATTTGAATCAGGGACTACTTCACTATTTCAAGCGCTAAACCAAAAAGACTTCGCATGCTTTACCTGCAAGTTTCACACATTCTATCATCTCAAGCTCGTGTATTTCTAAAACCTATGCAGTTTCCCTTTTAAATCAGAGGCGGCGGCAAACGCGTCGCATCCCCACACTTCTTTGTCTCGTGTAAGCGCTGCTTTTTTGCTGCGAAAATGCGGTATTTATTTTTCAAACATTTTGTATATGCCATCGCTCGAATGGCACCCTTAACACGATGTCACCCTTCGAACATTTCCAGCGTTTCTTTTTTCCTCCACTTGCGAACTTCGGCTGTATATTCACTTGTGGAATTAAAAAAAAAAGGTGTTATCATCTATTGTACTTTTTTTTCTACAAGACAGGCGCTCCAATGACTAGCGCTCTTCCCGCTGCCACACTACTTCTCTGAGCGGCGCATTAGGTAGGCCACGGCTCGCAGTCAATGCCAGGTTAGAGGAAATAGCTGACACATTGCTTCCTAACGTCAGCAGCTGTATAGGTAAAAATAAAATGAACTTAAGTTTCAGAAGCACAGAGTGAAACAAATGTGTACTGAGCGAGCACGAAATGCTGCCGCAGGACTGAACTGGTGCCTTTAAACACTGCGGCTTTACCGCATAGACCCTTGGAAAGAGGGGCGGTGAAGGGACAAGACTCCCTGCTTCCTCTGCCTGCAATTGCTTCAAGAAATGTCAACTTCATGCTTCGCAATCCTTTCTTCATAATGGCAGACATTTCGCTTAATTGCCTATTTGCCATAGCAATGCAGGAAAAACAACATGTAGTGTTCGCCTGCCCTGAGCCTCACTACATGTATTGCCGAGAAAACGGCCCGGCTAAGACGGAGACCTCCGCGATAACATGCATAATAACTGTTCAGTTATTACAAAACTTTCGAAAAAGTCATAAGCCAAGCTTTAATTTCGACATCTGATGTCACGGTTACGTTATACTGACATGACACACTCGGCGAAGTCCTCCAGTGCTCACTGAGTAATTTTTGACTATCGCTACCAACATATATGCTTTGCCAAAATCAGACCTGTGAAATTACATGCGACACACTCAGCATGTTCCGCAAATGGGAAACAAGCACCCTGGTCATGCCGTGAAGCTCTTTTTTTTCGCCGTCATCCATTCGGCAATGAATGGGGAAGGAAAAAAAGAAAAATAATAAATAACGCTTAGGACATTTACAAATAAAGGGGACAAAAGGGAGAGGCGGCAAAAAGACATGGGGCAGAAATGTCCGCCATGTATCAATTCTGCTGACCGACAGTACCAGGAAGATACATGTCAGGCAAAAGGCGCGAAAAAAAATGTGTTGCGCCTGTCAGTCACACTGATAGCAAAATTGAATGTTGTTACAGGACCTTCAGCTGCGGTGTACTAAAACGTCTCTTGGCGCTGGCGGTATATTATACCCCTGTCACACGGCCAGTTTCAATGGCCATCGAGTCGAGAGCCATCGAGATTTTCGATCGCCATTGAACTCGAGGGAGTTGTGGAGCTGCTACACGGCAAATCTCAATGGCCATTGAAATCGTTCTCGTGTCTTACGCCAAGCTCGTGTGGCGCCACAATCGCTGCTTTCGGTTTCGCGCAAATAACAAAAATATATTGACGAAACTTAACTAAATGTTGAAATACACTTTCTTGCAGTCATAAGGCGCGTTCACACTTGTTCAAAAATCCGGCAAGCGAAGCGGATTCGCTCGCCGCAAAAACTAGGACCTGTTCTCATCTGTTGACGCCCGGGCGAGTTGGAACGGCCGCGCCGCTGCTGCTTCTCGCTTTGCGCACCACGTCGCCGCTCGCGACGTACACAGATACAGTGAGAAAAGAGCATAAATTTATGCTGTCTACGTACCACGAGCGTATGCACGCTTACGTACGCTAAACGCAGGCGCATTCTCACATTGAGTTCAGCGTATGCTAGCAGAGAGGCAAAAATAAACTTAGTCTCTAGTGGCGCCATCTGGTAGTCAAAACGGGAACCATTACTGTCAACAAACCGCCTCGCTTAGGCCTAACAGCGGCAGAATCGTCACTCTAAATAAAAAATAAAGCAAATTTATCACTTATACGTTTTCTTCTAGGCAAGATGAGACGAAGCGAAAGACCGGTGCCCCATTTATGACCAGTGAACGGACAGAAAAAGGCAGCAACAACGAGAATTCAGTCCGAAGCGAGGGGTCCGGCTTTGAAGGGCGCCGCCATGTTTGTTGTCGTTCGAAGCAATGCTAGCAACCTTGGGCAACGCTCGAAGGCCCTCGAAATCTCGATAGAGTTCCGGGCTGCTCCGTCGACTCGATAGACTATTGACTCGATGGCCATTCAAACTGGCCGTGTAGCAGCGCTCGATCGCCTTCGAGTCGATAGGCTATCGATTCGAGGGCCTTCGAAATGCCCGTGTGACAGGGGTATTAGTTTCAGAAATGGGGGCAACACCTTCCCACGCCATGGGCAAAATCATATGGAACTGAAACCATAAAAATCATGGGCGGTAATCTTTGGGGTAAGCTGCAAAAAAAAAAAAATCACTTGTTTCTCTAACCACAGAGCGCGTTGAAAAAAAAAAAAGAGAAAAAGAAAGCTCCACGATTTTTTGTTTAATTAAGGCTTGTGACACTTACAAACAGGCTCAGGTTTGCAACCGAGCCCGCTGTGTGCACCGCCATGCAGCGGAGCTTCCCAAGTGCACAGTCCACAGGCACTTGTACTCAGTTTTTAACCAGCGAGTGACCGGCGGTGGGAGTCGAACACCCCACCTCCCGCAGCCGAGACGGGCGTCTTAGCCACTACGCCACGACTGCGGTGATTAATCCTTGACATATAAAAGCATTTTCCTCGGCGATAAGACATTTCCTCCTTTCCAGGCGTGACGTCAGACAAGCTAGCGCAGCGCCACCCGTGACCGCTTAAACCGGCTTACTGACGCTTCGTCCATGCGCGACGCTTTTCATGTTGTAGGCGGCCGTCACGTGGTGATAACTGGTGATGTGGTGCTCGTTCCGCCATTACTTCTGACCGTGGTCGTCATTTCGACTTCGCATTATTCGCCAACCTACCCGTCCATAACATCAAGACGATCTTTTACCACCAGATTTTCTAAGGTCGACGGCTTTCCTCGGCAACTGAAGGCTTCGCTTATAGCGCTGGTTCTCCCTTCACACTGGATTGAGCGCCTACCCTTGGGTCCTGCTTGGCCTACGCACTACACTTCGCAATGACTGTTCCACATGTGCAGCAGAGCTCACGTCTGTTGCCACTGCTCGTGTTCCTGGCAAATATTTCGAGCACTCGCCAAGCACACCTGTCGACGTTTCCAACAACGCCGGCCGTCTACGCAGCTCTGTGCGCATCACAGTCGGTCAGCCTGCAGGAAAAGGAGGTTCCTTTTCTGCGCAGTTTATTGAGTACGAGCAGACAGTACGGGGGGTTGGCTTGATGTGATTGCATTTGTTATCCTGTTGTTGTGTTCGTATTTCAAGCAGGAATGATATGTCATAGGTTTCCTTTGCGCGCGTGGTAGTGATTGTTGTGTTTCGATTTTGTATTTTCTAACGCTTTTAAAAGCTTCCCTTTCGTGAATAAAAATTCAGTTGATAGTCTGCGCTTGTGTTGTGTCTTCTTGTTCGCTTTGGTCCTCGTTTCTTTTTGCGCAGCTAAGTGTGAATGGTAAGCCGAAACCCTTTACAAGTTTAACAGCGGAACTGTATGTGGCTAGCTCCTGGTGTGAGCGTCTACGTATAGGGCTGGGGAAACTCGCGGTTAACGTGACCTGGCCGTCACCCACAACGAGGAAACGTCCGAGCATGCCCCACACCCGTGTTAGTAGAGGCTTCTAAGTTTTGTAACGTTCAAAAGCACTAATGAGAAAGTGTAATCGTAGAGACATTTTCTTTTCGGCACGGAGCAAGTTTGTGAATGGACTTCTTTCAACTGGGATTTGAAGCGCCTCGGAGTGGCCGGAGGCGACATTTCAAGCGGGCAGACGAAAGATGGACGGATCAATACCCTGTGAGCATTCTTTTACAGTTTTTTTCTGTCGTTGCAAGTGAAAGGCGGAAAAGCCATTTTACGACGCGTGGAAAATGGGCAAGAACGTGAATTAACAAGGTAAAAAGTGTTGCTGGTTAATGCCAGATCTTGTGGCGAAAAACAGCGCTTAAAGGGCAACTGCAGCACTTTTTTGAGAATTTCGTGATATTCAAGGATTCGAATCTAAATAGGCTTTACGTGAAGCATGCCAATTGTTTTTGCACTAGCATTTGAAGTAGTTACGTAATGGACGATTGAATTTTGCGCTGCTGCTCAATGCACTGGAGGTGTGCACGTAAGTTCAGCGTGACGTCACGGAAGGTCTGCCTTACATTACCACTGTCGTCAGCCACACCCTGCCCTGACTCGTTAGACGCTGCCAATCAACTCTCGGCAGGGTTTGCCTTTGATGGCGTTCCTTTTTTTCCTTCAAAGCAGGCGTTTGCGCGTTGGAAATGTATACCGATACCTTCGATGACGTCATCATGCGCCCCCCCCCCCCTCCCAACTTGGCGTTGTGCGCTGCGGAGAACCTTAAAGGTCGTCCGGATTTGAATCAGGGACTACTTCACTATTTCAAGCGCTAAACCAAAAAGACTTCGCATGCTTTACCTGCAAGTTTCACACATTCTATCATCTCAAGCTCGTGTATTTCTAAAACCTATGCAGTTTCCCTTTTAAATCAGAGGCGGCGGCAAACGCGTCGCATCCCCACACTTCTTTGTCTCGTGTAAGCGCTGCTTTTTTGCTGCGAAAATGCGGTATTTATTTTTCAAACATTTTGTATATGCCATCGCTCGAATGGCACCCTTAACACGATGTCACCCTTCGAACATTTCCAGCGTTTCTTTTTTCCTCCACTTGCGAACTTCGGCTGTATATTCACTTGTGGAATTAAAAAAAAAGGTGTTATCATCTATTGTACTTTTTTTTCTACAAGACAGGCGCTCCAATGACTAGCGCTCTTCCCGCTGCCACACTACTTCTCTGAGCGGCGCATTAGGTAGGCCACGGCTCGCAGTCAATGCCAGGTTAGAGGAAATAGCTGACACATTGCTTCCTAACGTCAGCAGCTGTATAGGTAAAAATAAAATGAACTTAAGTTTCAGAAGCACAGAGTGAAACAAATGTGTACTGAGCGAGCACGAAATGCTGCCGCAGGACTGAACTGGTGCCTTTAAACACTGCGGCTTTACCGCATAGACCCTTGGAAAGAGGGGCGGTGAAGGGACAAGACTCCCTGCTTCCTCTGCCTGCAATTGCTTCAAGAAATGTCAACTTCATGCTTCGCAATCCTTTCTTCATAATGGCAGACATTTCGCTTAATTGCCTATTTGCCATAGCAATGCAGGAAAAACAACATGTAGTGTTCGCCTGCCCTGAGCCTCACTACATGTATTGCCGAGAAAACGGCCCGGCTAAGACGGAGACCTCCGCGATAACATGCATAATAACTGTTCAGTTATTACAAAACTTTCGAAAAAGTCATAAGCCAAGCTTTAATTTCGACATCTGATGTCACGGTTACGTTATACTGACATGACACACTCGGCGAAGTCCTCCAGTGCTCACTGAGTAATTTTTGACTATCGCTACCAACATATATGCTTTGCCAAAATCAGACCTGTGAAATTACATGCGACACACTCAGCATGTTCCGCAAATGGGAAACAAGCACCCTGGTCATGCCGTGAAGCTCTTTTTTTTCGCCGTCATCCATTCGGCAATGAATGGGGAAGGAAAAAAAGAAAAATAATAAATAACGCTTAGGACATTTACAAATAAAGGGGACAAAAGGGAGAGGCGGCAAAAAGACATGGGGCAGAAATGTCCGCCATGTATCAATTCTGCTGACCGACAGTACCAGGAAGATACATGTCAGGCAAAAGGCGCGAAAAAAAATGTGTTGCGCCTGTCAGTCACACTGATAGCAAAATTGAATGTTGTTACAGGACCTTCAGCTGCGGTGTACTAAAACGTCTCTTGGCGCTGGCGGTATATTATACCCCTGTCACACGGCCAGTTTCAATGGCCATCGAGTCGAGAGCCATCGAGATTTTCGATCGCCATTGAACTCGAGGGAGTTGTGGAGCTGCTACACGGCAAATCTCAATGGCCATTGAAATCGTTCTCGTGTCTTACGCCAAGCTCGTGTGGCGCCACAATCGCTGCTTTCGGTTTCGCGCAAATAACAAAAATATATTGACGAAACTTAACTAAATGTTGAAATACACTTTCTTGCAGTCATAAGGCGCGTTCACACTTGTTCAAAAATCCGGCAAGCGAAGCGGATTCGCTCGCCGCAAAAACTAGGACCTGTTCTCATCTGTTGACGCCCGGGCGAGTTGGAACGGCCGCGCCGCTGCTGCTTCTCGCTTTGCGCACCACGTCGCCGCTCGCGACGTACACAGATACAGTGAGAAAAGAGCATAAATTTATGCTGTCTACGTACCACGAGCGTATGCACGCTTACGTACGCTAAACGCAGGCGCATTCTCACATTGAGTTCAGCGTATGCTAGCAGAGAGGCAAAAATAAACTTAGTCTCTAGTGGCGCCATCTGGTAGTCAAAACGGGAACCATTACCGTCAACAAACCGCCTCTCTTAGGCCTAACAGCGGCAGAATCGTCACTCTAAATAAAAAATAAAGCAAATTTATCACTTATACGTTTTCTTCTAGGCAAGATGAGACGAAGCGAAAGACCGGTGCCCCATTTATGACCAGTGAACGGACAGAAAAAGGCAGCAACAACGAGAATTCAGTCCGAAGCGAGGGGTCCGGCTTTGAAGGGCGCCGCCATGTTTGTTGTCGTTCGAAGCAATGCTAGCAACCTTGGGCAACGCTCGAAGGCCCTCGAAATCTCGATAGAGTTCCGGGCTGCTCCGTCGACTCGATAGACTATTGACTCGATGGCCATTCAAACTGGCCGTGTAGCAGCGCTCGATCGCCTTCGAGTCGATAGGCTATCGATTCGAGGGCCTTCGAAATGCCCGTGTGACAGGGGTATTAGTTTCAGAAATGGGGGCAACACCTTCCCACGCCATGGGCAAAATCATATGGAACTGAAACCATAAAAATCATGGGCGGTAATCTTTGGGGTAAGCTGCAAAACAAAAAAAATCACTTGTTTCTCTAACCACAGAGCGCGTTGAAAAAAAAAGAGAAAAAGAAAGCTCCACGATTTTTTGTTTAATTAAGGCTTGTGACACTTACAAACAGGCTCAGGTTTGCAACCGAGCCCGCTGTGTGCACCGCCATGCAGCGGAGCTTCCCAAGTGCACAGTCCACAGGCACTTGTACTCAGTTTTTAACCAGCGAGTGACCGGCGGTGGGAGTCGAACACCCCACCTCCCGCAGCCGAGACGGGCGTCTTAGCCACTACGCCACGACTGCGGTGATTAATCCTTGACATATAAAAGCATTTTCCTCGGCGATAAGACATTTCCTCCTTTCCAGGCGTGACGTCAGACAAGCTAGCGCAGCGCCACCCGTGACCGCTTAAACCGGCTTACTGACGCTTCGTCCATGCGCGACGCTTTTCATGTTGTAGGCGGCCGTCACGTGGTGATAACTGGTGATGTGGTGCTCGTTCCGCCATTACTTCTGACCGTGGTCGTCATTTCGACTTCGCATTATTCGCCAACCTACCCGTCCATAACATCAAGACGATCTTTTACCACCAGATTTTCTAAGGTCGACGGCTTTCCTCGGCAACTGAAGGCTTCGCTTATAGCGCTGGTTCTCCCTTCACACTGGATTGAGCGCCTACCCTTGGGTCCTGCTTGGCCTACGCACTACACTTCGCAATGACTGTTCCACATGTGCAGCAGAGCTCACGTCTGTTGCCACTGCTCGTGTTCCTGGCAAATATTTCGAGCACTCGCCAAGCACACCTGTCGACGTTTCCAACAACGCCGGCCGTCTACGCAGCTCTGTGCGCATCACAGTCGGTCAGCCTGCAGGAAAAGGAGGTTCCTTTTCTGCGCAGTTTATTGAGTACGAGCAGACAGTACGGGGGGTTGGCTTGATGTGATTGCATTTGTTATCCTGTTGTTGTGTTCGTATTTCAAGCAGGAATGATATGTCATAGGTTTCCTTTGCACGCGTGGTAGTGATTGTTGTGTTTCGATTTTGTATTTTCTAACGCTTTTAAAAGCTTCCCTTTCGTGAATAAAAATTCAGTTGATAGTCTGCGCTTGTGTTGTGTCTTCTTGTTCGCTTTGGTCCTCGTTTCTTTTTGCGCAGCTAAGTGTGAATGGTAAGCCGAAACCCTTTACAAGTTTAACAGCGGAACTGTATGTGGCTAGCTCCTGGTGTGAGCGTCTACGTATAGGGCTGGGGAAACTCGCGGTTAACGTGACCTGGCCGTCACCCACAACGAGGAAACGTCCGAGCATGCCCCACACCCGTGTTAGTAGAGGCTTCTAAGTTTTGTAACGTTCAAAAGCACTAATGAGAAAGTGTAATCGTAGAGACATTTTCTTTTCGGCACGGAGCAAGTTTGTGAATGGACTTCTTTCAACTGGGATTTGAAGCGCCTCGGAGTGGCCGGAGGCGACATTTCAAGCGGGCAGACGAAAGATGGACGGATCAATACCCTGTGAGCATTCTTTTACAGTTTTTTTCTGTCGTTGCAAGTGAAAGGCGGAAAAGCCATTTTACGACGCGTGGAAAATGGGCAAGAACGTGAATTAACAAGGTAAAAAGTGTTGCTGGTTAATGCCAGATCTTGTGGCGAAAAACAGCGCTTAAAGGGCAACTGCAGCACTTTTTTGAGAATTTCGTGATATTCAAGGATTCGAATCTAAATAGGCTTTACGTGAAGCATGCCAATTGTTTTTGCACTAGCATTTGAAGTAGTTACGTAATGGACGATTGAATTTTGCGCTGCTGCTCAATGCACTGGAGGTGTGCACGTAAGTTCAGCGTGACGTCACGGAAGGTCTGCCTTACATTACCACTGTCGTCAGCCACACCCTGCCCTGACTCGTTAGACGCTGCCAATCAACTCTCGGCAGGGTTTGCCTTTGATGGCGTTCCTTTTTTTCCTTCAAAGCAGGCGTTTGCGCGTTGGAAATGTATACCGATACCTTCGATGACGTCATCATGCGCCCCCCCCCCCCTCCCAACTTGGCGTTGTGCGCTGCGGAGAACCTTAAAGGTCGTCCGGATTTGAATCAGGGACTACTTCACTATTTCAAGCGCTAAACCAAAAAGACTTCGCATGCTTTACCTGCAAGTTTCACACATTCTATCATCTCAAGCTCGTGTATTTCTAAAACCTATGCAGTTTCCCTTTTAAATCAGAGGCGGCGGCAAACGCGTCGCATCCCCACACTTCTTTGTCTCGTGTAAGCGCTGCTTTTTTGCTGCGAAAATGCGGTATTTATTTTTCAAACATTTTGTATATGCCATCGCTCGAATGGCACCCTTAACACGATGTCACCCTTCGAACATTTCCAGCGTTTCTTTTTTCCTCCACTTGCGAACTTCGGCTGTATATTCACTTGTGGAATTAAAAAAAAAGGTGTTATCATCTATTGTACTTTTTTTTCTACAAGACAGGCGCTCCAATGACTAGCGCTCTTCCCGCTGCCACACTACTTCTCTGAGCGGCGCATTAGGTAGGCCACGGCTCGCAGTCAATGCCAGGTTAGAGGAAATAGCTGACACATTGCTTCCTAACGTCAGCAGCTGTATAGGTAAAAATAAAATGAACTTAAGTTTCAGAAGCACAGAGTGAAACAAATGTGTACTGAGCGAGCACGAAATGCTGCCGCAGGACTGAACTGGTGCCTTTAAACACTGCGGCTTTACCGCATAGACCCTTGGAAAGAGGGGCGGTGAAGGGACAAGACTCCCTGCTTCCTCTGCCTGCAATTGCTTCAAGAAATGTCAACTTCATGCTTCGCAATCCTTTCTTCATAATGGCAGACATTTCGCTTAATTGCCTATTTGCCATAGCAATGCAGGAAAAACAACATGTAGTGTTCGCCTGCCCTGAGCCTCACTACATGTATTGCCGAGAAAACGGCCCGGCTAAGACGGAGACCTCCGCGATAACATGCATAATAACTGTTCAGTTATTACAAAACTTTCGAAAAAGTCATAAGCCAAGCTTTAATTTCGACATCTGATGTCACGGTTACGTTATACTGACATGACACACTCGGCGAAGTCCTCCAGTGCTCACTGAGTAATTTTTGACTATCGCTACCAACATATATGCTTTGCCAAAATCAGACCTGTGAAATTACATGCGACACACTCAGCATGTTCCGCAAATGGGAAACAAGCACCCTGGTCATGCCGTGAAGCTCTTTTTTTTCGCCGTCATCCATTCGGCAATGAATGGGGAAGGAAAAAAAGAAAAATAATAAATAACGCTTAGGACATTTACAAATAAAGGGGACAAAAGGGAGAGGCGGCAAAAAGACATGGGGCAGAAATGTCCGCCATGTATCAATTCTGCTGACCGACAGTACCAGGAAGATACATGTCAGGCAAAAGGCGCGAAAAAAAATGTGTTGCGCCTGTCAGTCACACTGATAGCAAAATTGAATGTTGTTACAGGACCTTCAGCTGCGGTGTACTAAAACGTCTCTTGGCGCTGGCGGTATATTATACCCCTGTCACACGGCCAGTTTCAATGGCCATCGAGTCGAGAGCCATCGAGATTTTCGATCGCCATTGAACTCGAGGGAGTTGTGGAGCTGCTACACGGCAAATCTCAATGGCCATTGAAATCGTTCTCGTGTCTTACGCCAAGCTCGTGTGGCGCCACAATCGCTGCTTTCGGTTTCGCGCAAATAACAAAAATATATTGACGAAACTTAACTAAATGTTGAAATACACTTTCTTGCAGTCATAAGGCGCGTTCACACTTGTTCAAAAATCCGGCAAGCGAAGCGGATTCGCTCGCCGCAAAAACTAGGACCTGTTCTCATCTGTTGACGCCCGGGCGAGTTGGAACGGCCGCGCCGCTGCTGCTTCTCGCTTTGCGCACCACGTCGCCGCTCGCGACGTACACAGATACAGTGAGAAAAGAGCATAAATTTATGCTGTCTACGTACCACGAGCGTATGCACGCTTACGTACGCTAAACGCAGGCGCATTCTCACATTGAGTTCAGCGTATGCTAGCAGAGAGGCAAAAATAAACTTAGTCTCTAGTGGCGCCATCTGGTAGTCAAAACGGGAACCATTACTGTCAACAAACCGCCTCTCTTAGGCCTAACAGCGGCAGAATCGTCACTCTAAATAAAAAATAAAGCAAATTTATCACTTATACGTTTTCTTCTAGGCAAGATGAGACGAAGCGAAAGACCGGTGCCCCATTTATGACCAGTGAACGGACAGAAAAAGGCAGCAACAACGAGAATTCAGTCCGAAGCGAGGGGTCCGGCTTTGAAGGGCGCCGCCATGTTTGTTGTCGTTCGAAGCAATGCTAGCAACCTTGGGCAACGCTCGAAGGCCCTCGAAATCTCGATAGAGTTCCGGGCTGCTCCGTCGACTCGATAGACTATTGACTCGATGGCCATTCAAACTGGCCGTGTAGCAGCGCTCGATCGCCTTCGAGTCGATAGGCTATCGATTCGAGGGCCTTCGAAATGCCCGTGTGACAGGGGTATTAGTTTCAGAAATGGGGGCAACACCTTCCCACGCCATGGGCAAAATCATATGGAACTGAAACCATAAAAATCATGGGCGGTAATCTTTGGGGTAAGCTGCAAAAAAAAAAAAATCACTTGTTTCTCTAACCACAGAGCGCGTTGAAAAAAAAAAGAGAAAAAGAAAGCTCCACGATTTTTTGTTTAATTAAGGCTTGTGACACTTACAAACAGGCTCAGGTTTGCAACCGAGCCCGCTGTGTGCACCGCCATGCAGCGGAGCTTCCCAAGTGCACAGTCCACAGGCACTTGTACTCAGTTTTTAACCAGCGAGTGACCGGCGGTGGGAGTCGAACACCCCACCTCCCGCAGCCGAGACGGGCGTCTTAGCCACTACGCCACGACTGCGGTGATTAATCCTTGACATATAAAAGCATTTTCCTCGGCGATAAGACATTTCCTCCTTTCCAGGCGTGACGTCAGACAAGCTAGCGCAGCGCCACCCGTGACCGCTTAAACCGGCTTACTGACGCTTCGTCCATGCGCGACGCTTTTCATGTTGTAGGCGGCCGTCACGTGGTGATAACTGGTGATGTGGTGCTCGTTCCGCCATTACTTCTGACCGTGGTCGTCATTTCGACTTCGCATTATTCGCCAACCTACCCGTCCATAACATCAAGACGATCTTTTACCACCAGATTTTCTAAGGTCGACGGCTTTCCTCGGCAACTGAAGGCTTCGCTTATAGCGCTGGTTCTCCCTTCACACTGGATTGAGCGCCTACCCTTGGGTCCTGCTTGGCCTACGCACTACACTTCGCAATGACTGTTCCACATGTGCAGCAGAGCTCACGTCTGTTGCCACTGCTCGTGTTCCTGGCAAATATTTCGAGCACTCGCCAAGCACACCTGTCGACGTTTCCAACAACGCCGGCCGTCTACGCAGCTCTGTGCGCATCACAGTCGGTCAGCCTGCAGGAAAAGGAGGTTCCTTTTCTGCGCAGTTTATTGAGTACGAGCAGACAGTACGGGGGGTTGGCTTGATGTGATTGCATTTGTTATCCTGTTGTTGTGTTCGTATTTCAAGCAGGAATGATATGTCATAGGTTTCCTTTGCACGCGTGGTAGTGATTGTTGTGTTTCGATTTTGTATTTTCTAACGCTTTTAAAAGCTTCCCTTTCGTGAATAAAAATTCAGTTGATAGTCTGCGCTTGTGTTGTGTCTTCTTGTTCGCTTTGGTCCTCGTTTCTTTTTGCGCAGCTAAGTGTGAATGGTAAGCCGAAACCCTTTACAAGTTTAACAGCGGAACTGTATGTGGCTAGCTCCTGGTGTGAGCGTCTACGTATAGGGCTGGGGAAACTCGCGGTTAACGTGACCTGGCCGTCACCCACAACGAGGAAACGTCCGAGCATGCCCCACACCCGTGTTAGTAGAGGCTTCTAAGTTTTGTAACGTTCAAAAGCACTAATGAGAAAGTGTAATCGTAGAGACATTTTCTTTTCGGCACGGAGCAAGTTTGTGAATGGACTTCTTTCAACTGGGATTTGAAGCGCCTCGGAGTGGCCGGAGGCGACATTTCAAGCGGGCAGACGAAAGATGGACGGATCAATACCCTGTGAGCATTCTTTTACAGTTTTTTTCTGTCGTTGCAAGTGAAAGGCGGAAAAGCCATTTTACGACGCGTGGAAAATGGGCAAGAACGTGAATTAACAAGGTAAAAAGTGTTGCTGGTTAATGCCAGATCTTGTGGCGAAAAACAGCGCTTAAAGGGCAACTGCAGCACTTTTTTGAGAATTTCGTGATATTCAAGGATTCGAATCTAAATAGGCTTTACGTGAAGCATGCCAATTGTTTTTGCACTAGCATTTGAAGTAGTTACGTAATGGACGATTGAATTTTGCGCTGCTGCTCAATGCACTGGAGGTGTGCACGTAAGTTCAGCGTGACGTCACGGAAGGTCTGCCTTACATTACCACTGTCGTCAGCCACACCCTGCCCTGACTCGTTAGACGCTGCCAATCAACTCTCGGCAGGGTTTGCCTTTGATGGCGTTCCTTTTTTTCCTTCAAAGCAGGCGTTTGCGCGTTGGAAATGTATACCGATACCTTCGATGACGTCATCATGCGCCCCCCCCCCCCCCTCCCAACTTGGCGTTGTGCGCTGCGGAGAACCTTAAAGGTCGTCCGGATTTGAATCAGGGACTACTTCACTATTTCAAGCGCTAAACCAAAAAGACTTCGCATGCTTTACCTGCAAGTTTCACACATTCTATCATCTCAAGCTCGTGTATTTCTAAAACCTATGCAGTTTCCCTTTTAAATCAGAGGCGGCGGCAAACGCGTCGCATCCCCACACTTCTTTGTCTCGTGTAAGCGCTGCTTTTTTGCTGCGAAAATGCGGTATTTATTTTTCAAACATTTTGTATATGCCATCGCTCGAATGGCACCCTTAACACGATGTCACCCTTCGAACATTTCCAGCGTTTCTTTTTTCCTCCACTTGCGAACTTCGGCTGTATATTCACTTGTGGAATTAAAAAAAAAGGTGTTATCATCTATTGTACTTTTTTTTCTACAAGACAGGCGCTCCAATGACTAGCGCTCTTCCCGCTGCCACACTACTTCTCTGAGCGGCGCATTAGGTAGGCCACGGCTCGCAGTCAATGCCAGGTTAGAGGAAATAGCTGACACATTGCTTCCTAACGTCAGCAGCTGTATAGGTAAAAATAAAATGAACTTAAGTTTCAGAAGCACAGAGTGAAACAAATGTGTACTGAGCGAGCACGAAATGCTGCCGCAGGACTGAACTGGTGCCTTTAAACACTGCGGCTTTACCGCATAGACCCTTGGAAAGAGGGGCGGTGAAGGGACAAGACTCCCTGCTTCCTCTGCCTGCAATTGCTTCAAGAAATGTCAACTTCATGCTTCGCAATCCTTTCTTCATAATGGCAGACATTTCGCTTAATTGCCTATTTGCCATAGCAATGCAGGAAAAACAACATGTAGTGTTCGCCTGCCCTGAGCCTCACTACATGTATTGCCGAGAAAACGGCCCGGCTAAGACGGAGACCTCCGCGATAACATGCATAATAACTGTTCAGTTATTACAAAACTTTCGAAAAAGTCATAAGCCAAGCTTTAATTTCGACATCTGATGTCACGGTTACGTTATACTGACATGACACACTCGGCGAAGTCCTCCAGTGCTCACTGAGTAATTTTTGACTATCGCTACCAACATATATGCTTTGCCAAAATCAGACCTGTGAAATTACATGCGACACACTCAGCATGTTCCGCAAATGGGAAACAAGCACCCTGGTCATGCCGTGAAGCTCTTTTTTTTCGCCGTCATCCATTCGGCAATGAATGGGGAAGGAAAAAAAGAAAAATAATAAATAACGCTTAGGACATTTACAAATAAAGGGGACAAAAGGGAGAGGCGGCAAAAAGACATGGGGCAGAAATGTCCGCCATGTATCAATTCTGCTGACCGACAGTACCAGGAAGATACATGTCAGGCAAAAGGCGCGAAAAAAAATGTGTTGCGCCTGTCAGTCACACTGATAGCAAAATTGAATGTTGTTACAGGACCTTCAGCTGCGGTGTACTAAAACGTCTCTTGGCGCTGGCGGTATATTATACCCCTGCCACACGGCCAGTTTCAATGGCCATCGAGTCGAGAGCCATCGAGATTTTCGATCGCCATTGAACTCGAGGGAGTTGTGGAGCTGCTACACGGCAAATCTCAATGGCCATTGAAATCGTTCTCGTGTCTTACGCCAAGCTCGTGTGGCGCCACAATCGCTGCTTTCGGTTTCGCGCAAATAACAAAAATATATTGACGAAACTTAACTAAATGTTGAAATACACTTTCTTGCAGTCATAAGGCGCGTTCACACTTGTTCAAAAATCCGGCAAGCGAAGCGGATTCGCTCGCCGCAAAAACTAGGACCTGTTCTCATCTGTTGACGCCCGGGCGAGTTGGAACGGCCGCGCCGCTGCTGCTTCTCGCTTTGCGCACCACGTCGCCGCTCGCGACGTACACAGATACAGTGAGAAAAGAGCATAAATTTATGCTGTCTACGTACCACGAGCGTATGCACGCTTACGTACGCTAAACGCAGGCGCATTCTCACATTGAGTTCAGCGTATGCTAGCAGAGAGGCAAAAATAAACTTAGTCTCTAGTGGCGCCATCTGGTAGTCAAAACGGGAACCATTACTGTCAACAAACCGCCTCTCTTAGGCCTAACAGCGGCAGAATCGTCACTCTAAATAAAAAATAAAGCAAATTTATCACTTATACGTTTTCTTCTAGGCAAGATGAGACGAAGCGAAAGACCGGTGCCCCATTTATGACCAGTGAACGGACAGAAAAAGGCAGCAACAACGAGAATTCAGTCCGAAGCGAGGGGTCTGGCTTTGAAGGGCGCCGCCATGTTTGTTGTCGTTCGAAGCAATGCTAGCAACCTTGGGCAACGCTCGAAGGCCCTCGAAATCTCGATAGAGTTCCGGGCTGCTCCGTCGACTCGATAGACTATTGACTCGATGGCCATTCAAACTGGCCGTGTAGCAGCGCTCGATCGCCTTCGAGTCGATAGGCTATCGATTCGAGGGCCTTCGAAATGCCCGTGTGACAGGGGTATTAGTTTCAGAAATGGGGGCAACACCTTCCCACGCCATGGGCAAAATCATATGGAACTGAAACCATAAAAATCATGGGCGGTAATCTTTGGGGTAAGCTGCAAAAAAAAAAAATCACTTGTTTCTCTAACCACAGAGCGCGTTGAAAAAAAAAAGAGAAAAAGAAAGCTCCACGATTTTTTGTTTAATTAAGGCTTGTGACACTTACAAACAGGCTCAGGTTTGCAACCGAGCCCGCTGTGTGCACCGCCATGCAGCGGAGCTTCCCAAGTGCACAGTCCACAGGCACTTGTACTCAGTTTTTAACCAGCGAGTGACCGGCGGTGGGAGTCGAACACCCCACCTCCCGCAGCCGAGACGGGCGTCTTAGCCACTACGCCACGACTGCGGTGATTAATCCTTGACATATAAAAGCATTTTCCTCGGCGATAAGACATTTCCTCCTTTCCAGGCGTGACGTCAGACAAGCTAGCGCAGCGCCACCCGTGACCGCTTAAACCGGCTTACTGACGCTTCGTCCATGCGCGACGCTTTTCATGTTGTAGGCGGCCGTCACGTGGTGATAACTGGTGATGTGGTGCTCGTTCCGCCATTACTTCTGACCGTGGTCGTCATTTCGACTTCGCATTATTCGCCAACCTACCCGTCCATAACATCAAGACGATCTTTTACCACCAGATTTTCTAAGGTCGACGGCTTTCCTCGGCAACTGAAGGCTTCGCTTATAGCGCTGGTTCTCCCTTCACACTGGATTGAGCGCCTACCCTTGGGTCCTGCTTGGCCTACGCACTACACTTCGCAATGACTGTTCCACATGTGCAGCAGAGCTCACGTCTGTTGCCACTGCTCGTGTTCCTGGCAAATATTTCGAGCACTCGCCAAGCACACCTGTCGACGTTTCCAACAACGCCGGCCGTCTACGCAGCTCTGTGCGCATCACAGTCGGTCAGCCTGCAGGAAAAGGAGGTTCCTTTTCTGCGCAGTTTATTGAGTACGAGCAGACAGTACGGGGGGTTGGCTTGATGTGATTGCATTTGTTATCCTGTTGTTGTGTTCGTATTTCAAGCAGGAATGATATGTCATAGGTTTCCTTTGCACGCGTGGTAGTGATTGTTGTGTTTCGATTTTGTATTTTCTAACGCTTTTAAAGCTTCCCTTTCGTGAATAAAAATTCAGTTGATAGTCTGCGCTTGTGTTGTGTCTTCTTGTTCGCTTTGGTCCTCGTTTCTTTTTGCGCAGCTAAGTGTGAATGGTAAGCCGAAACCCTTTACAAGTTTAACAGCGGAACTGTATGTGGCTAGCTCCTGGTGTGAGCGTCTACGTATAGGGCTGGGGAAACTCGCGGTTAACGTGACCTGGCCGTCACCCACAACGAGGAAACGTCCGAGCATGCCCCACACCCGTGTTAGTAGAGGCTTCTAAGTTTTGTAACGTTCAAAAGCACTAATGAGAAAGTGTAATCGTAGAGACATTTTCTTTTCGGCACGGAGCAAGTTTGTGAATGGACTTCTTTCAACTGGGATTTGAAGCGCCTCGGAGTGGCCGGAGGCGACATTTCAAGCGGGCAGACGAAAGATGGACGGATCAATACCCTGTGAGCATTCTTTTACAGTTTTTTTCTGTCGTTGCAAGTGAAAGGCGGAAAAGCCATTTTACGACGCGTGGAAAATGGGCAAGAACGTGAATTAACAAGGTAAAAAGTGTTGCTGGTTAATGCCAGATCTTGTGGCGAAAAACAGCGCTTAAAGGGCAACTGCAGCACTTTTTTGAGAATTTCGTGATATTCAAGGATTCGAATCTAAATAGGCTTTACGTGAAAAATGCCAATTGTTTTTGCACTAGCATTTGAAGTAGTTACGTAATGGACGATTGAATTTTGCGCTGCTGCTCAATGCACTGGAGGTGTGCACGTAAGTTCAGCGTGACGTCACGGAAGGTCTGCCTTACATTACCACTGTCGTCAGCCACACCCTGCCCTGACTCGTTAGACGCTGCCAATCAACTCTCGGCAGGGTTTGCCTTTGATGGCGTTCCTTTTTTTCCTTCAAAGCAGGCGTTTGCGCGTTGGAAATGTATACCGATACCTTCGATGACGTCATCATGCGCCCCCCCCCCCCCTCCCAACTTGGCGTTGTGCGCTGCGGAGAACCTTAAAGGTCGTCCGGATTTGAATCAGGGACTACTTCACTATTTCAAGCGCTAAACCAAAAAGACTTCGCATGCTTTACCTGCAAGTTTCACACATTCTATCATCTCAAGCTCGTGTATTTCTAAAACCTATGCAGTTTCCCTTTTAAATCAGAGGCGGCGGCAAACGCGTCGCATCCCCACACTTCTTTGTCTCGTGTAAGCGCTGCTTTTTTGCTGCGAAAATGCGGTATTTGTTTTTCAAACATTTTGTATATGCCATCGCTCGAATGGCACCCTTAACACGATGTCACCCTTCGAACATTTCCAGCGTTTCTTTTTTCCTCCACTTGCGAACTTCGGCTGTATATTCACTTGTGGAATTAAAAAAAAAGGTGTTATCATCTATTGTACTTTTTTTTCTACAAGACAGGCGCTCCAATGACTAGCGCTCTTCCCGCTGCCACACTACTTCTCTGAGCGGCGCATTAGGTAGGCCACGGCTCGCAGTCAATGCCAGGTTAGAGGAAATAGCTGACACATTGCTTCCTAACGTCAGCAGCTGTATAGGTAAAAATAAAATGAACTTAAGTTTCAGAAGCACAGAGTGAAACAAATGTGTACTGAGCGAGCACGAAATGCTGCCGCAGGACTGAACTGGTGCCTTTAAACACTGCGGCTTTACCGCATAGACCCTTGGAAAGAGGGGCGGTGAAGGGACAAGACTCCCTGCTTCCTCTGCCTGCAATTGCTTCAAGAAATGTCAACTTCATGCTTCGCAATCCTTTCTTCATAATGGCAGACATTTCGCTTAATTGCCTATTTGCCATAGCAATGCAGGAAAAACAACATGTAGTGTTCGCCTGCCCTGAGCCTCACTACATGTATTGCCGAGAAAACGGCCCGGCTAAGACGGAGACCTCCGCGATAACATGCATAATAACTGTTCAGTTATTACAAAACTTTCGAAAAAGTCATAAGCCAAGCTTTAATTTCGACATCTGATGTCACGGTTACGTTATACTGACATGACACACTCGGCGAAGTCCTCCAGTGCTCACTGAGTAATTTTTGACTATCGCTACCAACATATATGCTTTGCCAAAATCAGACCTGTGAAATTACATGCGACACACTCAGCATGTTCCGCAAATGGGAAACAAGCACCCTGGTCATGCCGTGAAGCTCTTTTTTTTCGCCGTCATCCATTCGGCAATGAATGGGGAAGGAAAAAAAGAAAAATAATAAATAACGCTTAGGACATTTACAAATAAAGGGGACAAAAGGGAGAGGCGGCAAAAAGACATGGGGCAGAAATGTCCGCCATGTATCAATTCTGCTGACCGACAGTACCAGGAAGATACATGTCAGGCAAAAGGCGCGAAAAAAAATGTGTTGCGCCTGTCAGTCACACTGATAGCAAAATTGAATGTTGTTACAGGACCTTCAGCTGCGGTGTACTAAAACGTCTCTTGGCGCTGGCGGTATATTATACCCCTGTCACACGGCCAGTTTCAATGGCCATCGAGTCGAGAGCCATCGAGATTTTCGATCGCCATTGAACTCGAGGGAGTTGTGGAGCTGCTACACGGCAAATCTCAATGGCCATTGAAATCGTTCTCGTGTCTTACGCCAAGCTCGTGTGGCGCCACAATCGCTGCTTTCGGTTTCGCGCAAATAACAAAAATATATTGACGAAACTTAACTAAATGTTGAAATACACTTTCTTGCAGTCATAAGGCGCGTTCACACTTGTTCAAAAATCCGGCAAGCGAAGCGGATTCGCTCGCCGCAAAAACTAGGACCTGTTCTCATCTGTTGACGCCCGGGCGAGTTGGAACGGCCGCGCCGCTGCTGCTTCTCGCTTTGCGCACCACGTCGCCGCTCGCGACGTACACAGATACAGTGAGAAAAGAGCATAAATTTATGCTGTCTACGTACCACGAGCGTATGCACGCTTACGTACGCTAAACGCAGGCGCATTCTCACATTGAGTTCAGCGTATGCTAGCAGAGAGGCAAAAATAAACTTAGTCTCTAGTGGCGCCATCTGGTAGTCAAAACGGGAACCATTACTGTCAACAAACCGCCTCTCTTAGGCCTAACAGCGGCAGAATCGTCACTCTAAATAAAAAATAAAGCAAATTTATCACTTATACGTTTTCTTCTAGGCAAGATGAGACGAAGCGAAAGACCGGTGCCCCATTTATGACCAGTGAACGGACAGAAAAAGGCAGCAACAACGAGAATTCAGTCCGAAGCGAGGGGTCCGGCTTTGAAGGGCGCCGCCATGTTTGTTGTCGTTCGAAGCAATGCTAGCAACCTTGGGCAACGCTCGAAGGCCCTCGAAATCTCGATAGAGTTCCGGGCTGCTCCGTCGACTCGATAGACTATTGACTCGATGGCCATTCAAACTGGCCGTGTAGCAGCGCTCGATCGCCTTCGAGTCGATAGGCTATCGATTCGAGGGCCTTCGAAATGCCCGTGTGACAGGGGTATTAGTTTCAGAAATGGGGGCAACACCTTCCCACGCCATGGGCAAAATCATATGGAACTGAAACCATAAAAATCATGGGCGGTAATCTTTGGGGTAAGCTGCAAAAAAAAAAAATCACTTGTTTCTCTAACCACAGAGCGCGTTGAAAAAAAAAAGAGAAAAAGAAAGCTCCACGATTTTTTGTTTAATTAAGGCTTGTGACACTTACAAACAGGCTCAGGTTTGCAACCGAGCCCGCTGTGTGCACCGCCATACAGCGGAGCTTCCCAAGTGCACAGTCCACAGGCACTTGTACTCAGTTTTTAACCAGCGAGTGACCGGCGGTGGGAGTCGAACACCCCACCTCCCGCAGCCGAGACGGGCGTCTTAGCCACTACGCCACGACTGCGGTGATTAATCCTTGACATATAAAAGCATTTTCCTCGGCGATAAGACATTTCCTCCTTTCCAGGCGTGACGTCAGACAAGCTAGCGCAGCGCCACCCGTGACCGCTTAAACCGGCTTACTGACGCTTCGTCCATGCGCGACGCTTTTCATGTTGTAGGCGGCCGTCACGTGGTGATAACTGGTGATGTGGTGCTCGTTCCGCCATTACTTCTGACCGTGGTCGTCATTTCGACTTCGCATTATTCGCCAACCTACCCGTCCATAACATCAAGACGATCTTTTACCACCAGATTTTCTAAGGTCGACGGCTTTCCTCGGCAACTGAAGGCTTCGCTTATAGCGCTGGTTCTCCCTTCACACTGGATTGAGCGCCTACCCTTGGGTCCTGCTTGGCCTACGCACTACACTTCGCAATGACTGTTCCACATGTGCAGCAGAGCTCACGTCTGTTGCCACTGCTCGTGTTCCTGGCAAATATTTCGAGCACTCGCCAAGCACACCTGTCGACGTTTCCAACAACGCCGGCCGTCTACGCAGCTCTGTGCGCATCACAGTCGGTCAGCCTGCAGGAAAAGGAGGTTCCTTTTCTGCGCAGTTTATTGAGTACGAGCAGACAGTACGGGGGGTTGGCTTGATGTGATTGCATTTGTTATCCTGTTGTTGTGTTCGTATTTCAAGCAGGAATGATATGTCATAGGTTTCCTTTGCACGCGTGGTAGTGATTGTTGTGTTTCGATTTTGTATTTTCTAACGCTTTTAAAAGCTTCCCTTTCGTGAATAAAAATTCAGTTGATAGTCTGCGCTTGTGTTGTGTCTTCTTGTTCGCTTTGGTCCTCGTTTCTTTTTGCGCAGCTAAGTGTGAATGGTAAGCCGAAACCCTTTACAAGTTTAACAGCGGAACTGTATGTGGCTAGCTCCTGGTGTGAGCGTCTACGTATAGGGCTGGGGAAACTCGCGGTTAACGTGACCTGGCCGTCACCCACAACGAGGAAACGTCCGAGCATGCCCCACACCCGTGTTAGTAGAGGCTTCTAAGTTTTGTAACGTTCAAAAGCACTAATGAGAAAGTGTAATCGTAGAGACATTTTCTTTTCGGCACGGAGCAAGTTTGTGAATGGACTTCTTTCAACTGGGATTTGAAGCGCCTCGGAGTGGCCGGAGGCGACATTTCAAGCGGGCAGACGAAAGATGGACGGATCAATACCCTGTGAGCATTCTTTTACAGTTTTTTTCTGTCGTTGCAAGTGAAAGGCGGAAAAGCCATTTTACGACGCGTGGAAAATGGGCAAGAACGTGAATTAACAAGGTAAAAAGTGTTGCTGGTTAATGCCAGATCTTGTGGCGAAAAACAGCGCTTAAAGGGCAACTGCAGCACTTTTTTGAGAATTTCGTGATATTCAAGGATTCGAATCTAAATAGGCTTTACGTGAAGCATGCCAATTGTTTTTGCACTAGCATTTGAAGTAGTTACGTAATGGACGATTGAATTTTGCGCTGCTGCTCAATGCACTGGAGGTGTGCACGTAAGTTCAGCGTGACGTCACGGAAGGTCTGCCTTACATTACCACTGTCGTCAGCCACACCCTGCCCTGACTCGTTAGACGCTGCCAATCAACTCTCGGCAGGGTTTGCCTTTGATGGCGTTCCTTTTTTTCCTTCAAAGCAGGCGTTTGCGCGTTGGAAATGTATACCGATACCTTCGATGACGTCATCATGCGCCCCCCCCCCCCCCTCCCAACTTGGCGTTGTGCGCTGCGGAGAACCTTAAAGGTCGTCCGGATTTGAATCAGGGACTACTTCACTATTTCAAGCGCTAAACCAAAAAGACTTCGCATGCTTTACCTGCAAGTTTCACACATTCTATCATCTCAAGCTCGTGTATTTCTAAAACCTATGCAGTTTCCCTTTTAAATCAGAGGCGGCGGCAAACGCGTCGCATCCCCACACTTCTTTGTCTCGTGTAAGCGCTGCTTTTTTGCTGCGAAAATGCGGTATTTATTTTTCAAACATTTTGTATATGCCATCGCTCGAATGGCACCCTTAACACGATGTCACCCTTCGAACATTTCCAGCGTTTCTTTTTTCCTCCACTTGCGAACTTCGGCTGTATATTCACTTGTGGAATTAAAAAAAAGGTGTTATCATCTATTGTAGTTTTTTTTCTACAAGACAGGCGCTCCAATGACTAGCGCTCTTCCCGCTGCCACACTACTTCTCTGAGCGGCGCATTAGGTAGGCCACGGCTCGCAGTCAATGCCAGGTTAGAGGAAATAGCTGACACATTGCTTCCTAACGTCAGCAGCTGTATAGGTAAAAATAAAATGAACTTAAGTTTCAGAAGCACAGAGTGAAACAAATGTGTACTGAGCGAGCACGAAATGCTGCCGCAGGACTGAACTGGTGCCTTTAAACACTGCGGCTTTACCGCATAGACCCTTGGAAAGAGGGGCGGTGAAGGGACAAGACTCCCTGCTTCCTCTGCCTGCAATTGCTTCAAGAAATGTCAACTTCATGCTTCGCAATCCTTTCTTCATAATGGCAGACATTTCGCTTAATTGCCTATTTGCCATAGCAATGCAGGAAAAACAACATGTAGTGTTCGCCTGCCCTGAGCCTCACTACATGTATTGCCGAGAAAACGGCCCGGCTAAGACGGAGACCTCCGCGATAACATGCATAATAACTGTTCAGTTATTACAAAACTTTCGAAAAAGTCATAAGCCAAGCTTTAATTTCGACATCTGATGCCACGGTTACGTTATACTGACATGACACACTCGGCGAAGTCCTCCAGTGCTCACTGAGTAATTTTTGACTATCGCTACCAACATATATGCTTTGCCAAAATCAGACCTGTGAAATTACATGCGACACACTCAGCATGTTCCGCAAATGGGAAACAAGCACCCTGGTCATGCCGTGAAGCTCTTTTTTTTCGCCGTCATCCATTCGGCAATGAATGGGGAAGGAAAAAAAGAAAAATAATAAATAACGCTTAGGACATTTACAAATAAAGGGGACAAAAGGGAGAGGCGGCAAAAAGACATGGGGCAGAAATGTCCGCCATGTATAAATTCTGCTGACTGACAGTACCAGGAAGATACATGTCAGGCAAAAGGCGCGAAAAAAAATGTGTTGCGCCTGTCAGTCACACTGATAGCAAAATTGAATGTTGTTACAGGACCTTCAGCTGCGGTGTACTAAAACGTCTCTTGGCGCTGGCGGTATATTATACCCCTGTCACACGGCCAGTTTCAATGGCCATCGAGTCGAGAGCCATCGAGATTTTCGATCGCCATTGAACTCGAGGGAGTTGTGGAGCTGCTACACGGCAAATCTCAATGGCCATTGAAATCGTTCTCGTGTCTTACGCCAAGCTCGTGTGGCGCCACAATCGCTGCTTTCGGTTTCGCGCAAATAACAAAAATATATTGACGAAACTTAACTAAATGTTGAAATACACTTTCTTGCAGTCATAAGGCGCGTTCACACTTGTTCAAAAATCCGGCAAGCGAAGCGGATTCGCTCGCCGCAAAAACTAGGACCTGTTCTCATCTGTTGACGCCCGGGCGAGTTGGAACGGCCGCGCCGCTGCTGCTTCTCGCTTTGCGCACCACGTCGCCGCTCGCGACGTACACAGATACAGTGAGAAAAGAGCATAAATTTATGCTGTCTACGTACCACGAGCGTATGCACGCTTACGTACGCTAAACGCAGGCGCATTCTCACATTGAGTTCAGCGTATGCTAGCAGAGAGGCAAAAATAAACTTAGTCTCTAGTGGCGCCATCTGGTAGTCAAAACGGGAACCATTACTGTCAACAAACCGCCTCTCTTAGGCCTAACAGCGGCAGAATCGTCACTCTAAATAAAAAATAAAGCAAATTTATCACTTATACGTTTTCTTCTAGGCAAGATGAGACGAAGCGAAAGACCGGTGCCCCATTTATGACCAGTGAACGGACAGAAAATGGCAGCAACAACGAGAATTCAGTCCGAAGCGAGGGGTCCGGCTTTGAAGGGCGCCGCCATGTTTGTTGTCGTTCGAAGCAATGCTAGCAACCTTGGGCAACGCTCGAAGGCCCTCGAAATCTCGATAGAGTTCCGGGCTGCTCCGTCGACTCGATAGACTATTGACTCGATGGCCATTCAAACTGGCCGTGTAGCAGCGCTCGATCGCCTTCGAGTCGATAGGCTATCGATTCGAGGGCCTTCGAAATGCCCGTGTGACAGGGGTATTAGTTTCAGAAATGGGGGCAACACCTTCCCACGCCATGGGCAAAATCATATGGAACTGAAACCATAAAAATCATGGGCGGTAATCTTTGGGGTAAGCTGCAAAAAAAAAAAAATCACTTGTTTCTCTAACCACAGAGCGCGTTGAAAAAAAAAAGAGAAAAAGAAAGCTCCACGATTTTTTGTTTAATTAAGGCTTGTGACACTTACAAACAGGCTCAGGTTTGCAACCGAGCCCGCTGTGTGCACCGCCATGCAGCGGAGCTTCCCAAGTGCACAGTCCACAGGCACTTGTACTCAGTTTTTAACCAGCGAGTGACCGGCGGTGGGAGTCGAACACCCCACCTCCCGCAGCCGAGACGGGCGTCTTAGCCACTACGCCACGACTGCGGTGATTAATCCTTGACATATAAAAGCATTTTCCTCGGCGATAAGACATTTCCTCCTTTCCAGGCGTGACGTCAGACAAGCTAGCGCAGCGCCACCCGTGACCGCTTAAACCGGCTTACTGACGCTTCGTCCATGCGCGACGCTTTTCATGTTGTAGGCGGCCGTCACGTGGTGATAACTGGTGATGTGGTGCTCGTTCCGCCATTACTTCTGACCGTGGTCGTCATTTCGACTTCGCATTATTCGCCAACCTACCCGTCCATAACATCAAGACGATCTTTTACCACCAGATTTTCTAAGGTCGACGGCTTTCCTCGGCAACTGAAGGCTTCGCTTATAGCGCTGGTTCTCCCTTCACACTGGATTGAGCGCCTACCCTTGGGTCCTGCTTGGCCTACGCACTACACTTCGCAATGACTGTTCCACATGTGCAGCAGAGCTCACGTCTGTTGCCACTGCTCGTGTTCCTGGCAAATATTTCGAGCACTCGCCAAGCACACCTGTCGACGTTTCCAACAACGCCGGCCGTCTACGCAGCTCTGTGCGCATCACAGTCGGTCAGCCTGCAGGAAAAGGAGGTTCCTTTTCTGCGCAGTTTATTGAGTACGAGCAGACAGTACGGGGGGTTGGCTTGATGTGATTGCATTTGTTATCCTGTTGTTGTGTTCGTATTTCAAGCAGGAATGATATGTCATAGGTTTCCTTTGCACGCGTGGTAGTGATTGTTGTGTTTCGATTTTGTATTTTCTAACGCTTTTAAAAGCTTCCCTTTCGTGAATAAAAATTCAGTTGATAGTCTGCGCTTGTGTTGTGTCTTCTTGTTCGCTTTGGTCCTCGTTTCTTTTTGCGCAGCTAAGTGTGAATGGTAAGCCGAAACCCTTTACAAGTTTAACAGCGGAACTGTATGTGGCTAGCTCCTGGTGTGAGCGTCTACGTATAGGGCTGGGGAAACTCGCGGTTAACGTGACCTGGCCGTCACCCACAACGAGGAAACGTCCGAGCATGCCCCACACCCGTGTTAGTAGAGGCTTCTAAGTTTTGTAACGTTCAAAAGCACTAATGAGAAAGTGTAATCGTAGAGACATTTTCTTTTCGGCACGGAGCAAGTTTGTGAATGGACTTCTTTCAACTGGGATTTGAAGCGCCTCGGAGTGGCCGGAGGCGACATTTCAAGCGGGCAGACGAAAGATGGACGGATCAATACCCTGTGAGCATTCTTTTACAGTTTTTTTCTGTCGTTGCAAGTGAAAGGCGGAAAAGCCATTTTACGACGCGTGGAAAATGGGCAAGAACGTGAATTAACAAGGTAAAAAGTGTTGCTGGTTAATGCCAGATCTTGTGGCGAAAAACAGCGCTTAAAGGGCAACTGCAGCACTTTTTTGAGAATTTCGTGATATTCAAGGATTCGAATCTAAATAGGCTTTACGTGAAGCATGCCAATTGTTTTTGCACTAGCATTTGAAGTAGTTACGTAATGGACGACTGAATTTTGCGCTGCTGCTCAATGCACTGGAGGTGTGCACGTAAGTTCAGCGTGACGTCACGGAAGGTCTGCCTTACATTACCACTGTCGTCAGCCACACCCTGCCCTGACTCGTTAGACGCTGCCAATCAACTCTCGGCAGGGTTTGCCTTTGATGGCGTTCCTTTTTTTCCTTCAAAGCAGGCGTTTGCGCGTTGGAAATGTATACCGATACCTTCGATGACGTCATCATGCGCCCACCCCCCCCCCTCCCAACTTGGCTTTGTGCGCTGCGGAGAACCTTAAAGGTCGTCCGGATTTGAATCAGGGACTACTTCACTATTTCAAGCGCTAAACCAAAAAGACTTCGCATGCTTTACCTGCAAGTTTCACACATTCTATCATCTCAAGCTCGTGTATTTCTAAAACCTATGCAGTTTCCCTTTTAAATCAGAGGCGGCGGCAAACGCGTCGCATCCCCACACTTCTTTGTCTCGTGTAAGCGCTGCTTTTTTGCTGCGAAAATGCGGTATTTATTTTTCAAACATTTTGTATATGCCATCGCTCGAATGGCACCCTTAACACGATGTCACCCTTCGAACATTTCCAGCGTTTCTTTTTTCCTCCACTTGCGAACTTCGGCTGTATATTCACTTGTGGAATTAAAAAAAAAGGTGTTATCATCTATTGTACTTTTTTTTCTACAAGACAGGCGCTCCAATGACTAGCGCTCTTCCCGCTGCCACACTACTTCTCTGAGCGGCGCATTAGGTAGGCCACGGCTCGCAGTCAATGCCAGGTTAGAGGAAATAGCTGACACATTGCTTCCTAACGTCAGCAGCTGTATAGGTAAAAATAAAATGAACTTAAGTTTCAGAAGCACAGAGTGAAACAAATGTGTACTGAGCGAGCACGAAATGCTGCCGCAGGACTGAACTGGTGCCTTTAAACACTGCGGCTTTACCGCATAGACCCTTGGAAAGAGGGGCGGTGAAGGGACAAGACTCCCTGCTTCCTCTGCCTGCAATTGCTTCAAGAAATGTCAACTTCATGCTTCGCAATCCTTTCTTCATAATGGCAGACATTTCGCTTAATTGCCTATTTGCCATAGCAATGCAGGAAAAACAACATGTAGTGTTCGCCTGCCCTGAGCCTCACTACATGTATTGCCGAGAAAACGGCCCGGCTAAGACGGAGACCTCCGCGATAACATGCATAATAACTGTTCAGTTATTACAAAACTTTCGAAAAAGTCATAAGCCAAGCTTTAATTTCGACATCTGATGTCACGGTTACGTTATACTGACATGACACACTCGGCGAAGTCCTCCAGTGCTCACTGAGTAATTTTTGACTATCGCTACCAACATATATGCTTTGCCAAAATCAGACCTGTGAAATTACATGCGACACACTCAGCATGTTCCGCAAATGGGAAACAAGCACCCTGGTCATGCCGTGAAGCTCTTTTTTTTCGCCGTCATCCATTCGGCAATGAATGGGGAAGGAAAAAAAGAAAAATAATAAATAACGCTTAGGACATTTACAAATAAAGGGGACAAAAGGGAGAGGCGGCAAAAAGACATGGGGCAGAAATGTCCGCCATGTATCAATTCTGCTGACCGACAGTACCAGGAAGATACATGTCAGGCAAAAGGCGCGAAAAAAAATGTGTTGCGCCTGTCAGTCACACTGATAGCAAAATTGAATGTTGTTACAGGACCTTCAGCTGCGGTGTACTAAAACGTCTCTTGGCGCTGGCGGTATATTATACCCCTGTCACACGGCCAGTTTCAATGGCCATCGAGTCGAGAGCCATCGAGATTTTCGATCGCCATTGAACTCGAGGGAGTTGTGGAGCTGCTACACGGCAAATCTCAATGGCCATTGAAATCGTTCTCGTGTCTTACGCCAAGCTCGTGTGCCGCCACAATCGCTGCTTTCGGTTTCGCGCAAATAACAAAAATATATTGACGAAACTTAACTACATGTTGAAATACACTTTCTTGCAGTCATAAGGCGCGTTCACACTTGTTCAAAAATCCGGCAAGCGAAGCGGATTCGCTCGCCGCAAAAACTAGGACCTGTTCTCATCTGTTGACGCCCGGGCGAGTTGGAACGGCCGCGCCGCTGCTGCTTCTCGCTTTGCGCACCACGTCGCCGCTCGCGACGTACACAGATACAGTGAGAAAAGAGCATAAATTTATGCTGTCTACGTACCACGAGCGTATGCACGCTTACGTACGCTAAACGCAGGCGCATTCTCACATTGAGTTCAGCGTATGCTAGCAGAGAGGCAAAAATAAACTTAGTCTCTAGTGGCGCCATCTGGTAGTCAAAACGGGAACCATTACTGTCAACAAACCGCCTCTCTTAGGCCTAACAGCGGCAGAATCGTCACTCTAAATAAAAAATAAAGCAAATTTATCACTTATACGTTTTCTTCTAGGCAAGATGAGACGAAGCGAAAGACCGGTGCCCCATTTATGACCAGTGAACGGACAGAAAAAGGCAGCAACAACGAGAATTCAGTCCGAAGCGAGGGGTCCGGCTTTGAAGGGCGCCGCCATGTTTGTTGTCGTTCGAAGCAATGCTAGCAACCTTGGGCAACGCTCGAAGGCCCTCGAAATCTCGATAGAGTTCCGGGCTGCTCCGTCGACTCGATAGACTATTGACTCGATGGCCATTCAAACTGGCCGTGTAGCAGCGCTCGATCGCCTTCGAGTCGATAGGCTATCGATTCGAGGGCCTTCGAAATGCCCGTGTGACAGGGGTATTAGTTTCAGAAATGGGGGCAACACCTTCCCACGCCATGGGCAAAATCATATGGAACTGAAACCATAAAAATCATGGGCGGTAATCTTTGGGGTAAGCTGCAAAAAAAAAAAATCACTTGTTTCTCTAACCACAGAGCGCGTTGAAAAAAAAAAGAGAAAAAGAAAGCTCCACGATTTTTTGTTTAATTAAGGCTTGTGACACTTACAAACAGGCTCAGGTTTGCAACCGAGCCCGCTGTGTGCACCGCCATGCAGCGGAGCTTCCCAAGTGCACAGTCCACAGGCACTTGTACTCAGTTTTTAACCAGCGAGTGACCGGCGGTGGGAGTCGAACACCCCACCTCCCGCAGCCGAGACGGGCGTCTTAGCCACTACGCCACGACTGCGGTGATTAATCCTTGACATATAAAAGCATTTTCCTCGGCGATAAGACATTTCCTCCTTTCCAGGCGTGACGTCAGACAAGCTAGCGCAGCGCCACCCGTGACCGCTTAAACCGGCTTACTGACGCTTCGTCCATGCGCGACGCTTTTCATGTTGTAGGCGGCCGTCACGTGGTGATAACTGGTGATGTGGTGCTCGTTCCGCCATTACTTCTGACCGTGGTCGTCATTTCGACTTCGCATTATTCGCCAACCTACCCGTCCATAACATCAAGACGATCTTTTACCACCAGATTTTCTAAGGTCGACGGCTTTCCTCGGCAACTGAAGGCTTCGCTTATAGCGCTGGTTCTCCCTTCACACTGGATTGAGCGCCTACCCTTGGGTCCTGCTTGGCCTACGCACTACACTTCGCAATGACTGTTCCACATGTGCAGCAGAGCTCACGTCTGTTGCCACTGCTCGTGTTCCTGGCAAATATTTCGAGCACTCGCCAAGCACACCTGTCGACGTTTCCAACAACGCCGGCCGTCTACGCAGCTCTGTGCGCATCACAGTCGGTCAGCCTGCAGGAAAAGGAGGTTCCTTTTCTGCGCAGTTTATTGAGTACGAGCAGACAGTACGGGGGGTTGGCTTGATGTGATTGCATTTGTTATCCTGTTGTTGTGTTCGTATTTCAAGCAGGAATGATATGTCATAGGTTTCCTTTGCACGCGTGGTAGTGATTGTTGTGTTTCGATTTTGTATTTTCTAACGCTTTTAAAAGCTTCCCTTTCGTGAATAAAAATTCAGTTGATAGTCTGCGCTTGTGTTGTGTCTTCTTGTTCGCTTTGGTCCTCGTTTCTTTTTGCGCAGCTAAGTGTGAATGGTAAGCCGAAACCCTTTACAAGTTTAACAGCGGAACTGTATGTGGCTAGCTCCTGGTGTGAGCGTCTACGTATAGGGCTGGGGAAACTCGCGGTTAACGTGACCTGGCCGTCACCCACAACGAGGAAACGTCCGAGCATGCCCCACACCCGTGTTAGTAGAGGCTTCTAAGTTTTGTAACGTTCAAAAGCACTAATGAGAAAGTGTAATCGTAGAGACATTTTCTTTTCGGCACGGAGCAAGTTTGTGAATGGACTTCTTTCAAATGGGATTTGAAGCGCCTCGGAGTGGCCGGAGGCGACATTTCAAGCGGGCAGACGAAAGATGGACGGATCAATACCCTGTGAGCATTCTTTTACAGTTTTTTTCTGTCGTTGCAAGTGAAAGGCGGAAAATCCATTTTACGACGCGTGGAAAATGGGCAAGAACGTGAATTAACAAGGTAAAAAGTGTTGCTGGTTAATGCCAGATCTTGTGGCGAAAAACAGCGCTTAAAGGGCAACTGCAGCACTTTTTTGAGAATTTCGTGATATTCAAGGATTCGAATCTAAATAGGCTTTACGTGAAGCATGCCAATTGTTTTTGCACTAGCATTTGAAGTAGTTACGTAATGGACGATTGAATTTTGCGCTGCTGCTCAATGCACTGGAGGTGTGCACGTAAGTTCAGCGTGACGTCACGGAAGGTCTGCCTTACATTACCACTGTCGTCAGCCACACCCTGCCCTGACTCGTTAGACGCTGCCAATCAACTCTCGGCAGGGTTTGCCTTTGATGGCGTTCCTTTTTTTCCTTCAAAGCAGGCGTTTGCGCGTTGGAAATGTATACCGATACCTTCGATGACGTCATCATGCGCCCCCCCCCCCCCTCCCAACTTGGCGTTGTGCGCTGCGGAGAACCTTAAAGGTCGTCCGGATTTGAATCAGGGACTACTTCACTATTTCAAGCGCTAAACCAAAAAGACTTCGCATGCTTTACCTGCAAGTTTCACACATTCTATCATCTCAAGCTCGTGTATTTCTAAAACCTATGCAGTTTCCCTTTTAAATCAGAGGCGGCGGCAAACGCGTCGCATCCCCACACTTCTTTGTCTCGTGTAAGCGCTGCTTTTTTGCTGCGAAAATGCGGTATTTATTTTTCAAACATTTTGTATATGCCATCGCTCGAATGGCACCCTTAACACGATGTCACCCTTCGAACATTTCCAGCGTTTCTTTTTTCCTCCACTTGCGAACTTCGGCTGTATATTCACTTGTGGAATTAAAAAAAAAGGTGTTATCATCTATTGTACTTTTTTTTCTACAAGACAGGCGCTCCAATGACTAGCGCTCTTCCCGCTGCCACACTACTTCTCTGAGCGGCGCATTAGGTAGGCCACGGCTCGCAGTCAATGCCAGGTTAGAGGAAATAGCTGACACATTGCTTCCTAACGTCAGCAGCTGTATAGGTAAAAATAAAATGAACTTAAGTTTCAGAAGCACAGAGTGAAACAAATGTGTACTGAGCGAGCACGAAATGCTGCCGCAGGACTGAACTGGTGCCTTTAAACACTGCGGCTTTACCGCATAGACCCTTGGAAAGAGGGGCGGTGAAGGGACAAGACTCCCTGCTTCCTCTGCCTGCAATTGCTTCAAGAAATGTCAACTTCATGCTTCGCAATCCTTTCTTCATAATGGCAGACATTTCGCTTAATTGCCTATTTGCCATAGCAATGCAGGAAAAACAACATGTAGTGTTCGCCTGCCCTGAGCCTCACTACATGTATTGCCGAGAAAACGGCCCGGCTAAGACGGAGACCTCCGCGATAACATGCATAATAACTGTTCAGTTATTACAAAACTTTCGAAAAAGTCATAAGCCAAGCTTTAATTTCGACATCTGATGTCACGGTTACGTTATACTGACATGACACACTCGGCGAAGTCCTCCAGTGCTCACTGAGTAATTTTTGACTATCGCTACCAACATATATGCTTTGCCAAAATCAGACCTGTGAAATTACATGCGACACACTCAGCATGTTCCGCAAATGGGAAACAAGCACCCTGGTCATGCCGTGAAGCTCTTTTTTTTCGCCGTCATCCATTCGGCAATGAATGGGGAAGGAAAAAAAGAAAAATAATAAATAACGCTTAGGACATTTACAAATAAAGGGGACAAAAGGGAGAGGCGGCAAAAAGACATGGGGCAGAAATGTCCGCCATGTATCAATTCTGCTGACCGACAGTACCAGGAAGATACATGTCAGGCAAAAGGCGCGAAAAAAAATGTGTTGCGCCTGTCAGTCACACTGATAGCAAAATTGAATGTTGTTACAGGACCTTCAGCTGCGGTGTACTAAAACGTCTCTTGGCGCTGGCGGTATATTATACCCCTGTCACACGGCCAGTTTCAATGGCCATCGAGTCGAGAGCCATCGAGATTTTCGATCGCCATTGAACTCGAGGGAGTTGTGGAGCTGCTACACGGCAAATCTCAATGGCCATTGAAATCGTTCTCGTGTCTTACGCCAAGCTCGTGTGGCGCCACAATCGCTGCTTTCGGTTTCGCGCAAATAACAAAAATATATTGACGAAACTTAACTAAATGTTGAAATACACTTTCTTGCAGTCATAAGGCGCGTTCACACTTGTTCAAAAATCCGGCAAGCGAAGCGGATTCGCTCGCCGCAAAAACTAGGACCTGTTCTCATCTGTTGACGCCCGGGCGAGTTGGAACGGCCGCGCCGCTGCTGCTTCTCGCTTTGCGCACCACGTCGCCGCTCGCGACGTACACAGATACAGTGAGAAAAGAGCATAAATTTATGCTGTCTACGTACCACGAGCGTATGCACGCTTACGTACGCTAAACGCAGGCGCATTCTCACATTGAGTTCAGCGTATGCTAGCAGAGAGGCAAAAATAAACTTAGTCTCTAGTGGCGCCATCTGGTAGTCAAAACGGGAACCATTACTGTCAACAAACCGCCTCTCTTAGGCCTAACAGCGGCAGAATCGTCACTCTAAATAAAAAATAAAGCAAATTTATCACTTATACGTTTTCTTCTAGGCAAGATGAGACGAAGCGAAAGACCGGTGCCCCATTTATGACCAGTGAACGGACAGAAAAAGGCAGCAACAACGAGAATTCAGTCCGAAGCGAGGGGTCCGGCTTTGAAGGGCGCCGCCATGTTTGTTGTCGTTCGAAGCAATGCTAGCAACCTTGGGCAACGCTCGAAGGCCCTCGAAATCTCGATAGAGTTCCGGGCTGCTCCGTCGACTCGATAGACTATTGACTCGATGGCCATTCAAACTGGCCGTGTAGCAGCGCTCGATCGCCTTCGAGTCGATAGGCTATCGATTCGAGGGCCTTCGAAATGCCCGTGTGACAGGGGTATTAGTTTCAGAAATGGGGGCAACATCTTCCCACGCCATGGGCAAAATCATATGGAACTGAAACCATAAAAATCATGGGCGGTAATCTTTGGGGTAAGCTGCAAAAAAAAAAAAATCACTTGTTTCTCTAACCACAGAGCGCGTTGAAAAAAAAAAAAGAGAAAAAGAAAGCTCCACGATTTTTTGTTTAATTAAGGCTTGTGACACTTACAAACAGGCTCAGGTTTGCAACCGAGCCCGCTGTGTGCACCGCCATGCAGCGGAGCTTCCCAAGTGCACAGTCCACAGGCACTTGTACTCAGTTTTTAACCAGCGAGTGACCGGCGGTGGGAGTCGAACACCCCACCTCCCGCAGCCGAGACGGGCGTCTTAGCCACTACGCCACGACTGCGGTGATTAATCCTTGACATATAAAAGCATTTTCCTCGGCGATAAGACATTTCCTCCTTTCCAGGCGTGACGTCAGACAAGCTAGCGCAGCGCCACCCGTGACCGCTTAAACCGGCTTACTGACGCTTCGTCCATGCGCGACGCTTTTCATGTTGTAGGCGGCCGTCACGTGGTGATAACTGGTGATGTGGTGCTCGTTCCGCCATTACTTCTGACCGTGGTCGTCATTTCGACTTCGCATTATTCGCCAACCTACCCGTCCATAACATCAAGACGATCTTTTACCACCAGATTTTCTAAGGTCGACGGCTTTCCTCGGCAACTGAAGGCTTCGCTTATAGCGCTGGTTCTCCCTTCACACTGGATTGAGCGCCTACCCTTGGGTCCTGCTTGGCCTACGCACTACACTTCGCAATGACTGTTCCACATGTGCAGCAGAGCTCACGTCTGTTGCCACTGCTCGTGTTCCTGGCAAATATTTCGAGCACTCGCCAAGCACACCTGTCGACGTTTCCAACAACGCCGGCCGTCTACGCAGCTCTGTGCGCATCACAGTCGGTCAGCCTGCAGGAAAAGGAGGTTCCTTTTCTGCGCAGTTTATTGAGTACGAGCAGACAGTACGGGGGGTTGGCTTGATGTGATTGCATTTGTTATCCTGTTGTTGTGTTCGTATTTCAAGCAGGAATGATATGTCATAGGTTTCCTTTGCACGCGTGGTAGTGATTGTTGTGTTTCGATTTTGTATTTTCTAACGCTTTTAAAAGCTTCCCTTTCGTGAATAAAAATTCAGTTGATAGTCTGCGCTTGTGTTGTGTCTTCTTGTTCGCTTTGGTCCTCGTTTCTTTTTGCGCAGCTAAGTGTGAATGGTAAGCCGAAACCCTTTACAAGTTTAACAGCGGAACTGTATGTGGCTAGCTCCTGGTGTGAGCGTCTACGTATAGGGCTGGGGAAACTCGCGGTTAACGTGACCTGGCCGTCACCCACAACGAGGAAACGTCCGAGCATGCCCCACACCCGTGTTAGTAGAGGCTTCTAAGTTTTGTAACGTTCAAAAGCACTAATGAGAAAGTGTAATCGTAGAGACATTTTCTTTTCGGCACGGAGCAAGTTTGTGAATGGACTTCTTTCAACTGGGATTTGAAGCGCCTCGGAGTGGCCGGAGGCGACATTTCAAGCGGGCAGACGAAAGATGGGCGGATCAATACCCTGTGAGCATTCTTTTACAGTTTTTTTCTGTCGTTGCAAGTGAAAGGCGGAAAAGCCATTTTACGACGCGTGGAAAATGGGCAAGAACGTGAATTAACAAGGTAAAAAGTGTTGCTGGTTAATGCCAGATCTTGTGGCGAAAAACAGCGCTTAAAGGGCAACTGCAGCACTTTTTTGAGAATTTCGTGATATTCAAGGATTCGAATCTAAATAGGCTTTACGTGAAGCATGCCAATTGTTTTTGCACTAGCATTTGAAGTAGTTACGTAATGGACGATTGAATTTTGCGCTGCTGCTCAATGCACTGGAGGTGTGCACGTAAGTTCAGCGTGACGTCACGGAAGGTCTGCCTTACATTACCACTGTCGTCAGCCACACCCTGCCCTGACTCGTTAGACGCTGCCAATCAACTCTCGGCAGGGTTTGCCTTTGATGGCGTTCCTTTTTTTCCTTCAAAGCAGGCGTTTGCGCGTTGGAAATGTATACCGATACCTTCGATGACGTCATCATGCGCCCCCCCCCCCCCCCCTCCCAACTTGGCGTTGTGCGCTGCGGAGAACCTTAAAGGTCGTCCGGATTTGAATCAGGGACTACTTCACTATTTCAAGCGCTAAACCAAAAAGACTTCGCATGCTTTACCTGCAAGTTTCACACATTCTATCATCTCAAGCTCGTGTATTTCTAAAACCTATGCAGTTTCCCTTTTAAATCAGAGGCGGCGGCAAACGCGTCGCATCCCCACACTTCTTTGTCTCGTGTAAGCGCTGCTTTTTTGCTGCGAAAATGCGGTATTTATTTTTCAAACATTTTGTATATGCCATCGCTCGAATGGCACCCTTAACACGATGTCACCCTTCGAACATTTCCAGCGTTTCTTTTTTCCTCCACTTGCGAACTTCGGCTGTATATTCACTTGTGGAATTAAAAAAAAAGGTGTTATCATCTATTGTACTTTTTTTTCTACAAGACAGGCGCTCCAATGACTAGCGCTCTTCCCGCTGCCACACTACTTCTCTGAGCGGCGCATTAGGTAGGCCACGGCTCGCAGTCAATGCCAGGTTAGAGGAAATAGCTGACACATTGCTTCCTAACGTCAGCAGCTGTATAGGTAAAAATAAAATGAACTTAAGTTTCAGAAGCACAGAGTGAAACAAATGTGTACTGAGCGAGCACGAAATGCTGCCGCAGGACTGAACTGGTGCCTTTAAACACTGCGGCTTTACCGCATAGACCCTTGGAAAGAGGGGCGGTGAAGGGACAAGACTCCCTGCTTCCTCTGCCTGCAATTGCTTCAAGAAATGTCAACTTCATGCTTCGCAATCCTTTCTTCATAATGGCAGACATTTCGCTTAATTGCCTATTTGCCATAGCAATGCAGGAAAAACAACATGTAGTGTTCGCCTGCCCTGAGCCTCACTACATGTATTGCCGAGAAAACGGCCCGGCTAAGACGGAGACCTCCGCGATAACATGCATAATAACTGTTCAGTTATTACAAAACTTTCGAAAAAGTCATAAGCCAAGCTTTAATTTCGACATCTGATGTCACGGTTACGTTATACTGACATGACACACTCGGCGAAGTCCTCCAGTGCTCACTGAGTAATTTTTGACTATCGCTACCAACATATATGCTTTGCCAAAATCAGACCTGTGAAATTACATGCGACACACTCAGCATGTTCCGCAAATGGGAAACAAGCACCCTGGTCATGCCGTGAAGCTCTTTTTTTTCGCCGTCATCCATTCGGCAATGAATGGGGAAGGAAAAAAAGAAAAATAATAAATAACGCTTAGGACATTTACAAATAAAGGGGACAAAAGGGAGAGGCGGCAAAAAGACATGGGGCAGAAATGTCCGCCATGTATCAATTCTGCTGACCGACAGTACCAGGAAGATACATGTCAGGCAAAAGGCGCGAAAAAAAATGTGTTGCGCCTGTCAGTCACACTGATAGCAAAATTGAATGTTGTTACAGGACCTTCAGCTGCGGTGTACTAAAACGTCTCTTGGCGCTGGCGGTATATTATACCCCTGTCACACGGCCAGTTTCAATGGCCATCGAGTCGAGAGCCATCGAGATTTTCGATCGCCATTGAACTCGAGGGAGTTGTGGAGCTGCTACACGGCAAATCTCAATGGCCATTGAAATCGTTCTCGTGTCTTACGCCAAGCTCGTGTGGCGCCACAATCGCTGCTTTCGGTTTCGCGCAAATAACAAAAATATATTGACGAAACTTAACTAAATGTTGAAATACACTTTCTTGCAGTCATAAGGCGCGTTCACACTTGTTCAAAAATCCGGCAAGCGAAGCGGATTCGCTCGCCGCAAAAACTAGGACCTGTTCTCATCTGTTGACGCCCGGGCGAGTTGGAACGGCCGCGCCGCTGCTGCTTCTCGCTTTGCGCACCACGTCGCCGCTCGCGACGTACACAGATACAGTGAGAAAAGAGCATAAATTTATGCTGTCTACGTACCACGAGCGTATGCACGCTTACGTACGCTAAACGCAGGCGCATTCTCACATTGAGTTCAGCGTATGCTAGCAGAGAGGCAAAAATAAACTTAGTCTCTAGTGGCGCCATCTGGTAGTCAAAACGGGAACCATTACTGTCAACAAACCGCCTCTCTTAGGCCTAACAGCGGCAGAATCGTCACTCTAAATAAAAAATAAAGCAAATTTATCACTTATACGTTTTCTTCTAGGCAAGATGAGACGAAGCGAAAGACCGGTGCCCCATTTATGACCAGTGAACGGACAGAAAAAGGCAGCAACAACGAGAATTCAGTCCGAAGCGAGGGGTCCGGCTTTGAAGGGCGCCGCCATGTTTGTTGTCGTTCGAAGCAATGCTAGCAACCTTGGGCAACGCTCGAAGGCCCTCGAAATCTCGATAGAGTTCCGGGCTGCTCCGTCGACTCGATAGACTATTGACTCGATGGCCATTCAAACTGGCCGTGTAGCAGCGCTCGATCGCCTTCGAGTCGATAGGCTATCGATTCGAGGGCCTTCGAAATGCCCGTGTGACAGGGGTATTAGTTTCAGAAATGGGGGCAACACCTTCCCACGCCATGGGCAAAATCATATGGAACTGAAACCATAAAAATCATGGGCGGTAATCTTTGGGGTAAGCTGCAAAAAAAAAAAAATCACTTGTTTCTCTAACCACAGAGCGCGTTGAAAAAAAAAAAAGAGAAAAAGAAAGCTCCACGATTTTTTGTTTAATTAAGGCTTGTGACACTTACAAACAGGCTCAGGTTTGCAACCGAGCCCGCTGTGTGCACCGCCATGCAGCGGAGCTTCCCAAGTGCACAGTCCACAGGCACTTGTACTCAGTTTTTAACCAGCGAGTGACCGGCGGTGGGAGTCGAACACCCCACCTCCCGCAGCCGAGACGGGCGTCTTAGCCACTACGCCACGACTGCTTTTTTTTTTTTTTTTTTCTTTATTGCCTGGCTTTGACACACAAACTGGACAACACAAACAATCAACAAAAGACAATAACTATGTACACACTACTTGTGGTCAGCCAGCATAAATCTGGCTTCGTCCAATTAAAATTCACGCAACGTACAGAGCGGCTCTACTCTTGAGAGCCACTCCGGAGGCTCCGCAGCGGCTTTCTGAATGGCGAGAAACATGTCCATGCTTTCGCGGAAATAAATTCTAGCAGGTCTTGCGTCTCTGTCACAATGGTAGCCTGCCATTCTGGAGCGCCATATACAGTGGAGGCCTGTCAGCATTATTAAATCGAAAGGCACCCCATCCTCATTTTCAACACATAAGAACCGGATGCCATACGGGTCTAGTGGAAATTCTTTCTTTAATGTTCGCTGCAATACATCCCAAAAATAAACCCCTTCCCAACAGTGTAAAAATACATGGTCTATTGTTTCCGGCTTTCTGCAAATTAAACAGTTAGATCCCCAAGGTAAAAATAATTCCTTTCCTTCTAAAAATTTTTTAACCGGTAAGGTTCCGGTGTGCAGCTTAAAAAAGAAGGTTCTCGTTCCTGATGGCACCTGCATATTTTTAACTCTCTTTAAAACATCTTTGCCTTGGCCTCCACTGTACAAGGCCCTGTACAAGGGCACCGGGAAAACTACATCGCACAAAGCACGGTAGAGTTTCTTTCTTTTCACAGTCGACAGAAAGTCATTTGAAAACCGCGCGGAAAGAAACCTTACACTGGCAACGATTTCCCGGTAAAAACCGGTGACCCTACTGTAAACCTCAGCAGTTCCGACTATGTACTCTGGAAGCAGATGCCGCAGCCTAACTTGGCATACGGTACGCAAAAAGGGGTCTCTTGTGTCCCGAAGAAACAAAAAACGATTGACCAGCTGTCTCACTACGCCACGACTGCGGTGATTAATCCTTCACATATAAAAGCATTTTCCTCGGCGATAAGACATTTCCTCCTTTCCAGGCGTGACGTCAGACAAGCTAGCGCAGCGCCACCCGTGACCGCTTAAACCGGCTTACTGACGCTTCGTCCATGCGCGACGCTTTTCATGTTGTAGGCGGCCGTCACGTGGTGATAACTGGTGATGTGGTGCTCGTTCCGCCATTACTTCTGACCGTGGTCGTCATTTCGACTTCGCATTATTCGCCAACCTACCCGTCCATAACATCAAGACGATCTTTTACCACCAGATTTTCTAAGGTCGACGGCTTTCCTCGGCAACTGAAGGCTTCGCTTATAGCGCTGGTTCTCCCTTCACACTGGATTGAGCGCCTACCCTTGGGTCCTGCTTGGCCTACGCACTACACTTCGCAATGACTGTTCCACATGTGCAGCAGAGCTCACGTCTGTTGCCACTGCTCGTGTTCCTGGCAAATATTTCGAGCACTCGCCAAGCACACCTGTCGACGTTTCCAACAACGCCGGCCGTCTACGCAGCTCTGTGCGCATCACAGTCGGTCAGCCTGCAGGAAAAGGAGGTTCCTTTTCTGCGCAGTTTATTGAGTACGAGCAGACAGTACGGGGGGTTGGCTTGATGTGATTGCATTTGTTATCCTGTTGTTGTGTTCGTATTTCAAGCAGGAATGATATGTCATAGGTTTCCTTTGCACGCGTGGTAGTGATTGTTGTGTTTCGATTTTGTATTTTCTAACGCTTTTAAAAGCTTCCCTTTCGTGAATAAAAATTCAGTTGATAGTCTGCGCTTGTGTTGTGTCTTCTTGTTCGCTTTGGTCCTCGTTTCTTTTTGCGCAGCTAAGTGTGAATGGTAAGCCGAAACCCTTTACAAGTTTAACAGCGGAACTGTATGTGGCTAGCTCCTGGTGTGAGCGTCTACGTATAGGGCTGGGGAAACTCGCGGTTAACGTGACCTGGCCGTCACCCACAACGAGGAAACGTCCGAGCATGCCCCACACCCGTGTTAGTAGAGGCTTCTAAGTTTTGTAACGTTCAAAAGCACTAATGAGAAAGTGTAATCGTAGAGACATTTTCTTTTCGGCACGGAGCAAGTTTGTGAATGGACTTCTTTCAACTGGGATTTGAAGCGCCTCGGAGTGGCCGGAGGCGACATTTCAAGCGGGCAGACGAAAGATGGACGGATCAATACCCTGTGAGCATTCTTTTACAGTTTTTTTCTGTCGTTGCAAGTGAAAGGCGGAAAAGCCATTTTACGACGCGTGGAAAATGGGCAAGAACGTGAATTAACAAGGTAAAAAGTGTTGCTGGTTAATGCCAGATCTTGTGGCGAAAAACAGCGCTTAAAGGGCAACTGCAGCACTTTTTTGAGAATTTCGTGATATTCAAGGATTCGAATCTAAATAGGCTTTACGTGAAGCATGCCAATTGTTTTTGCACTAGCATTTGAAGTAGTTACGTAATGGACGATTGAATTTTGCGCTGCTGCTCAATGCACTGGAGGTGTGCACGTAAGTTCAGCGTGACGTCACGGAAGGTCTGCCTTACATTACCACTGTCGTCAGCCACACCCTGCCCTGACTCGTTAGACGCTGCCAATCAACTCTCGGCAGGGTTTGCCTTTGATGGCGTTCCTTTTTTTCCTTCAAAGCAGGCGTTTGCGCGTTGGAAATGTATACCGATACCTTCGATGACGTCATCATGCGCCCCCCCCCCCCCCCTCCCAACTTGGCGTTGTGCGCTGCGGAGAACCTTAAAGGTCGTCCGGATTTGAATCAGGGACTACTTCACTATTTCAAGCGCTAAACCAAAAAGACTTCGCATGCTTTACCTGCAAGTTTCACACATTCTATCATCTCAAGCTCGTGTATTTCTAAAACCTATGCAGTTTCCCTTTTAAATCAGAGGCGGCGGCAAACGCGTCGCATCCCCACACTTCTTTGTCTCGTGTAAGCGCTGCTTTTTTGCTGCGAAAATGCGGTATTTATTTTTCAAACATTTTGTATATGCCATCGCTCGAATGGCACCCTTAACACGATGTCACCCTTCGAACATTTCCAGCGTTTCTTTTTTCCTCCACTTGCGAACTTCGGCTGTATATTCACTTGTGGAATTAAAAAAAAAGGTGTTATCATCTATTGTACTTTTTTTTCTACAAGACAGGCGCTCCAATGACTAGCGCTCTTCCCGCTGCCACACTACTTCTCTGAGCGGCGCATTAGGTAGGCCACGGCTCGCAGTCAATGCCAGGTTAGAGGAAATAGCTGACACATTGCTTCCTAACGTCAGCAGCTGTATAGGTAAAAATAAAATGAACTTAAGTTTCAGAAGCACAGAGTGAAACAAATGTGTACTGAGCGAGCACGAAATGCTGCCGCAGGACTGAACTGGTGCCTTTAAACACTGCGGCTTTACCGCATAGACCCTTGGAAAGAGGGGCGGTGAAGGGACAAGACTCCCTGCTTCCTCTGCCTGCAATTGCTTCAAGAAATGTCAACTTCATGCTTCGCAATCCTTTCTTCATAATGGCAGACATTTCGCTTAATTGCCTATTTGCCATAGCAATGCAGGAAAAACAACATGTAGTGTTCGCCTGCCCTGAGCCTCACTACATGTATTGCCGAGAAAACGGCCCGGCTAAGACGGAGACCTCCGCGATAACATGCATAATAACTGTTCAGTTATTACAAAACTTTCGAAAAAGTCATAAGCCAAGCTTTAATTTCGACATCTGATGTCACGGTTACGTTATACTGACATGACACACTCGGCGAAGTCCTCCAGTGCTCACTGAGTAATTTTTGACTATCGCTACCAACATATATGCTTTGCCAAAATCAGACCTGTGAAATTACATGCGACACACTCAGCATGTTCCGCAAATGGGAAACAAGCACCCTGGTCATGCCGTGAAGCTCTTTTTTTTCGCCGTCATCCATTCGGCAATGAATGGGGAAGGAAAAAAAGAAAAATAATAAATAACGCTTAGGACATTTACAAATAAAGGGGACAAAAGGGAGAGGCGGCAAAAAGACATGGGGCAGAAATGTCCGCCATGTATCAATTCTGCTGACCGACAGTACCAGGAAGATACATGTCAGGCAAAAGGCGCGAAAAAAAATGTGTTGCGCCTGTCAGTCACACTGATAGCAAAATTGAATGTTGTTACAGGACCTTCAGCTGCGGTGTACTAAAACGTCTCTTGGCGCTGGCGGTATATTATACCCCTGTCACACGGCCAGTTTCAATGGCCATCGAGTCGAGAGCCATCGAGATTTTCGATCGCCATTGAACTCGAGGGAGTTGTGGAGCTGCTACACGGCAAATCTCAATGGCCATTGAAATCGTTCTCGTGTCTTACGCCAAGCTCGTGTGGCGCCACAATCGCTGCTTTCGGTTTCGCGCAAATAACAAAAATATATTGACGAAACTTAACTAAATGTTGAAATACACTTTCTTGCAGTCATAAGGCGCGTTCACACTTGTTCAAAAATCCGGCAAGCGAAGCGGATTCGCTCGCCGCAAAAACTAGGACCTGTTCTCATCTGTTGACGCCCGGGCGAGTTGGAACGGCCGCGCCGCTGCTGCTTCTCGCTTTGCGCACCACGTCGCCGCTCGCGACGTACACAGATACAGTGAGAAAAGAGCATAAATTTATGCTGTCTACGTACCACGAGCGTATGCACGCTTACGTACGCTAAACGCAGGCGCATTCTCACATTGAGTTCAGCGTATGCTAGCAGAGAGGCAAAAATAAACTTAGTCTCTAGTGGCGCCATCTGGTAGTCAAAACGGGAACCATTACTGTCAACAAACCGCCTCTCTTAGGCCTAACAGCGGCAGAATCGTCACTCTAAATAAAAAATAAAGCAAATTTATCACTTATACGTTTTCTTCTAGGCAAGATGAGACGAAGCGAAAGACCGGTGCCCCATTTATGACCAGTGAACGGACAGAAAAAGGCAGCAACAACGAGAATTCAGTCCGAAGCGAGGGTCCGGCTTTGAAGGGCGCCGCCATGTTTGTTGTCGTTCGAAGCAATGCTAGCAACCTTGGGCAACGCTCGAAGGCCCTCGAAATCTCGATAGAGTTCCGGGCTGCTCCGTCGACTCGATAGACTATTGACTCGATGGCCATTCAAACTGGCCGTGTAGCAGCGCTCGATCGCCTTCGAGTCGATAGGCTATCGATTCGAGGGCCTTCGAAATGCCCGTGTGACAGGGGTATTAGTTTCAGAAATGGGGGCAACACCTTCCCACGCCATGGGCAAAATCATATGGAACTGAAACCATAAAAATCATGGGCGGTAATCTTTGGGGTAAGCTGCAAAAAAAAAAAAATCACTTGTTTCTCTAACCACAGAGCGCGTTGAAAAAAAAAAAGAGAAAAAGAAAGCTCCACGATTTTTTGTTTAATTAAGGCTTGTGACACTTACAAACAGGCTCAGGTTTGCAACCGAGCCCGCTGTGTGCACCGCCATGCAGCGGAGCTTCCCAAGTGCACAGTCCACAGGCACTTGTACTCAGTTTTTAACCAGCGAGTGACCGGCGGTGGGAGTCGAACACCCCACCTCCCGCAGCCGAGACGGGCGTCTTAGCCACTACGCCACGACTGCGGTGATTAATCCTTGACATATAAAAGCATTTTCCTCGGCGATAAGACATTTCCTCCTTTCCAGGCGTGACGTCAGACAAGCTAGCGCAGCGCCACCCGTGACCGCTTAAACCGGCTTACTGACGCTTCGTCCATGCGCGACGCTTTTCATGTTGTAGGCGGCCGTCACGTGGTGATAACTGGTGATGTGGTGCTCGTTCCGCCATTACTTCTGACCGTGGTCGTCATTTCGACTTCGCATTATTCGCCAACCTACCCGTCCATAACATCAAGACGATCTTTTACCACCAGATTTTCTAAGGTCGACGGCTTTCCTCGGCAACTGAAGGCTTCGCTTATAGCGCTGGTTCTCCCTTCACACTGGATTGAGCGCCTACCCTTGGGTCCTGCTTGGCCTACGCACTACACTTCGCAATGACTGTTCCACATGTGCAGCAGAGCTCACGTCTGTTGCCACTGCTCGTGTTCCTGGCAAATATTTCGAGCACTCGCCAAGCACACCTGTCGACGTTTCCAACAACGCCGGCCGTCTACGCAGCTCTGTGCGCATCACAGTCGGTCAGCCTGCAGGAAAAGGAGGTTCCTTTTCTGCGCAGTTTATTGAGTACGAGCAGACAGTACGGGGGGTTGGCTTGATGTGATTGCATTTGTTATCCTGTTGTTGTGTTCGTATTTCAAGCAGGAATGATATGTCATAGGTTTCCTTTGCACGCGTGGTAGTGATTGTTGTGTTTCGATTTTGTATTTTCTAACGCTTTTAAAAGCTTCCCTTTCGTGAATAAAAATTCAGTTGATAGTCTGCGCTTGTGTTGTGTCTTCTTGTTCGCTTTGGTCCTCGTTTCTTTTTGCGCAGCTAAGTGTGAATGGTAAGCCGAAACCCTTTACAAGTTTAACAGCGGAACTGTATGTGGCTAGCTCCTGGTGTGAGCGTCTACGTATAGGGCTGGGGAAACTCGCGGTTAACGTGACCTGGCCGTCACCCACAACGAGGAAACGTCCGAGCATGCCCCACACCCGTGTTAGTAGAGGCTTCTAAGTTTTGTAACGTTCAAAAGCACTAATGAGAAAGTGTAATCGTAGAGACATTTTCTTTTCGGCACGGAGCAAGTTTGTGAATGGACTTCTTTCAACTGGGATTTGAAGCGCCTCGGAGTGGCCGGAGGCGACATTTCAAGCGGGCAGACGAAAGATGGGCGGATCAATACCCTGTGAGCATTCTTTTACAGTTTTTTTCTGTCGTTGCAAGTGAAAGGCGGAAAAGCCATTTTACGACGCGTGGAAAATGGGCAAGAACGTGAATTAACAAGGTAAAAAGTGTTGCTGGTTAATGCCAGATCTTGTGGCGAAAAACAGCGCTTAAAGGGCAACTGCAGCACTTTTTTGAGAATTTCGTGATATTCAAGGATTCGAATCTAAATAGGCTTTACGTGAAGCATGCCAATTGTTTTTGCACTAGCATTTGAAGTAGTTACGTAATGGACGATTGAATTTTGCGCTGCTGCTCAATGCACTGGAGGTGTGCACGTAAGTTCAGCGTGACGTCACGGAAGGTCTGCCTTACATTACCACTGTCGTCAGCCACACCCTGCCCTGACTCGTTAGACGCTGCCAATCAACTCTCGGCAGGGTTTGCCTTTGATGGCGTTCCTTTTTTTCCTTCAAAGCAGGCGTTTGCGCGTTGGAAATGTATACCGATACCTTCGATGACGTCATCATGCGCCCCCCCCCCCCCCCTCCCAACTTGGCGTTGTGCGCTGCGGAGAACCTTAAAGGTCGTCCGGATTTGAATCAGGGACTACTTCACTATTTCAAGCGCTAAACCAAAAAGACTTCGCATGCTTTACCTGCAAGTTTCACACATTCTATCATCTCAAGCTCGTGTATTTCTAAAACCTATGCAGTTTCCCTTTTAAATCAGAGGCGGCGGCAAACGCGTCGCATCCCCACACTTCTTTGTCTCGTGTAAGCGCTGCTTTTTTGCTGCGAAAATGCGGTATTTATTTTTCAAACATTTTGTATATGCCATCGCTCGAATGGCACCCTTAACACGATGTCACCCTTCGAACATTTCCAGCGTTTCTTTTTTCCTCCACTTGCGAACTTCGGCTGTATATTCACTTGTGGAATTAAAAAAAAAGGTGTTATCATCTATTGTACTTTTTTTTCTACAAGACAGGCGCTCCAATGACTAGCGCTCTTCCCGCTGCCACACTACTTCTCTGAGCGGCGCATTAGGTAGGCCACGGCTCGCAGTCAATGCCAGGTTAGAGGAAATAGCTGACACATTGCTTCCTAACGTCAGCAGCTGTATAGGTAAAAATAAAATGAACTTAAGTTTCAGAAGCACAGAGTGAAACAAATGTGTACTGAGCGAGCACGAAATGCTGCCGCAGGACTGAACTGGTGCCTTTAAACACTGCGGCTTTACCGCATAGACCCTTGGAAAGAGGGGCGGTGAAGGGACAAGACTCCCTGCTTCCTCTGCCTGCAATTGCTTCAAGAAATGTCAACTTCATGCTTCGCAATCCTTTCTTCATAATGGCAGACATTTCGCTTAATTGCCTATTTGCCATAGCAATGCAGGAAAAACAACATGTAGTGTTCGCCTGCCCTGAGCCTCACTACATGTATTGCCGAGAAAACGGCCCGGCTAAGACGGAGACCTCCGCGATAACATGCATAATAACTGTTCAGTTATTACAAAACTTTCGAAAAAGTCATAAGCCAAGCTTTAATTTCGACATCTGATGTCACGGTTACGTTATACTGACATGACACACTCGGCGAAGTCCTCCAGTGCTCACTGAGTAATTTTTGACTATCGCTACCAACATATATGCTTTGCCAAAATCAGACCTGTGAAATTACATGCGACACACTCAGCATGTTCCGCAAATGGGAAACAAGCACCCTGGTCATGCCGTGAAGCTCTTTTTTTTCGCCGTCATCCATTCGGCAATGAATGGGGAAGGAAAAAAAGAAAAATAATAAATAACGCTTAGGACATTTACAAATAAAGGGGACAAAAGGGAGAGGCGGCAAAAAGACATGGGGCAGAAATGTCCGCCATGTATCAATTCTGCTGACCGACAGTACCAGGAAGATACATGTCAGGCAAAAGGCGCGAAAAAAAATGTGTTGCGCCTGTCAGTCACACTGATAGCAAAATTGAATGTTGTTACAGGACCTTCAGCTGCGGTGTACTAAAACGTCTCTTGGCGCTGGCGGTATATTATACCCCTGTCACACGGCCAGTTTCAATGGCCATCGAGTCGAGAGCCATCGAGATTTTCGATCGCCATTGAACTCGAGGGAGTTGTGGAGCTGCTACACGGCAAATCTCAATGGCCATTGAAATCGTTCTCGTGTCTTACGCCAAGCTCGTGTGGCGCCACAATCGCTGCTTTCGGTTTCGCGCAAATAACAAAAATATATTGACGAAACTTAACTAAATGTTGAAATACACTTTCTTGCAGTCATAAGGCGCGTTCACACTTGTTCAAAAATCCGGCAAGCGAAGCGGATTCGCTCGCCGCAAAAACTAGGACCTGTTCTCATCTGTTGACGCCCGGGCGAGTTGGAACGGCCGCGCCGCTGCTGCTTCTCGCTTTGCGCACCACGTCGCCGCTCGCGACGTACACAGATACAGTGAGAAAAGAGCATAAATTTATGCTGTCTACGTACCACGAGCGTATGCACGCTTACGTACGCTAAACGCAGGCGCATTCTCACATTGAGTTCAGCGTATGCTAGCAGAGAGGCAAAAATAAACTTAGTCTCTAGTGGCGCCATCTGGTAGTCAAAACGGGAACCATTACTGTCAACAAACCGCCTCTCTTAGGCCTAACAGCGGCAGAATCGTCACTCTAAATAAAAAATAAAGCAAATTTATCACTTATACGTTTTCTTCTAGGCAAGATGAGGCGAAGCGAAAGACCGGTGCCCCATTTATGACCAGTGAACGGACAGAAAAAGGCAGCAACAACGAGAATTCAGTCCGAAGCGAGGGGTCCGGCTTTGAAGGGCGCCGCCATGTTTGTTGTCGTTCGAAGCAATGCTAGCAACCTTGGGCAACGCTCGAAGGCCCTCGAAATCTCGATAGAGTTCCGGGCTGCTCCGTCGACTCGATAGACTATTGACTCGATGGCCATTCAAACTGGCCGTGTAGCAGCGCTCGATCGCCTTCGAGTCGATAGGCTATCGATTCGAGGGCCTTCGAAATGCCCGTGTGACAGGGGTATTAGTTTCAGAAATGGGGGCAACACCTTCCCACGCCATGGGCAAAATCATATGGAACTGAAACCATAAAAATCATGGGCGGTAATCTTTGGGGTAAGCTGCAAAAAAAAAAAAATCACTTGTTTCTCTAACCACAGAGCGCGTTGAAAAAAAAAAGAGAAAAAGAAAGCTCCACGATTTTTTGTTTAATTAAGGCTTGTGACACTTACAAACAGGCTCAGGTTTGCAACCGAGCCCGCTGTGTGCACCGCCATGCAGCGGAGCTTCCCAAGTGCACAGTCCACAGGCACTTGTACTCAGTTTTTAACCAGCGAGTGACCGGCGGTGGGAGTCGAACACCCCACCTCCCGCAGCCGAGACGGGCGTCTTAGCCACTACGCCACGACTGCGGTGATTAATCCTTGACATATAAAAGCATTTTCCTCGGCGATAAGACATTTCCTCCTTTCCAGGCGTGACGTCAGACAAGCTAGCGCAGCGCCACCCGTGACCGCTTAAACCGGCTTACTGACGCTTCGTCCATGCGCGACGCTTTTCATGTTGTAGGCGGCCGTCACGTGGTGATAACTGGTGATGTGGTGCTCGTTCCGCCATTACTTCTGACCGTGGTCGTCATTTCGACTTCGCATTATTCGCCAACCTACCCGTCCATAACATCAAGACGATCTTTTACCACCAGATTTTCTAAGGTCGACGGCTTTCCTCGGCAACTGAAGGCTTCGCTTATAGCGCTGGTTCTCCCTTCACACTGGATTGAGCGCCTACCCTTGGGTCCTGCTTGGCCTACGCACTACACTTCGCAATGACTGTTCCACATGTGCAGCAGAGCTCACGTCTGTTGCCACTGCTCGTGTTCCTGGCAAATATTTCGAGCACTCGCCAAGCACACCTGTCGACGTTTCCAACAACGCCGGCCGTCTACGCAGCTCTGTGCGCATCACAGTCGGTCAGCCTGCAGGAAAAGGAGGTTCCTTTTCTGCGCAGTTTATTGAGTACGAGCAGACAGTACGGGGGGTTGGCTTGATGTGATTGCATTTGTTATCCTGTTGTTGTGTTCGTATTTCAAGCAGGAATGATATGTCATAGGTTTCCTTTGCACGCGTGGTAGTGATTGTTGTGTTTCGATTTTGTATTTTCTAACGCTTTTAAAAGCTTCCCTTTCGTGAATAAAAATTCAGTTGATAGTCTGCGCTTGTGTTGTGTCTTCTTGTTCGCTTTGGTCCTCGTTTCTTTTTGCGCAGCTAAGTGTGAATGGTAAGCCGAAACCCTTTACAAGTTTAACAGCGGAACTGTATGTGGCTAGCTCCTGGTGTGAGCGTCTACGTATAGGGCTGGGGAAACTCGCGGTTAACGTGACCTGGCCGTCACCCACAACGAGGAAACGTCCGAGCATGCCCCACACCCGTGTTAGTAGAGGCTTCTAAGTTTTGTAACGTTCAAAAGCACTAATGAGAAAGTGTAATCGTAGAGACATTTTCTTTTCGGCACGGAGCAAGTTTGTGAATGGACTTCTTTCAACTGGGATTTGAAGCGCCTCGGAGTGGCCGGAGGCGACATTTCAAGCGGGCAGACGAAAGATGGACGGATCAATACCCTGTGAGCATTCTTTTACAGTTTTTTTCTGTCGTTGCAAGTGAAAGGCGGAAAAGCCATTTTACGACGCGTGGAAAATGGGCAAGAACGTGAATTAACAAGGTAAAAAGTGTTGCTGGTTAATGCCAGATCTTGTGGCGAAAAACAGCGCTTAAAGGGCAACTGCAGCACTTTTTTGAGAATTTCGTGATATTCAAGGATTCGAATCTAAATAGGCTTTACGTGAAGCATGCCAATTGTTTTTGCACTAGCATTTGAAGTAGTTACGTAATGGACGATTGAATTTTGCGCTGCTGCTCAATGCACTGGAGGTGTGCACGTAAGTTCAGCGTGACGTCACGGAAGGTCTGCCTTACATTACCACTGTCGTCAGCCACACCCTGCCCTGACTCGTTAGACGCTGCCAATCAACTCTCGGCAGGGTTTGCCTTTAATGGCGTTCCTTTTTTTCCTTCAAAGCAGGCGTTTGCGCGTTGGAAATGTATACCGATACCTTCGATGACGTCATCATGCGCCCCCCCCCCCTCCCAACTTGGCGTTGTGCGCTGCGGAGAACCTTAAAGGTCGTCCGGATTTGAATCAGGGACTACTTCACTATTTCAAGCGCTAAACCAAAAAGACTTCGCATGCTTTACCTGCAAGTTTCACACATTCTATCATCTCAAGCTCGTGTATTTCTAAAACCTATGCAGTTTCCCTTTTAAATCAGAGGCGGCGGCAAACGCGTCGCATCCCCACACTTCTTTGTCTCGTGTAAGCGCTGCTTTTTTGCTGCGAAAATGCGGTATTTATTTTTCAAACATTTTGTATATGCCATCGCTCGAATGGCACCCTTAACACGATGTCACCCTTCGAACATTTCCAGCGTTTCTTTTTTCCTCCACTTGCGAACTTCGGCTGTATATTCACTTGTGGAATTAAAAAAAAAGGTGTTATCATCTATTGTACTTTTTTTTCTACAAGACAGGCGCTCCAATGACTAGCGCTCTTCCCGCTGCCACACTACTTCTCTGAGCGGCGCATTAGGTAGGCCACGGCTCGCAGTCAATGCCAGGTTAGAGGAAATAGCTGACACATTGCTTCCTAACGTCAGCAGCTGTATAGGTAAAAATAAAATGAACTTAAGTTTCAGAAGCACAGAGTGAAACAAATGTGTACTGAGCGAGCACGAAATGCTGCCGCAGGACTGAACTGGTGCCTTTAAACACTGCGGCTTTACCGCATAGACCCTTGGAAAGAGGGGCGGTGAAGGGACAAGACTCCCTGCTTCCTCTGCCTGCAATTGCTTCAAGAAATGTCAACTTCATGCTTCGCAATCCTTTCTTCATAATGGCAGACATTTCGCTTAATTGCCTATTTGCCATAGCAATGCAGGAAAAACAACATGTAGTGTTCGCCTGCCCTGAGCCTCACTACATGTATTGCCGAGAAAACGGCCCGGCTAAGACGGAGACCTCCGCGATAACATGCATAATAACTGTTCAGTTATTACAAAACTTTCGAAAAAGTCATAAGCCAAGCTTTAATTTCGACATCTGATGTCACGGTTACGTTATACTGACATGACACACTCGGCGAAGTCCTCCAGTGCTCACTGAGTAATTTTTGACTATCGCTACCAACATATATGCTTTGCCAAAATCAGACCTGTGAAATTACATGCGACACACTCAGCATGTTCCGCAAATGGGAAACAAGCACCCTGGTCATGCCGTGAAGCTCTTTTTTTTCGCCGTCATCCATTCGGCAATGAATGGGGAAGGAAAAAAAGAAAAATAATAAATAACGCTTAGGACATTTACAAATAAAGGGGACAAAAGGGAGAGGCGGCAAAAAGACATGGGGCAGAAATGTCCGCCATGTATCAATTCTGCTGACCGACAGTACCAGGAAGATACATGTCAGGCAAAAGGCGCGAAAAAAAATGTGTTGCGCCTGTCAGTCACACTGATAGCAAAATTGAATGTTGTTACAGGACCTTCAGCTGCGGTGTACTAAAACGTCTCTTGGCGCTGGCGGTATATTATACCCCTGTCACACGGCCAGTTTCAATGGCCATCGAGTCGAGAGCCATCGAGATTTTCGATCGCCATTGAACTCGAGGGAGTTGTGGAGCTGCTACACGGCAAATCTCAATGGCCATTGAAATCGTTCTCGTGTCTTACGCCAAGCTCGTGTGGCGCCACAATCGCTGCTTTCGGTTTCGCGCAAATAACAAAAATATATTGACGAAACTTAACTAAATGTTGAAATACACTTTCTTGCAGTCATAAGGCGCGTTCACACTTGTTCAAAAATCCGGCAAGCGAAGCGGATTCGCTCGCCGCAAAAACTAGGACCTGTTCTCATCTGTTGACGCCCGGGCGAGTTGGAACGGCCGCGCCGCTGCTGCTTCTCGCTTTGCGCACCACGTCGCCGCTCGCGACGTACACAGATACAGTGAGAAAAGAGCATAAATTTATGCTGTCTACGTACCACGAGCGTATGCACGCTTACGTACGCTAAACGCAGGCGCATTCTCACATTGAGTTCAGCATATGCTAGCAGAGAGGCAAAAATAAACTTAGTCTCTAGTGGCGCCATCTGGTAGTCAAAACGGGAACCATTACTGTCAACAAACCGCCTCTCTTAGGCCTAACAGCGGCAGAATCGTCACTCTAAATAAAAAATAAAGCAAATTTATCACTTATACGTTTTCTTCTAGGCAAGATGAGACGAAGCGAAAGACCGGTGCCCCATTTATGACCAGTGAACGGACAGAAAAAGGCAGCAACAACGAGAATTCAGTCCGAAGCGAGGGGTCCGGCTTTGAAGGGCGCCGCCATGTTTGTTGTCGTTCGAAGCAATGCTAGCAACCTTGGGCAACGCTCGAAGGCCCTCGAAATCTCGATAGAGTTCCGGGCTGCTCCGTCGACTCGATAGACTATTGACTCGATGGCCATTCAAACTGGCCGTGTAGCAGCGCTCGATCGCCTTCGAGTCGATAGGCTATCGATTCGAGGGCCTTCGAAATGCCCGTGTGACAGGGGTATTAGTTTCAGAAATGGGGGCAACACCTTCCCACGCCATGGGCAAAATCATATGGAACTGAAACCATAAAAATCATGGGCGGTAATCTTTGGGGTAAGCTGCAAAAAAAAAAAAATCACTTGTTTCTCTAACCACAGAGCGCGTTGAAAAAAAAAAAGAGAAAAAGAAAGCTCCACGATTTTTTGTTTAATTAAGGCTTGTGACACTTACAAACAGGCTCAGGTTTGCAACCGAGCCCGCTGTGTGCACCGCCATGCAGCGGAGCTTCCCAAGTGCACAGTCCACAGGCACTTGTACTCAGTTTTTAACCAGCGAGTGACCGGCGGTGGGAGTCGAACACCCCACCTCCCGCAGCCGAGACGGGCGTCTTAGCCACTACGCCACGACTGCGGTGATTAATCCTTGACATATAAAAGCATTTTCCTCGGCGATAAGACATTTCCTCCTTTCCAGGCGTGACGTCAGACAAGCTAGCGCAGCGCCACCCGTGACCGCTTAAACCGGCTTACTGACGCTTCGTCCATGCGCGACGCTTTTCATGTTGTAGGCGGCCGTCACGTGGTGATAACTGGTGATGTGGTGCTCGTTCCGCCATTACTTCTGACCGTGGTCGTCATTTCGACTTCGCATTATTCGCCAACCTACCCGTCCATAACATCAAGACGATCTTTTACCACCAGATTTTCTAAGGTCGACGGCTTTCCTCGGCAACTGAAGGCTTCGCTTATAGCGCTGGTTCTCCCTTCACACTGGATTGAGCGCCTACCCTTGGGTCCTGCTTGGCCTACGCACTACACTTCGCAATGACTGTTCCACATGTGCAGCAGAGCTCACGTCTGTTGCCACTGCTCGTGTTCCTGGCAAATATTTCGAGCACTCGCCAAGCACACCTGTCGACGTTTCCAACAACGCCGGCCGTCTACGCAGCTCTGTGCGCATCACAGTCGGTCAGCCTGCAGGAAAAGGAGGTTCCTTTTCTGCGCAGTTTATTGAGTACGAGCAGACAGTACGGGGGGTTGGCTTGATGTGATTGCATTTGTTATCCTGTTGTTGTGTTCGTATTTCAAGCAGGAATGATATGTCATAGGTTTCCTTTGCACGCGTGGTAGTGATTGTTGTGTTTCGATTTTGTATTTTCTAACGCTTTTAAAAGCTTCCCTTTCGTGAATAAAAATTCAGTTGATAGTCTGCGCTTGTGTTGTGTCTTCTTGTTCGCTTTGGTCCTCGTTTCTTTTTGCGCAGCTAAGTGTGAATGGTAAGCCGAAACCCTTTACAAGTTTAACAGCGGAACTGTATGTGGCTAGCTCCTGGTGTGAGCGTCTACGTATAGGGCTGGGGAAACTCGCGGTTAACGTGACCTGGCCGTCACCCACAACGAGGAAACGTCCGAGCATGCCCCACACCCGTGTTAGTAGAGGCTTCTAAGCTTTGTAACGTTCAAAAGCACTAATGAGAAAGTGTAATCGTAGAGACATTTTCTTTTCGGCACGGAGCAAGTTTGTGAATGGACTTCTTTCAACTGGGATTTGAAGCGCCTCGGAGTGGCCGGAGGCGACATTTCAAGCGGGCAGACGAAAGATGGACGGATCAATACCCTGTGAGCATTCTTTTACAGTTTTTTTCTGTCGTTGCAAGTGAAAGGCGGAAAAGCCATTTTACGACGCGTGGAAAATGGGCAAGAACGTGAATTAACAAGGTAAAAAGTGTTGCTGGTTAATGCCAGATCTTGTGGCGAAAAACAGCGCTTAAAGGGCAACTGCAGCACTTTTTTGAGAATTTCGTGATATTCAAGGATTCGAATCTAAATAGGCTTTACGTGAAGCATGCCAATTGTTTTTGCACTAGCATTTGAAGTAGTTACGTAATGGACGATTGAATTTTGCGCTGCTGCTCAATGCACTGGAGGTGTGCACGTAAGTTCAGCGTGACGTCACGGAAGGTCTGCCTTACATTACCACTGTCGTCAGCCACACCCTGCCCTGACTCGTTAGACGCTGCCAATCAACTCTCGGCAGGGTTTGCCTTTGATGGCGTTCCTTTTTTTCCTTCAAAGCAGGCGTTTGCGCGTTGGAAATGTATACCGATACCTTCGATGACGTCATCATGCGCCCCCCCCCCCCTCCCAACTTGGCGTTGTGCGCTGCGGAGAACCTTAAAGGTCGTCCGGATTTGAATCAGGGACTACTTCACTATTTCAAGCGCTAAACCAAAAAGACTTCGCATGCTTTACCTGCAAGTTTCACACATTCTATCATCTCAAGCTCGTGTATTTCTAAAACCTATGCAGTTTCCCTTTTAAATCAGAGGCGGCGGCAAACGCGTCGCATCCCCACACTTCTTTGTCTCGTGTAAGCGCTGCTTTTTTGCTGCGAAAATGCGGTATTTATTTTTCAAACATTTTGTATATGCCATCGCTCGAATGGCACCCTTAACACGATGTCACCCTTCGAACATTTCCAGCGTTTCTTTTTTCCTCCACTTGCGAACTTCGGCTGTATATTCACTTGTGGAATTAAAAAAAAAAGGTGTTATCATCTATTGTACTTTTTTTTCTACAAGACAGGCGCTCCAATGACTAGCGCTCTTCCCGCTGCCACACTACTTCTCTGAGCGGCGCATTAGGTAGGCCACGGCTCGCAGTCAATGCCAGGTTAGAGGAAATAGCTGACACATTGCTTCCTAACGTCAGCAGCTGTATAGGTAAAAATAAAATGAACTTAAGTTTCAGAAGCACAGAGTGAAACAAATGTGTACTGAGCGAGCACGAAATGCTGCCGCAGGACTGAACTGGTGCCTTTAAACACTGCGGCTTTACCGCATAGACCCTTGGAAAGAGGGGCGGTGAAGGGACAAGACTCCCTGCTTCCTCTGCCTGCAATTGCTTCAAGAAATGTCAACTTCATGCTTCGCAATCCTTTCTTCATAATGGCAGACATTTCGCTTAATTGCCTATTTGCCATAGCAATGCAGGAAAAACAACATGTAGTGTTCGCCTGCCCTGAGCCTCACTACATGTATTGCCGAGAAAACGGCCCGGCTAAGACGGAGACCTCCGCGATAACATGCATAATAACTGTTCAGTTATTACAAAACTTTCGAAAAAGTCATAAGCCAAGCTTTAATTTCGACATCTGATGTCACGGTTACGTTATACTGACATGACACACTCGGCGAAGTCCTCCAGTGCTCACTGAGTAATTTTTGACTATCGCTACCAACATATATGCTTTGCCAAAATCAGACCTGTGAAATTACATGCGACACACTCAGCATGTTCCGCAAATGGGAAACAAGCACCCTGGTCATGCCGTGAAGCTCTTTTTTTTCGCCGTCATCCATTCGGCAATGAATGGGGAAGGAAAAAAAGAAAAATAATAAATAACGCTTAGGACATTTACAAATAAAGGGGACAAAAGGGAGAGGCGGCAAAAAGACATGGGGCAGAAATGTCCGCCATGTATCAATTCTGCTGACCGACAGTACCAGGAAGATACATGTCAGGCAAAAGGCGCGAAAAAAATGTGTTGCGCCTGTCAGTCACACTGATAGCAAAATTGAATGTTGTTACAGGACCTTCAGCTGCGGTGTACTAAAACGTCTCTTGGCGCTGGCGGTATATTATACCCCTGTCACACGGCCAGTTTCAATGGCCATCGAGTCGAGAGCCATCGAGATTTTCGATCGCCATTGAACTCGAGGGAGTTGTGGAGCTGCTACACGGCAAATCTCAATGGCCATTGAAATCGTTCTCGTGTCTTACGCCAAGCTCGTGTGGCGCCACAATCGCTGCTTTCGGTTTCGCGCAAATAACAAAAATATATTGACGAAACTTAACTAAATGTTGAAATACACTTTCTTGCAGTCATAAGGCGCGTTCACACTTGTTCAAAAATCCGGCAAGCGAAGCGGATTCGCTCGCCGCAAAAACTAGGACCTGTTCTCATCTGTTGACGCCCGGGCGAGTTGGAACGGCCGCGCCGCTGCTGCTTCTCGCTTTGCGCACCACGTCGCCGCTCGCGACGTACACAGATACAGTGAGAAAAGAGCATAAATTTATGCTGTCTACGTACCACGAGCGTATGCACGCTTACGTACGCTAAACGCAGGCGCATTCTCACATTGAGTTCAGCGTATGCTAGCAGAGAGGCAAAAATAAACTTAGTCTCTAGTGGCGCCATCTGGTAGTCAAAACGGGAACCATTACTGTCAACAAACCGCCTCTCTTAGGCCTAACAGCGGCAGAATCGTCACTCTAAATAAAAAATAAAGCAAATTTATCACTTATACGTTTTCTTCTAGGCAAGATGAGACGAAGCGAAAGACCGGTTCCCCATTTATGACCAGTGAACGGACAGAAAAAGGCAGCAACAACGAGAATTCAGTCCGAAGCGAGGGGTCCGGCTTTGAAGGGCGCCGCCATGTTTGTTGTCGTTCGAAGCAATGCTAGCAACCTTGGGCAACGCTCGAAGGCCCTCGAAATCTCGATAGAGTTCCGGGCTGCTCCGTCGACTCGATAGACTATTGACTCGATGGCCATTCAAACTGGCCGTGTAGCAGCGCTCGATCGCCTTCGAGTCGATAGGCTATCGATTCGAGGGCCTTCGAAATGCCCGTGTGACAGGGGTATTAGTTTCAGAAATGGGGGCAACACCTTCCCACGCCATGGGCAAAATCATATGGAACTGAAACCATAAAAATCATGGGCGGTAATCTTTGGGGTAAGCTGCAAAAAAAAAAAAATCACTTGTTTCTCTAACCACAGAGCGCGTTGAAAAAAAAAAGAGAAAAAGAAAGCTCCACGATTTTTTGTTTAATTAAGGCTTGTGACACTTACAAACAGGCTCAGGTTTGCAACCGAGCCCGCTGTGTGCACCGCCATGCAGCGGAGCTTCCCAAGTGCACAGTCCACAGGCACTTGTACTCAGTTTTTAACCAGCGAGTGACCGGCGGTGGGAGTCGAACACCCCACCTCCCGCAGCCGAGACGGGCGTCTTAGCCACTACGCCACGACTGCGGTGATTAATCCTTGACATATAAAAGCATTTTCCTCGGCGATAAGACATTTCCTCCTTTCCAGGCGTGACGTCAGACAAGCTAGCGCAGCGCCACCCGTGACCGCTTAAACCGGCTTACTGACGCTTCGTCCATGCGCGACGCTTTTCATGTTGTAGGCGGCCGTCACGTGGTGATAACTGGTGATGTGGTGCTCGTTCCGCCATTACTTCTGACCGTGGTCGTCATTTCGACTTCGCATTATTCGCCAACCTACCCGTCCATAACATCAAGACGATCTTTTACCACCAGATTTTCTAAGGTCGACGGCTTTCCTCGGCAACTGAAGGCTTCGCTTATAGCGCTGGTTCTCCCTTCACACTGGATTGAGCGCCTACCCTTGGGTCCTGCTTGGCCTACGCACTACACTTCGCAATGACTGTTCCACATGTGCAGCAGAGCTCACGTCTGTTGCCACTGCTCGTGTTCCTGGCAAATATTTCGAGCACTCGCCAAGCACACCTGTCGACGTTTCCAACAACGCCGGCCGTCTACGCAGCTCTGTGCGCATCACAGTCGGTCAGCCTGCAGGAAAAGGAGGTTCCTTTTCTGCGCAGTTTATTGAGTACGAGCAGACAGTACGGGGGGTTGGCTTGATGTGATTGCATTTGTTATCCTGTTGTTGTGTTCGTATTTCAAGCAGGAATGATATGTCATAGGTTTCCTTTGCACGCGTGGTAGTGATTGTTGTGTTTCGATTTTGTATTTTCTAACGCTTTTAAAAGCTTCCCTTTCGTGAATAAAAATTCAGTTGATAGTCTGCGCTTGTGTTGTGTCTTCTTGTTCGCTTTGGTCCTCGTTTCTTTTTGCGCAGCTAAGTGTGAATGGTAAGCCGAAACCCTTTACAAGTTTAACAGCGGAACTGTATGTGGCTAGCTCCTGGTGTGAGCGTCTACGTATAGGGCTGGGGAAACTCGCGGTTAACGTGACCTGGCCGTCACCCACAACGAGGAAACGTCCGAGCATGCCCCACACCCGTGTTAGTAGAGGCTTCTAAGTTTTGTAACGTTCAAAAGCACTAATGAGAAAGTGTAATCGTAGAGACATTTTCTTTTCGGCACGGAGCAAGTTTGTGAATGGACTTCTTTCAACTGGGATTTGAAGCGCCTCGGAGTGGCCGGAGGCGACATTTCAAGCGGGCAGACGAAAGATGGACGGATCAATACCCTGTGAGCATTCTTTTACAGTTTTTTTCTGTCGTTGCAAGTGAAAGGCGGAAAAGCCATTTTACGACGCGTGGAAAATGGGCAAGAACGTGAATTAACAAGGTAAAAAGTGTTGCTGGTTAATGCCAGATCTTGTGGCGAAAAACAGCGCTTAAAGGGCAACTGCAGCACTTTTTTGAGAATTTCGTGATATTCAAGGATTCGAATCTAAATAGGCTTTACGTGAAGCATGCCAATTGTTTTTGCACTAGCATTTGAAGTAGTTACGTAATGGACGATTGAATTTTGCGCTGCTGCTCAATGCACTGGAGGTGTGCACGTAAGTTCAGCGTGACGTCACGGAAGGTCTGCCTTACATTACCACTGTCGTCAGCCACACCCTGCCCTGACTCGTTAGACGCTGCCAATCAACTCTCGGCAGGGTTTGCCTTTGATGGCGTTCCTTTTTTTCCTTCAAAGCAGGCGTTTGCGCGTTGGAAATGTATACCGATACCTTCGATGACGTCATCATGCGCCCCCCCCCCTCCCAACTTGGCGTTGTGCGCTGCGGAGAACCTTAAAGGTCGTCCGGATTTGAATCAGGGACTACTTCACTATTTCAAGCGCTAAACCAAAAAGACTTCGCATGCTTTACCTGCAAGTTTCACACATTCTATCATCTCAAGCTCGTGTATTTCTAAAACCTATGCAGTTTCCCTTTTAAATCAGAGGCGGCGGCAAACGCGTCGCATCCCCACACTTCTTTGTCTCGTGTAAGCGCTGCTTTTTTGCTGCGAAAATGCGGTATTTATTTTTCAAACATTTTGTATATGCCATCGCTCGAATGGCACCCTTAACACGATGTCACCCTTCGAACATTTCCAGCGTTTCTTTTTTCCTCCACTTGCGAACTTCGGCTGTATATTCACTTGTGGAATTAAAAAAAAAGGTGTTATCATCTATTGTACTTTTTTTTCTACAAGACAGGCGCTCCAATGACTAGCGCTCTTCCCGCTGCCACACTACTTCTCTGAGCGGCGCATTAGGTAGGCCACGGCTCGCAGTCAATGCCAGGTTAGAGGAAATAGCTGACACATTGCTTCCTAACGTCAGCAGCTGTATAGGTAAAAATAAAATGAACTTAAGTTTCAGAAGCACAGAGTGAAACAAATGTGTACTGAGCGAGCACGAAATGCTGCCGCAGGACTGAACTGGTGCCTTTAAACACTGCGGCTTTACCGCATAGACCCTTGGAAAGAGGGGCGGTGAAGGGACAAGACTCCCTGCTTCCTCTGCCTGCAATTGCTTCAAGAAATGTCAACTTCATGCTTCGCAATCCTTTCTTCATAATGGCAGACATTTCGCTTAATTGCCTATTTGCCATAGCAATGCAGGAAAAACAACATGTAGTGTTCGCCTGCCCTGAGCCTCACTACATGTATTGCCGAGAAAACGGCCCGGCTAAGACGGAGACCTCCGCGATAACATGCATAATAACTGTTCAGTTATTACAAAACTTTCGAAAAAGTCATAAGCCAAGCTTTAATTTCGACATCTGATGTCACGGTTACGTTATACTGACATGACACACTCGGCGAAGTCCTCCAGTGCTCACTGAGTAATTTTTGACTATCGCTACCAACATATATGCTTTGCCAAAATCAGACCTGTGAAATTACATGCGACACACTCAGCATGTTCCGCAAATGGGAAACAAGCACCCTGGTCATGCCGTGAAGCTCTTTTTTTTCGCCGTCATCCATTCGGCAATGAATGGGGAAGGAAAAAAAAGAAAAATAATAAATAACGCTTAGGACATTTACAAATAAAGGGGACAAAAGGGAGAGGCGGCAAAAAGACATGGGGCAGAAATGTCCGCCATGTATCAATTCTGCTGACCGACAGTACCAGGAAGATACATGTCAGGCAAAAGGCGCGAAAAAAAATGTGTTGCGCCTGTCAGTCACACTGATAGCAAAATTGAATGTTGTTACAGGACCTTCAGCTGCGGTGTACTAAAACGTCTCTTGGCGCTGGCGGTATATTATACCCCTGTCACACGGCCAGTTTCAATGGCCATCGAGTCGAGAGCCATCGAGATTTTCGATCGCCATTGAACTCGAGGGAGTTGTGGAGCTGCTACACGGCAAATCTCAATGGCCATTGAAATCGTTCTCGTGTCTTACGCCAAGCTCGTGTGGCGCCACAATCGCTGCTTTCGGTTTCGCGCAAATAACAAAAATATATTGACGAAACTTAACTAAATGTTGAAATACACTTTCTTGCAGTCATAAGGCGCGTTCACACTTGTTCAAAAATCCGGCAAGCGAAGCGGATTCGCTCGCCGCAAAAACTAGGACCTGTTCTCATCTGTTGACGCCCGGGCGAGTTGGAACGGCCGCGCCGCTGCTGCTTCTCGCTTTGCGCACCACGTCGCCGCTCGCGACGTACACAGATACAGTGAGAAAAGAGCATAAATTTATGCTGTCTACGTACCACGAGCGTATGCACGCTTACGTACGCTAAACGCAGGCGCATTCTCACATTGAGTTCAGCGTATGCTAGCAGAGAGGCAAAAATAAACTTAGTCTCTAGTGGCGCCATCTGGTAGTCAAAACGGGAACCATTACTGTCAACAAACCGCCTCTCTTAGGCCTAACAGCGGCAGAATCGTCACTCTAAATAAAAAATAAAGCAAATTTATCACTTATACGTTTTCTTCTAGGCAAGATGAGACGAAGCGAAAGACCGGTGCCCCATTTATGACCAGTGAACGGACAGAAAAAGGCAGCAACAACGAGAATTCAGTCCGAAGCGAGGGGTCCGGCTTTGAAGGGCGCCGCCATGTTTGTTGTCGTTCGAAGCAATGCTAGCAACCTTGGGCAACGCTCGAAGGCCCTCGAAATCTCGATAGAGTTCCGGGCTGCTCCGTCGACTCGATAGACTATTGACTCGATGGCCATTCAAACTGGCCGTGTAGCAGCGCTCGATCGCCTTCGAGTCGATAGGCTATCGATTCGAGGGCCTTCGAAATGCCCGTGTGACAGGGGTATTAGTTTCAGAAATGGGGGCAACACCTTCCCACGCCATGGGCAAAATCATATGGAACTGAAACCATAAAAATCATGGGCGGTAATCTTTGGGGTAAGCTGCAAAAAAAAAAAAAATCACTTGTTTCTCTAACCACAGAGCGCGTTGAAAAAAAAAAAGAGAAAAAGAAAGCTCCACGATTTTTTGTTTAATTAAGGCTTGTGACACTTACAAACAGGCTCAGGTTTGCAACCGAGCCCGCTGTGTGCACCGCCATGCAGCGGAGCTTCCCAAGTGCACAGTCCACAGGCACTTGTACTCAGTTTTTAACCAGCGAGTGACCGGCGGTGGGAGTCGAACACCCCACCTCCCGCAGCCGAGACGGGCGTCTTAGCCACTACGCCACGACTGCGGTGATTAATCCTTGACATATAAAAGCATTTTCCTCGGCGATAAGACATTTCCTCCTTTCCAGGCGTGACGTCAGACAAGCTAGCGCAGCGCCACCCGTGACCGCTTAAACCGGCTTACTGACGCTTCGTCCATGCGTGACGCTTTTCATGTTGTAGGCGGCCGTCACGTGGTGATAACTGGTGATGTGGTGCTCGTTCCGCCATTACTTCTGACCGTGGTCGTCATTTCGACTTCGCATTATTCGCCAACCTACCCGTCCATAACATCAAGACGATCTTTTACCACCAGATTTTCTAAGGTCGACGGCTTTCCTCGGCAACTGAAGGCTTCGCTTATAGCGCTGGTTCTCCCTTCACACTGGATTGAGCGCCTACCCTTGGGTCCTGCTTGGCCTACGCACTACACTTCGCAATGACTGTTCCACATGTGCAGCAGAGCTCACGTCTGTTGCCACTGCTCGTGTTCCTGGCAAATATTTCGAGCACTCGCCAAGCACACCTGTCGACGTTTCCAACAACGCCGGCCGTCTACGCAGCTCTGTGCGCATCACAGTCGGTCAGCCTGCAGGAAAAGGAGGTTCCTTTTCTGCGCAGTTTATTGAGTACGAGCAGACAGTACGGGGGGTTGGCTTGATGTGATTGCATTTGTTATCCTGTTGTTGTGTTCGTATTTCAAGCAGGAATGATATGTCATAGGTTTCCTTTGCACGCGTGGTAGTGATTGTTGTGTTTCGATTTTGTATTTTCTAACGCTTTTAAAAGCTTCCCTTTCGTGAATAAAAATTCAGTTGATAGTCTGCGCTTGTGTTGTGTCTTCTTGTTCGCTTTGGTCCTCGTTTCTTTTTGCGCAGCTAAGTGTGAATGGTAAGCCGAAACCCTTTACAAGTTTAACAGTGGAACTGTATGTGGCTAGCTCCTGGTGTGAGCGTCTACGTATAGGGCTGGGGAAACTCGCGGTTAACGTGACCTGGCCGTCACCCACAACGAGGAAACGTCCGAGCATGCCCCACACCCGTGTTAGTAGAGGCTTCTAAGTTTTGTAACGTTCAAAAGCACTAATGAGAAAGTGTAATCGTAGAGACATTTTCTTTTCGGCACGGAGCAAGTTTGTGAATGGACTTCTTTCAACTGGGATTTGAAGCGCCTCGGAGTGGCCGGAGGCGACATTTCAAGCGGGCAGACGAAAGATGGACGGATCAATACCCTGTGAGCATTCTTTTACAGTTTTTTTCTGTCGTTGCAAGTGAAAGGCGGAAAAGCCATTTTACGACGCGTGGAAAATGGGCAAGAACGTGAATTAACAAGGTAAAAAGTGTTGCTGGTTAATGCCAGATCTTGTGGCGAAAAACAGCGCTTAAAGGGCAACTGCAGCACTTTTTTGAGAATTTCGTGATATTCAAGGATTCGAATCTAAATAGGCTTTACGTGAAGCATGCCAATTGTTTTTGCACTAGCATTTGAAGTAGTTACGTAATGGACGATTGAATTTTGCGCTGCTGCTCAATGCACTGGAGCTGTGCACGTAAGTTCAGCGTGACGTCACGGAAGGTCTGCCTTACATTACCACTGTCGTCAGCCACACCCTGCCCTGACTCGTTAGACGCTGCCAATCAACTCTCGGCAGGGTTTGCCTTTGATGGCGTTCCTTTTTTTCCTTCAAAGCAGGCGTTTGCGCGTTGGAAATGTATACCGATACCTTCGATGACGTCATCATGCGCCCCCCCCCCCTCCCAACTTGGCGTTGTGCGCTGCGGAGAACCTTAAAGGTCGTCCGGATTTGAATCAGGGACTACTTCACTATTTCAAGCGCTAAACCAAAAAGACTTCGCATGCTTTACCTGCAAGTTTCACACATTCTATCATCTCAAGCTCGTGTATTTCTAAAACCTATGCAGTTTCCCTTTTAAATCAGAGGCGGCGGCAAACGCGTCGCATCCCCACACTTCTTTGTCTCGTGTAAGCGCTGCTTTTTTGCTGCGAAAATGCGGTATTTATTTTTCAAACATTTTGTATATGCCATCGCTCGAATGGCACCCTTAACACGATGTCACCCTTCGAACATTTCCAGCGTTTCTTTTTTCCTCCACTTGCGAACTTCGGCTGTATATTCACTTGTGGAATTAAAAAAAAGGTGTTATCATCTATTGTACTTTTTTTTCTACAAGACAGGCGCTCCAATGACTAGCGCTCTTCCCGCTGCCACACTACTTCTCTGAGCGGCGCATTAGGTAGGCCACGGCTCGCAGTCAATGCCAGGTTAGAGGAAATAGCTGACACATTGCTTCCTAACGTCAGCAGCTGTATAGGTAAAAATAAAATGAACTTAAGTTTCAGAAGCACAGAGTGAAACAAATGTGTACTGAGCGAGCACGAAATGCTGCCGCAGGACTGAACTGGTGCCTTTAAACACTGCGGCTTTACCGCATAGACCCTTGGAAAGAGGGGCGGTGAAGGGACAAGACTCCCTGCTTCCTCTGCCTGCAATTGCTTCAAGAAATGTCAACTTCATGCTTCGCAATCCTTTCTTCATAATGGCAGACATTTCGCTTAATTGCCTATTTGCCATAGCAATGCAGGAAAAACAACATGTAGTGTTCGCCTGCCCTGAGCCTCACTACATGTATTGCCGAGAAAACGGCCTGGCTAAGACGGAGACCTCCGCGATAACATGCATAATAACTGTTCAGTTATTACAAAACTTTCGAAAAAGTCATAAGCCAAGCTTTAATTTCGACATCTGATGTCACGGTTACGTTATACTGACATGACACACTCGGCGAAGTCCTCCAGTGCTCACTGAGTAATTTTTGACTATCGCTACCAACATATATGCTTTGCCAAAATCAGACCTGTGAAATTACATGCGACACACTCAGCATGTTCCGCAAATGGGAAACAAGCACCCTGGTCATGCCGTGAAGCTCTTTTTTTTCGCCGTCATCCATTCGGCAATGAATGGGGAAGGAAAAAAAGAAAAATAATAAATAACGCTTAGGACATTTACAAATAAAGGGGACAAAAGGGAGAGGCGGCAAAAAGACATGGGGAGAAATGTCCGCCATGTATCAATTCTGCTGACCGACAGTACCAGGAAGATACATGTCAGGCAAAAGGCGCGAAAAAAAATGTGTTGCGCCTGTCAGTCACACTGATAGCAAAATTGAATGTTGTTACAGGACCTTCAGCTGCGGTGTACTAAAACGTCTCTTGGCGCTGGCGGTATATTATACCCCTGTCACACGGCCAGTTTCAATGGCCATCGAGTCGAGAGCCATCGAGATTTTCGATCGCCATTGAACTCGAGGGAGTTGTGGAGCTGCTACACGGCAAATCTCAATGGCCATTGAAATCGTTCTCGTGTCTTACGCCAAGCTCGTGTTGCGCCACAATCGCTGCTTTCGGTTTCGCGCAAATAACAAAAATATATTGACGAAACTTAACTAAATGTTGAAATACACTTTCTTGCAGTCGTAAGGCGCGTTCACACTTGTTCAAAAATCCGGCAAGCGAAGCGGATTCGCTCGCCGCAAAAACTAGGACCTGTTCTCATCTGTTGACGCCCGGGCGAGTTGGAACGGCCGCGCCGCTGCTGCTTCTCGCTTTGCGCACCACGTCGCCGCTCGCGACGTACACAGATACAGTGAGAAAAGAGCATAAATTTATGCTGTCTACGTACCACGAGCGTATGCACGCTTACGTACGCTAAACGCAGGCGCATTCTCACATTGAGTTCAGCGTATGCTAGCAGAGAGGCAAAAATAAACTTAGTCTCTAGTGGCGCCATCTGGTAGTCAAAACGGGAACCATTACTGTCAACAAACCGCCTCTCTTAGGCCTAACAGCGGCAGAATCGTCACTCTAAATAAAAAATAAAGCAAATTTATCACTTATACGTTTTCTTCTAGGCAAGATGAGACGAAGCGAAAGACCGGTGCCCCATTTATGACCAGTGAACGGACAGAAAAAGGCAGCAACAACGAGAATTCAGTCCGAAGCGAGGGGTCCGGCTTTGAAGGGCGCCGCCATGTTTGTTGTCGTTCGAAGCAATGCTAGCAACCTTGGGCAACGCTCGAAGGCCCTCGAAATCTCGATAGAGTTCCGGGCTGCTCCGTCGACTCGATAGACTATTGACTCGATGGCCATTCAAACTGGCCGTGTAGCAGCGCTCGATCGCCTTCGAGTCGATAGGCTATCGATTCGAGGGCCTTCGAAATGCCCGTGTGACAGGGGTATTAGTTTCAGAAATGGGGGCAACACCTTCCCACGCCATGGGCAAAATCATATGGAACTGAAACCATAAAAATCATGGGCGGTAATCTTTGGGGTAAGCTGCAAAAAAAAAAAAATCACTTGTTTCTCTAACCACAGAGCGCGTTGAAAAAAAAAAAAGAGAAAAAGAAAGCTCCACGATTTTTTGTTTAATTAAGGCTTGTGACACTTACAAACAGGCTCAGGTTTGCAACCGAGCCCGCTGTGTGCACCGCCATGCAGCGGAGCTTCCCAAGTGCACAGTCCACAGGCACTTGTACTCAGTTTTTAACCAGCGAGTGACCGGCGGTGGGAGTCGAACACCCCACCTCCCGCAGCCGAGACGGGCGTCTTAGCCACTACGCCACGACTGCGGTGATTAATCCTTGACATATAAAAGCATTTTCCTCGGCGATAAGACATTTCCTCCTTTCCAGGCGTGACGTCAGACAAGCTAGCGCAGCGCCACCCGTGACCGCTTAAACCGGCTTACTGACGCTTCGTCCATGCGCGACGCTTTTCATGTTGTAGGCGGCCGTCACGTGGTGATAACTGGTGATGTGGTGCTCGTTCCGCCATTACTTCTGACCGTGGTCGTCATTTCGACTTCGCATTATTCGCCAACCTACCCGTCCATAACATCAAGACGATCTTTTACCACCAGATTTTCTAAGGTCGACGGCTTTCCTCGGCAACTGAAGGCTTCGCTTATAGCGCTGGTTCTCCCTTCACACTGGATTGAGCGCCTACCCTTGGGTCCTGCTTGGCCTACGCACTACACTTCGCAATGACTGTTCCACATGTGCAGCAGAGCTCACGTCTGTTGCCACTGCTCGTGTTCCTGGCAAATATTTCGAGCACTCGCCAAGCACACCTGTCGACGTTTCCAACAACGCCGGCCGTCTACGCAGCTCTGTGCGCATCACAGTCGGTCAGCCTGCAGGAAAAGGAGGTTCCTTTTCTGCGCAGTTTATTGAGTACGAGCAGACAGTACGGGGGGTTGGCTTGATGTGATTGCATTTGTTATCCTGTTGTTGTGTTCGTATTTCAAGCAGGAATGATATGTCATAGGTTTCCTTTGCACGCGTGGTAGTGATTGTTGTGTTTCGATTTTGTATTTTCTAACGCTTTTAAAAGCTTCCCTTTCGTGAATAAAAATTCAGTTGATAGTCTGCGCTTGTGTTGTGTCTTCTTGTTCGCTTTGGTCCTCGTTTCTTTTTGCGCAGCTAAGTGTGAATGGTAAGCCGAAACCCTTTACAAGTTTAACAGCGGAACTGTATGTGGCTAGCTCCTGGTGTGAGCGTCTACGTATAGGGCTGGGGAAACTCGCGGTTAACGTGACCTGGCCGTCACCCACAACGAGGAAACGTCCGAGCATGCCCCACACCCGTGTTAGTAGAGGCTTCTAAGTTTTGTAACGTTCAAAAGCACTAATGAGAAAGTGTAATCGTAGAGACATTTTCTTTTCGGCACGGAGCAAGTTTGTGAATGGACTTCTTTCAACTGGGATTTGAAGCGCCTCGGAGTGGCCGGAGGCGACATTTCAAGCGGGCAGACGAAAGATGGACGGATCAATACCCTGTGAGCATTCTTTTACAGTTTTTTTCTGTCGTTGCAAGTGAAAGGCGGAAAAGCCATTTTACGACGCGTGGAAAATGGGCAAGAACGTGAATTAACAAGGTAAAAAGTGTTGCTGGTTAATGCCAGATCTTGTGGCGAAAAACAGCGCTTAAAGGGCAACTGCAGCACTTTTTTGAGAATTTCGTGATATTCAAGGATTCAAATCTAAATAGGCTTTACGTGAAGCATGCCAATTGTTTTTGCACTAGCATTTGAAGTAGTTACGTAATGGACGATTGAATTTTGCGCTGCTGCTCAATGCACTGGAGGTGTGCACGTAAGTTCAGCGTGACGTCACGGAAGGTCTGCCTTACATTACCACTGTCGTCAGCCACACCCTGCCCTGACTCGTTAGACGCTGCCAATCAACTCTCGGCAGGGTTTGCCTTTGATGGCGTTCCTTTTTTCCTTCAAAGCAGGCGTTTGCGCGTTGGAAATGTATACCGATACCTTCGATGACGTCATCATGCGCCCCCCCCCCCCCCTCCCAACTTGGCGTTGTGCGCTGCGGAGAACCTTAAAGGTCGTCCGGATTTGAATCAGGGACTACTTCACTATTTCAAGCGCTAAACCAAAAAGACTTCGCATGCCTTACCTGCAAGTTTCACACATTCTATCATCTCAAGCTCGTGTATTTCTAAAACCTATGCAGTTTCCCTTTTAAATCAGAGGCGGCGGCAAACGCGTCGCATCCCCACACTTCTTTGTCTCGTGTAAGCGCTGCTTTTTTGCTGCGAAAATGCGGTATTTATTTTTCAAACATTTTGTATATGCCATCGCTCGAATGGCACCCTTAACACGATGTCACCCTTCGAACATTTCCAGCGTTTCTTTTTTCCTCCACTTGCGAACTTCGGCTGTATATTCACTTGTGGAATTAAAAAAAAGGTGTTATCATCTATTGTACTTTTTTTTCTACAAGACAGGCGCTCCAATGACTAGCGCTCTTCCCGCTGCCACACTACTTCTCTCAGCGGCGCATTAGGTAGGCCACGGCTCGCAGTCAATGCCAGGTTAGAGGAAATAGCTGACACATTGCTTCCTAACGTCAGCAGCTGTATAGGTAAAAATAAAATGAACTTAAGTTTCAGAAGCACAGAGTGAAACAAATGTGTACTGAGCGAGCACGAAATGCTGCCGCAGGACTGAACTGGTGCCTTTAAACACTGCGGCTTTACCGCATAGACCCTTGGAAAGAGGGGCGGTGAAGGGACAAGACTCCCTGCTTCCTCTGCCTGCAATTGCTTCAAGAAATGTCAACTTCATGCTTCGCAATCCTTTCTTCATAATGGCAGACATTTCGCTTAATTGCCTATTTGCCATAGCAATGCAGGAAAAACAACATGTAGTGTTCGCCTGCCCTGAGCCTCACTACATGTATTGCCGAGAAAACGGCCCGGCTAAGACGGAGACCTCCGCGATAACATGCATAATAACTGTTCAGTTATTACAAAACTTTCGAAAAAGTCATAAGCCAAGCTTTAATTTCGACATCTGATGTCACGGTTACGTTATACTGACATGACACACTCGGCGAAGTCCTCCAGTGCTCACTGAGTAATTTTTGACTATCGCTACCAACATATATGCTTTGCCAAAATCAGACCTGTGAAATTACATGCGACACACTCAGCATGTTCCGCAAATGGGAAACAAGCACCCTGGTCATGCCGTGAAGCTCTTTTTTTTTCGCCGTCATCCATTCGGCAATGAATGGGGAAGGAAAAAAAGAAAAATAATAAATAACGCTTAGGACATTTACAAATAAAGGGGACAAAAGGGAGAGGCGGCAAAAAGACATGGGGCAGAAATGTCCGCCATGTATCAATTCTGCTGACCGACAGCACCAGGAAGATACATGTCAGGCAAAAGGCGCGAAAAAAAATGTGTTGCGCCTGTCAGTCACACTGATAGCAAAATTGAATGTTGTTACAGGACCTTCAGCTGCGGTGTACTAAAACGTCTCTTGGCGCTGGCGGTATATTATACCCCTGTCACACGGCCAGTTTCAATGGCCATCGAGTCGAGAGCCATCGAGATTTTCGATCGCCATTGAACTCGAGGGAGTTGTGGAGCTGCTACACGGCAAATCTCAATGGCCATTGAAATCGTTCTCGTGTCTTACGCCAAGCTCGTGTGGCGCCACAATCGCTGCTTTCGGTTTCGCGCAAATAACAAAAATATATTGACGAAACTTAACTAAATGTTGAAATACACTTTCTTGCAGTCATAAGGCGCGTTCACACTTGTTCAAAAATCCGGCAAGCGAAGCGGATTCGCTCGCCGCAAAAACTAGGACCTGTTCTCATCTGTTGACGCCCGGGCGAGTTGGAACGGCCGCGCCGCTGCTGCTTCTCGCTTTGCGCACCACGTCGCCGCTCGCGACGTACACAGATACAGTGAGAAAAGAGCATAAATTTATGCTGTCTACGTACCACGAGCGTATGCACGCTTACGTACGCTAAACGCAGGCGCATTCTCACATTGAGTTCAGCGTATGCTAGCAGAGAGGCAAAAATAAACTTAGTCTCTAGTGGCGCCATCTGGTAGTCAAAACGGGAACCATTACTGTCAACAAACCGCCTCTCTTAGGCCTAACAGCGGCAGAATCGTCACTCTAAATAAAAAATAAAGCAAATTTATCACTTATACGTTTTCTTCTAGGCAAGATGAGACGAAGCGAAAGACCGGTGCCCCATTTATGACCAGTGAACGGACAGAAAAAGGCAGCAACAACGAGAATTCAGTCCGAAGCGAGGGGTCCGGCTTTGAAGGGCGCCGCCATGTTTGTTGTCGTTCGAAGCAATGCTAGCAACCTTGGGCAACGCTCGAAGGCCCTCGAAATCTCGATAGAGTTCCGGGCTGCTCCGTCGACTCGATAGACTATTGACTCGATGGCCATTCAAACTGGCCGTGTAGCAGCGCTCGATCGCCTTCGAGTCGATAGGCTATCGATTCGAGGGCCTTCGAAATGCCCGTGTGACAGGGGTATTAGTTTCAGAAATGGGGGCAACACCTTCCCACGCCATGGGCAAAATCATATGGAACTGAAACCATAAAAATCATGGGCGGTAATCTTTGAAGGTAAGCTGCAAAAAAAAAAAAATCACTTGTTTCTCTAACCACAGAGCGCGTTGAAAAAAAAAAAGAGAAAAAGAAAGCTCCACGATTTTTTGTTTAATTAAGGCTTGTGACACTTACAAACAGGCTCAGGTTTGCAACCGAGCCCGCTGTGTGCACCGCCATGCAGCGGAGCTTCCCAAGTGCACAGTCCACAGGCACTTGTACTCAGTTTTTAACCAGCGAGTGACCGGCGGTGGGAGTCGAACACCCCACCTCCCGCAGCCGAGACGGGCGTCTTAGCCACTACGCCACGACTGCGGTGATTAATCCTTGACATATAAAAGCATTTTCCTCGGCGATAAGACATTTCCTCCTTTCCAGGCGTGACGTCAGACAAGCTAGCGCAGCGCCACCCGTGACCGCTTAAACCGGCTTACTGACGCTTCGTCCATGCGCGACGCTTTTCATGTTGTAGGCGGCCGTCACGTGGTGATAACTGGTGATGTGGTGCTCGTTCCGCCATTACTTCTGACCGTGGTCGTCATTTCGACTTCGCATTATTCGCCAACCTACCCGTCCATAACATCAAGACGATCTTTTACCACCAGATTTTCTAAGGTCGACGGCTTTCCTCGGCAACTGAAGGCTTCGCTTATAGCGCTGGTTCTCCCTTCACACTGGATTGAGCGCCTACCCTTGGGTCCTGCTTGGCCTACGCACTACACTTCGCAATGACTGTTCCACATGTGCAGCAGAGCTCACGTCTGTTGCCACTGCTCGTGTTCCTGGCAAATATTTCGAGCACTCGCCAAGCACACCTGTCGACGTTTCCAACAACGCCGGCCGTCTACGCAGCTCTGTGCGCATCACAGTCGGTCAGCCTGCAGGAAAAGGAGGTTCCTTTTCTGCGCAGTTTATTGAGTACGAGCAGACAGTACGGGGGGTTGGCTTGATGTGATTGCATTTGTTATCCTGTTGTTGTGTTCGTATTTCAAGCAGGAATGATATGTCATAGGTTTCCTTTGCACGCGTGGTAGTGATTGTTGTGTTTCGATTTTGTATTTTCTAACGCTTTTAAAAGCTTCCCTTTCGTGAATAAAAATTCAGTTGATAGTCTGCGCTTGTGTTGTGTCTTCTTGTTCGCTTTGGTCCTCGTTTCTTTTTGCGCAGCTAAGTGTGAATGGTAAGCCGAAACCCTTTACAAGTTTAACAGCGGAACTGTATGTGGCTAGCTCCTGGTGTGAGCGTCTACGTATAGGGCTGGGGAAACTCGCGGTTAACGTGACCTGGCCGTCACCCACAACGAGGAAACGTCCGAGCATGCCCCACACCCGTGTTAGTAGAGGCTTCTAAGTTTTGTAACGTTCAAAAGCACTAATGAGAAAGTGTAATCGTAGAGACATTTTCTTTTCGGCACGGAGCAAGTTTGTGAATGGACTTCTTTCAAACTGGGATTTGAAGCGCCTCGGAGTGGCCGGAGGCGACATTTCAAGCGGACAGACGAAAGATGGACGGATCAATACCCTGTGAGCATTCTTTTACAGTTTTTTTCTGTCGTTGCAAGTGAAAGGCGGAAAAGCCATTTTACGACGCGTGGAAAATGGGCAAGAACGTGAATTAACAAGGTAAAAAGTGTTGCTGGTTAATGCCAGATCTTGTGGCGAAAAACAGCGCTTAAAGGGCAACTGCAGCACTTTTTTGAGAATTTCGTGATATTCAAGGATTCGAATCTAAATAGGCTTTACGTGAAGCATGCCAATTGTTTTTGCACTAGCATTTGAAGTAGTTACGTAATGGACGATTGAATTTTGCGCTGCTGCTCAATGCACTGGAGGTGTGCACGTAAGTTCAGCGTGACGTCACGGAAGGTCTGCCTTACATTACCACTGTCGTCAGCCACACCCTGCCCTGACTCGTTAGACGCTGCCAATCAACTCTCGGCAGGGTTTGCCTTTGATGGCGTTCCTTTTTTTCCTTCAAAGCAGGCGTTTGCGCGTTGGAAATGTATACCGATACCTTCGATGACGTCATCATGCGCCCCCCCCCCCCTCCCAACTTGGCGTTGTGCGCTGCGGAGAACCTTAAAGGTCGTCCGGATTTGAATCAGGGACTACTTCACTATTTCAAGCGCTAAACCAAAAAGACTTCGCATGCTTTACCTGCAAGTTTCACACATTCTATCATCTCAAGCTCGTGTATTTCTAAAACCTATGCAGTTTCCCTTTTAAATCAGAGGCGGCGGCAAACGCGTCGCATCCCCACACTTCTTTGTCTCGTGTAAGCGCTGCTTTTTTGCTGCGAAAATGCGGTATTTATTTTTCAAACATTTTGTATATGCCATCGCTCGAATGGCACCCTTAACACGATGTCACCCTTCGAACATTTCCAGCGTTTCTTTTTTCCTCCACTTGCGAACTTCGGCTGTATATTCACTTGTGGAATTAAAAAAAAAGGTGTTATCATCTATTGTACTTTTTTTTCTACAAGACAGGCGCTCCAATGACTAGCGCTCTTCCCGCTGCCACACTACTTCTCTGAGCGGCGCATTAGGTAGGCCACGGCTCGCAGTCAATGCCAGGTTAGAGGAAATAGCTGACACATTGCTTCCTAACGTCAGCAGCTGTATAGGTAAAAATAAAATGAACTTAAGTTTCAGAAGCACAGAGTGAAACAAATGTGTACTGAGCGAGCACGAAATGCTGCCGCAGGACTGAACTGGTGCCTTTAAACACTGCGGCTTTACCGCATAGACCCTTGGAAAGAGGGGCGGTGAAGGGACAAGACTCCCTGCTTCCTCTGCCTGCAATTGCTTCAAGAAATGTCAACTTCATGCTTCGCAATCCTTTCTTCATAATGGCAGACATTTCGCTTAATTGCCTATTTGCCATAGCAATGCAGGAAAAACAACATGTAGTGTTCGCCTGCCCTGAGCCTCACTACATGTATTGCCGAGAAAACGGCCCGGCTAAGACGGAGACCTCCGCGATAACATGCATAATAACTGTTCAGTTATTACAAAACTTTCGAAAAAGTCATAAGCCAAGCTTTAATTTCGACATCTGATGTCACGGTTACGTTATACTGACATGACACACTCGGCGAAGTCCTCCAGTGCTCACTGAGTAATTTTTGACTATCGCTACCAACATATATGCTTTGCCAAAATCAGACCTGTGAAATTACATGCGACACACTCAGCATGTTCCGCAAATGGGAAACAAGCACCCTGGTCATGCCGTGAAGCTCTTTTTTTTCGCCGTCATCCATTCGGCAATGAATGGGGAAGGAAAAAAAGAAAAATAATAAATAACGCTTAGGACATTTACAAATAAAGGGGACAAAAGGGAGAGGCGGCAAAAAGACATGGGGCAGAAATGTCCGCCATGTATCAATTCTGCTGACCGACAGTACCAGGAAGATACATGTCAGGCAAAAGGCGCGAAAAAAAATGTGTTGCGCCTGTCAGTCACACTGATAGCAAAATTGAATGTTGTTACAGGACCTTCAGCTGCGGTGTACTAAAACGTCTCTTGGCGCTGGCGGTATATTATACCCCTGTCACACGGCCAGTTTCAATGGCCATCGAGTCGAGAGCCATCGAGATTTTCGATCGCCATTGAACTCGAGGGAGTTGTGGAGCTGCTACACGGCAAATCTCAATGGCCATTGAAATCGTTCTCGTGTCTTACGCCAAGCTCGTGTGGCGCCACAATCGCTGCTTTCGGTTTCGCGCAAATAACAAAAATATATTGACGAAACTTAACTAAATGTTGAAATACACTTTCTTGCAGTCATAAGGCGCGTTCACACTTGTTCAAAAATCCGGCAAGCGAAGCGGATTCGCTCGCCGCAAAAACTAGGACCTGTTCTCATCTGTTGACGCCCGGGCGAGTTGGAACGGCCGCGCCGCTGCTGCTTCTCGCTTTGCGCACCACGTCGCCGCTCGCGACGTACACAGATACAGTGAGAAAAGAGCATAAATTTATGCTGTCTACGTACCACGAGCGTATGCACGCTTACGTACGCTAAACGCAGGCGCATTCTCACATTGAGTTCAGCGTATGCTAGCAGAGAGGCAAAAATAAACTTAGTCTCTAGTGGCGCCATCTGGTAGTCAAAACGGGAACCATTACTGTCAACAAACCGCCTCTCTTAGGCCTAACAGCGGCAGAATCGTCACTCTAAATAAAAAATAAAGCAAATTTATCACTTATACGTTTTCTTCTAGGCAAGATGAGACGAAGCGAAAGACCGGTGCCCCATTTATGACCAGTGAACGGACAGAAAAAGGCAGCAACAACGAGAATTCAGTCCGAAGCGAGGGGTCCGGCTTTGAAGGGCGCCGCCATGTTTGTTGTCGTTCGAAGTAATGCTAGCAACCTTGGGCAACGCTCGAAGGCCCTCGAAATCTCGATAGAGTTCCGGGCTGCTCCGTCGACTCGATAGACTATTGACTCGATGGCCATTCAAACTGGCCGTGTAGCAGCGCTCGATCGCCTTCGAGTCGATAGGCTATCGATTCGAGGGCCTTCGAAATGCCCGTGTGACAGGGGTATTAGTTTCAGAAATGGGGGCAACACCTTCCCACGCCATGGGCAAAATCATATGGAACTGAAACCATAAAAATCATGGGCGGTAATCTTTGGGGTAAGCTGCAAAAAAAAAAAATCACTTGTTTCTCTAACCACAGAGCGCGTTGAAAAAAAAAAGAGAAAAAGAAAGCTCCACGATTTTTTGTTTAATTAAGGCTTGTGACACTTACAAACAGGCTCAGGTTTGCAACCGAGCCCGCTGTGTGCACCGCCATGCAGCGGAGCTTCCCAAGTGCACAGTCCACAGGCACTTGTACTCAGTTTTTAACCAGCGAGTGACCGGCGGTGGGAGTCGAACACCCCACCTCCCGCAGCCGAGACGGGCGTCTTAGCCACTACGCCACGACTTTTTTTTTTTTTTCTTTATTGCATGAATGAATACATAACGGTGATTAATCCTTGACATATAAAAGCATTTTCCTCGGCGATAAGACATTTCCTCCTTTCCAGGCGTGACGTCAGACAAGCTAGCGCAGCGCCACCCGTGACCGCTTAAACCGGCTTACTGACGCTTCGTCCATGCGCGACGCTTTTCATGTTGTAGGCGGCCGTCACGTGGTGATAACTGGTGATGTGGTGCTCGTTCCGCCATTACTTCTGACCGTGGTCGTCATTTCGACTTCGCATTATTCGCCAACCTACCCGTCCATAACATCAAGACGATCTTTTACCACCAGATTTTCTAAGGTCGACGGCTTTCCTCGGCAACTGAAGGCTTCGCTTATAGCGCTGGTTCTCCCTTCACACTGGATTGAGCGCCTACCCTTGGGTCCTGCTTGGCCTACGCACTACACTTCGCAATGACTGTTCCACATGTGCAGCAGAGCTCACGTCTGTTGCCACTGCTCGTGTTCCTGGCAAATATTTCGAGCACTCGCCAAGCACACCTGTCGACGTTTCCAACAACGCCGGCCGTCTACGCAGCTCTGTGCGCATCACAGTCGGTCAGCCTGCAGGAAAAGGAGGTTCCTTTTCTGCGCAGTTTATTGAGTACGAGCAGACAGTACGGGGGGTTGGCTTGATGTGATTGCATTTGTTATCCTGTTGTTGTGTTCGTATTTCAAGCAGGAATGATATGTCATAGGTTTCCTTTGCACGCGTGGTAGTGATTGTTGTGTTTCGATTTTGTATTTTCTAACGCTTTTAAAAGCTTCCCTTTCGTGAATAAAAATTCAGTTGATAGTCTGCGCTTGTGTTGTGTCTTCTTGTTCGCTTTGGTCCTCGTTTCTTTTTGCGCAGCTAAGTGTGAATGGTAAGCCGAAACCCTTTACAAGTTTAACAGCCGAACTGTATGTGGCTAGCTCCTGGTGTGAGCGTCTACGTATAGGGCTGGGGAAACTCGCGGTTAACGTGACCTGGCCGTCACCCACAACGAGGAAACGTCCGAGCATGCCCCACACCCGTGTTAGTAGAGGCTTCTAAGTTTTGTAACGTTCAAAAGCACTAATGAGAAAGTGTAATCGTAGAGACATTTTCTTTTCGGCACGGAGCAAGTTTGTGAATGGACTTCTTTCAACTGGGATTTGAAGCGCCTCGGAGTGGCCGGAGGCGACATTTCAAGCGGGCAGACGAAAGATGGACGGATCAATACCCTGTGAGCATTCTTTTACAGTTTTTTTCTGTCGTTGCAAGTGAAAGGCGGAAAAGCCATTTTACGACGCGTGGAAAATGGGCAAGAACGTGAATTAACAAGGTAAAAAGTGTTGCTGGTTAATGCCAGATCTTGTGGCGAAAAACAGCGCTTAAAGGGCAACTGCAGCACTTTTTTGAGAATTTCGTGATATTCAAGGATTCGAATCTAAATAGGCTTTACGTGAAGCATGCCAATTGTTTTTGCACTAGCATTTGAAGTAGTTACGTAATGGACGATTGAATTTTGCGCTGCTGCTCAATGCACTGGAGGTGTGCACGTAAGTTCAGCGTGACGTCACGGAAGGTCTGCCTTACATTACCACTGTCGTCAGCCACACCCTGCCCTGACTCGTTAGACGCTGCCAATCAACTCTCGGCAGGGTTTGCCTTTGATGGCGTTCCTTTTTTTCCTTCAAAGCAGGCGTTTGCGCGTTGGAAATGTATACCGATACCTTCGATGACGTCATCATGCGCCCCCCCCCCCCTCCCAACTTGGCGTTGTGCGCTGCGGAGAACCTTAAAGGTCGTCCGGATTTGAATCAGGGACTACTTCACTATTTCAAGCGCTAAACCAAAAAGACTTCGCATGCTTTACCTGCAAGTTTCACACATTCTATCATCTCAAGCTCGTGTATTTCTAAAACCTATGCAGTTTCCCTTTTAAATCAGAGGCGGCGGCAAACGCGTCGCATCCCCACACTTCTTTGTCTCGTGTAAGCGCTGCTTTTTTGCTGCGAAAATGCGGTATTTATTTTTCAAACATTTTGTATATGCCATCGCTCGAATGGCACCCTTAACACGATGTCACCCTTCGAACATTTCCAGCGTTTCTTTTTTCCTCCACTTGCGAACTTCGGCTGTATATTCACTTGTGGAATTAAAAAAAAAAGGTGTTATCATCTATTGTACTTTTTTTTCTACAAGACAGGCGCTCCAATGACAAGCGCTCTTCCCGCTGCCACACTACTTCTCTGAGCGGCGCATTAGGTAGGCCACGGCTCGCAGTCAATGCCAGGTTAGAGGAAATAGCTGACACATTGCTTCCTAACGTCAGCAGCTGTATAGGTAAAAATAAAATGAACTTAAGTTTCAGAAGCACAGAGTGAAACAAATGTGTACTGAGCGAGCACGAAATGCTGCCGCAGGACTGAACTGGTGCCTTTAAACACTGCGGCTTTACCGCATAGACCCTTGGAAAGAGGGGCGGTGAAGGGACAAGACTCCCTGCTTCCTCTGCCTGCAATTGCTTCAAGAAATGTCAACTTCATGCTTCGCAATCCTTTCTTCATAATGGCAGACATTTCGCTTAATTGCCTATTTGCCATAGCAATGCAGGAAAAACAACATGTAGTGTTCGCCTGCCCTGAGCCTCACTACATGTATTGCCGAGAAAACGGCCCGGCTAAGACGGAGACCTCCGCGATAACATGCATAATAACTGTTCAGTTATTACAAAACTTTCGAAAAAGTCATAAGCCAAGCTTTAATTTCGACATCTGATGTCACGGTTACGTTATACTGACATGACACACTCGGCGAAGTCCTCCAGTGCTCACTGAGTAATTTTTGACTATCGCTACCAACATATATGCTTTGCCAAAATCAGACCTGTGAAATTACATGCGACACACTCAGCATGTTCCGCAAATGGGAAACAAGCACCCTGGTCATGCCGTGAAGCTCTTTTTTTTCGCCGTCATCCATTCGGCAATGAATGGGGAAGGAAAAAAAGAAAAATAATAAATAACGCTTAGGACATTTACAAATAAAGGGGACAAAAGGGAGAGGCGGCAAAAAGACATGGGGCAGAAATGTCCGCCATGTATCAATTCTGCTGACCGACAGTACCAGGAAGATACATGTCAGGCAAAAGGCGCGAAAAAAAATGTGTTGCGCCTGTCAGTCACACTGATAGCAAAATTGAATGTTGTTACAGGACCTTCAGCTGCGGTGTACTAAAACGTCTCTTGGCGCTGGCGGTATATTATACCCCTGTCACACGGCCAGTTTCAATGGCCATCGAGTCGAGAGCCATCGAGATTTTCGATCGCCATTGAACTCGAGGGAGTTGTGGAGCTGCTACACGGCAAATCTCAATGGCCATTGAAATCGTTCTCGTGTCTTACGCCAAGCTCGTGTGGCGCCACAATCGCTGCTTTCGGTTTCGCGCAAATAACAAAAATATATTGACGAAACTTAACTAAATGTTGAAATACACTTTCTTGCAGTCATAAGGCGCGTTCACACTTGTTCAAAAATCCGGCAAGCGAAGCGGATTCGCTCGCCGCAAAAACTAGGACCTGTTCTCATCTGTTGACGCCCGGGCGAGTTGGAACGGCCGCGCCGCTGCTGCTTCTCGCTTTGCGCACCACGTCGCCGCTCGCGACGTACACAGATACAGTGAGAAAAGAGCATAAATTTATGCTGTCTACGTACCACGAGCGTATGCACGCTTACGTACGCTAAACGCAGGCGCATTCTCACATTGAGTTCAGCGTATGCTAGCAGAGAGGCAAAAATAAACTTAGTCTCTAGTGGCGCCATCTGGTAGTCAAAACGGGAACCATTACTGTCAACAAACCGCCTCTCTTAGGCCTAACAGCGGCAGAATCGTCACTCTAAATAAAAAATAAAGCAAATTTATCACTTATACGTTTTCTTCTAGGCAAGATGAGACGAAGCGAAAGACCGGTGCCCCATTTATGACCAGTGAACGGACAGAAAAAGGCAGCAACAACGAGAATTCAGTCCGAAGCGAGGGGTCCGGCTTTGAAGGGCGCCGCCATGTTTGTTGTCGTTCGAAGCAATGCTAGCAACCTTGGGCAACGCTCGAAGGCCCTCGAAATCTCGATAGAGTTCCGGGCTGCTCCGTCGACTCGATAGACTATTGACTCGATGGCCATTCAAACTGGCCGTGTAGCAGCGCTCGATCGCCTTCGAGTCGATAGGCTATCGATTCGAGGGCCTTCGAAATGCCCGTGTGACAGGGGTATTAGTTTCAGAAATGGGGGCAACACCTTCCCACGCCATGGGCAAAATCATATGGAACTGAAACCATAAAAATCATGGGCGGTAATCTTTGGGGTAAGCTGCAAAAAAAAAAAATCACTTGTTTCTCTAACCACAGAGCGCGTTGAAAAAAAAAAAGAGAAAAAGAAAGCTCCACGATTTTTTGTTTAATTAAGGCTTGTGACACTTACAAACAGGCTCAGGTTTGCAACCGAGCCCGCTGTGTGCACCGCCATGCAGCGGAGCTTCCCAAGTGCACAGTCCACAGGCACTTGTACTCAGTTTTTAACCAGCGAGTGACCGGCGGTGGGAGTCGAACACCCCACCTCCCGCAGCCGAGACGGGCGTCTTAGCCACTACGCCACGACTGCGGTGATTAATCCTTGACATATAAAAGCATTTTCCTCGGCGATAAGACATTTCCTCCTTTCCAGGCGTGACGTCAGACAAGCTAGCGCAGCGCCACCCGTGACCGCTTAAACCGGCTTACTGACGCTTCGTCCATGCGCGACGCTTTTCATGTTGTAGGCGGCCGTCACGTGGTGATAACTGGTGATGTGGTGCTCGTTCCGCCATTACTTCTGACCGTGGTCGTCATTTCGACTTCGCATTATTCGCCAACCTACCCGTCCATAACATCAAGACGATCTTTTACCACCAGATTTTCTAAGGTCGACGGCTTTCCTCGGCAACTGAAGGCTTCGCTTATAGCGCTGGTTCTCCCTTCACACTGGATTGAGCGCCTACCCTTGGGTCCTGCTTGGCCTACGCACTACACTTCGCAATGACTGTTCCACATGTGCAGCAGAGCTCACGTCTGTTGCCACTGCTCGTGTTCCTGGCAAATATTTCGAGCACTCGCCAAGCACACCTGTCGACGTTTCCAACAACGCCGGCCGTCTACGCAGCTCTGTGCGCATCACAGTCGGTCAGCCTGCAGGAAAAGGAGGTTCCTTTTCTGCGCAGTTTATTGAGTACGAGCAGACAGTACGGGGGGTTGGCTTGATGTGATTGCATTTGTTATCCTGTTGTTGTGTTCGTATTTCAAGCAGGAATGATATGTCATAGGTTTCCTTTGCACGCGTGGTAGTGATTGTTGTGTTTCGATTTTGTATTTTCTAACGCTTTTAAAAGCTTCCCTTTCGTGAATAAAAATTCAGTTGATAGTCTGCGCTTGTGTTGTGTCTTCTTGTTCGCTTTGGTCCTCGTTTCTTTTTGCGCAGCTAAGTGTGAATGGTAAGCCGAAACCCTTTACAAGTTTAACAGCGGAACTGTATGTGGCTAGCTCCTGGTGTGAGCGTCTACGTATAGGGCTGGGGAAACTCGCGGTTAACGTGACCTGGCCGTCACCCACAACGAGGAAACGTCCGAGCATGCCCCACACCCGTGTTAGTAGAGGCTTCTAAGTTTTGTAACGTTCAAAAGCACTAATGAGAAAGTGTAATCGTAGAGACATTTTCTTTTCGGCACGGAGCAAGTTTGTGAATGGACTTCTTTCAACTGGGATTTGAAGCGCCTCGGAGTGGCCGGAGGCGACATTTCAAGCGGGCAGACGAAAGATGGACGGATCAATACCCTGTGAGCATTCTTTTACAGTTTTTTTCTGTCGTTGCAAGTGAAAGGCGGAAAAGCCATTTTACGACGCGTGGAAAATGGGCAAGAACGTGAATTAACAAGGTAAAAAGTGTTGCTGGTTAATGCCAGATCTTGTGGCGAAAAACAGCGCTTAAAGGGCAACTGCAGCACTTTTTTGAGAATTTCGTGATATTCAAGGATTCGAATCTAAATAGGCTTTACGTGAAGCATGCCAATTGTTTTTGCACTAGCATTTGAAGTAGTTACGTAATGGACGATTGAATTTTGCGCTGCTGCTCAATGCACTGGAGGTGTGCACGTAAGTTCAGCGTGACGTCACGGAAGGTCTGCCTTACATTACCACTGTCGTCAGCCACACCCTGCCCTGACTCGTTAGACGCTGCCAATCAACTCTCGGCAGGGTTTGCCTTTGATGGCGTTCCTTTTTTTCCTTCAAAGCAGGCGTTTGCGCGTTGGAAATGTATACCGATACCTTCGATGACGTCATCATGCGCCCCCCCCCCCCTCCCAACTTGGCGTTGTGCGCTGCGGAGAACCTTAAAGGTCGTCCGGATTTGAATCAGGGACTACTTCACTATTTCAAGCGCTAAACCAAAAAGACTTCGCATGCTTTACCTGCAAGTTTCACACATTCTATCATCTCAAGCTCGTGTATTTCTAAAACCTATGCAGTTTCCCTTTTAAATCAGAGGCGGCGGCAAACGCGTCGCATCCCCACACTTCTTTGTCTCGTGTAAGCGCTGCTTTTTTGCTGCGAAAATGCGGTATTTATTTTTCAAACATTTTGTATATGCCATCGCTCGAATGGCACCCTTAACACGATGTCACCCTTCGAACATTTCCAGCGTTTCTTTTTTCCTCCACTTGCGAACTTCGGCTGTATATTCACTTGTGGAATTAAAAAAAAGGTGTTATCATCTATTGTACTTTTTTTTCTACAAGACAGGCGCTCCAATGACTAGCGCTCTTCCCGCTGCCACACTACTTCTCTGAGCGGCGCATTAGGTAGGCCACGGCTCGCAGTCAATGCCAGGTTAGAGGAAATAGCTGACACATTGCTTCCTAACGTCAGCAGCTGTATAGGTAAAAATAAAATGAACTTAAGTTTCAGAAGCACAGAGTGAAACAAATGTGTACTGAGCGAGCACGAAATGCTGCCGCAGGACTGAACTGGTGCCTTTAAACACTGCGGCTTTACCGCATAGACCCTTGGAAAGAGGGGCGGTGAAGGGACAAGACTCCCTGCTTCCTCTGCCTGCAATTGCTTCAAGAAATGTCAACTTCATGCTTCGCAATCCTTTCTTCATAATGGCAGACATTTCGCTTAATTGCCTATTTGCCATAGCAATGCAGGAAAAACAACATGTAGTGTTCGCCTGCCCTGAGCCTCACTACATGTATTGCCGAGAAAACGGCCCGGCTAAGACGGACACCTCCGCGATAACATGCATAATAACTGTTCAGTTATTACAAAACTTTCGAAAAAGTCATAAGCCAAGCTTTAATTTCGACATCTGATGTCACGGTTACGTTATACTGACATGACACACTCGGCGAAGTCCTCCAGTGCTCACTGAGTAATTTTTGACTATCGCTACCAACATATATGCTTTGCCAAAATCAGACCTGTGAAATTACATGCGACACACTCAGCATGTTCCGCAAATGGGAAACAAGCACCCTGGTCATGCCGTGAAGCTCTTTTTTTTCGCCGTCATCCATTCGGCAATGAATGGGGAAGGAAAAAAAGAAAAATAATAAATAACGCTTAGGACATTTACAAATAAAGGGGACAAAAGGGAGAGGCGGCAAAAAGACATGGGGCAGAAATGTCCGCCATGTATCAATTCTGCTGACCGACAGTACCAGGAAGATACATGTCAGGCAAAAGGCGCGAAAAAAAATGTGTTGCGCCTGTCAGTCACACTGATAGCAAAATTGAATGTTGTTACAGGACCTTCAGCTGCGGTGTACTAAAACGTCTCTTGGCGCTGGCGGTATATTATACCCCTGTCACACGGCCAGTTTCAATGGCCATCGAGTCGAGAGCCATCGAGATTTTCGATCGCCATTGAACTCGAGGGAGTTGTGGAGCTGCTACACGGCAAATCTCAATGGCCATTGAAATCGTTCTCGTGTCTTACGCCAAGCTCGTGTGGCGCCACAATCGCTGCTTTCGGTTTCGCGCAAATAACAAAAAATATATTGACGAAACTTAACTAAATGTTGAAATACACTTTCTTGCAGTCATAAGGCGCGTTCACACTTGTTCAAAAATCCGGCAAGCGAAGCGGATTCGCTCGCCGCAAAAACTAGGACCTGTTCTCATCTGTTGACGCCCGGGCGAGTTGGAACGGCCGCGCCGCTGCTGCTTCTCGCTTTGCGCACCACGTCGCCGCTCGCGACGTACACAGATACAGTGAGAAAAGAGCATAAATTTATGCTGTCTACGTACCACGAGCGTATGCACGCTTACGTACGCTAAACGCAGGCGCATTCTCACATTGAGTTCAGCGTATGCTAGCAGAGAGGCAAAAATAAACTTAGTCTCTAGTGGCGCCATCTGGTAGTCAAAACGGGAACCATTACTGTCAACAAACCGCCTCTCTTAGGCCTAACAGCGGCAGAATCGTCACTCTAAATAAAAAATAAAGCAAATTTATCACTTATACGTTTTCTTCTAGGCAAGATGAGACGAAGCGAAAGACCGGTGCCCCATTTATGACCAGTGAACGGACAGAAAAAGGCAGCAACAACGAGAATTCAGTCCGAAGCGAGGGGTCCGGCTTTGAAGGGCGCCGCCATGTTTGTTGTCGTTCGAAGCAATGCTAGCAACCTTGGGCAACGCTCGAAGGCCCTCGAAATCTCGATAGAGTTCCGGGCTGCTCCGTCGACTCGATAGACTATTGACTCGATGGCCATTCAAACTGGCCGTGTAGCAGCGCTCGATCGCCTTCGAGTCGATAGGCTATCGATTCGAGGGCCTTCGAAATGCCCGTGTGACAGGGGTATTAGTTTCAGAAATGGGGGCAACACCTTCCCACGCCATGGGCAAAATCATATGGAACTGAAACCATAAAAATCATGGGCGGTAATCTTTGGGGTAAGCTGCAAAAAAAAAAAAATCACTTGTTTCTCTAACCACAGAGCGCGTTGAAAAAAAAAAGAGAAAAAGAAAGCTCCACGATTTTTTGTTTAATTAAGGCTTGTGACACTTACAAACAGGCTCAGGTTTGCAACCGAGCCCGCTGTGTGCACCGCCATGCAGCGGAGCTTCCCAAGTGCACAGTCCACAGGCACTTGTACTCAGTTTTTAACCAGCGAGTGACCGGCGGTGGGAGTCGAACACCCCACCTCCCGCAGCCGAGACGGGCGTCTTAGCCACTACGCCACGACTGCGGTGATTAATCCTTGACATATAAAAGCATTTTCCTCGGCGATAAGACATTTCCTCCTTTCCAGGCGTGACGTCAGACAAGCTAGCGCAGCGCCACCCGTGACCGCTTAAACCGGCTTACTGACGCTTCGTCCATGCGCGACGCTTTTCATGTTGTAGGCGGCCGTCACGTGGTGATAACTGGTGATGTGGTGCTCGTTCCGCCATTACTTCTGACCGTGGTCGTCATTTCGACTTCGCATTATTCGCCAACCTACCCGTCCATAACATCAAGACGATCTTTTACCACCAGATTTTCTAAGGTCGACGGCTTTCCTCGGCAACTGAAGGCTTCGCTTATAGCGCTGGTTCTCCCTTCACACTGGATTGAGCGCCTACCCTTGGGTCCTGCTTGGCCTACGCACTACACTTCGCAATGACTGTTCCACATGTGCAGCAGAGCTCACGTCTGTTGCCACTGCTCGTGTTCCTGGCAAATATTTCGAGCACTCGCCAAGCACACCTGTCGACGTTTCCAACAACGCCGGCCGTCTACGCAGCTCTGTGCGCATCACAGTCGGTCAGCCTGCAGGAAAAGGAGGTTCCTTTTCTGCGCAGTTTATTGAGTACGAGCAGACAGTACGGGGGGTTGGCTTGATGTGATTGCATTTGTTATCCTGTTGTTGTGTTCGTATTTCAAGCAGGAATGATATGTCATAGGTTTCCTTTGCACGCGTGGTAGTGATTGTTGTGTTTCGATTTTGTATTTTCTAACGCTTTTAAAAGCTTCCCTTTCGTGAATAAAAATTCAGTTGATAGTCTGCGCTTGTGTTGTGTCTTCTTGTTCGCTTTGGTCCTCGTTTCTTTTTGCGCAGCTAAGTGTGAATGGTAAGCCGAAACCCTTTACAAGTTTAACAGCGGAACTGTATGTGGCTAGCTCCTGGTGTGAGCGTCTACGTATAGGGCTGGGGAAACTCGCGGTTAACGTGACCTGGCCGTCACCCACAACGAGGAAACGTCCGAGCATGCCCCACACCCGTGTTAGTAGAGGCTTCTAAGTTTTGTAACGTTCAAAAGCACTAATGAGAAAGTGTAATCGTAGAGACATTTTCTTTTCGGCACGGAGCAAGTTTGTGAATGGACTTCTTTCAACTGGGATTTGAAGCGCCTCGGAGTGGCCGGAGGCGACATTTCAAGCGGGCAGACGAAAGATGGACGGATCAATACCCTGTGAGCATTCTTTTACAGTTTTTTTCTGTCGTTGCAAGTGAAAGGCGGAAAAGCCATTTTACGACGCGTGGAAAATGGGCAAGAACGTGAATTAACAAGGTAAAAAGTGTTGCTGGTTAATGCCAGATCTTGTGGCGAAAAACAGCGCTTAAAGGGCAACTGCAGCACTTTTTTGAGAATTTCGTGATATTCAAGGATTCGAATCTAAATAGGCTTTACGTGAAGCATGCCAATTGTTTTTGCACTAGCATTTGAAGTAGTTACGTAATGGACGATTGAATTTTGCGCTGCTGCTCAATGCACTGGAGGTGTGCACGTAAGTTCAGCGTGACGTCACGGAAGGTCTGCCTTACATTACCACTGTCGTCAGCCACACCCTGCCCTGACTCGTTAGACGCTGCCAATCAACTCTCGGCAGGGTTTGCCTTTGATGGCGTTCCTTTTTTTCCTTCAAAGCAGGCGTTTGCGCGTTGGAAATGTATACCGATACCTTCGATGACGTCATCATGCGCCCCCCCCCCCCCCTCCCAACTTGGCGTTGTGCGCTGCGGAGAACCTTAAAGGTCGTCCGGATTTGAATCAGGGACTACTTCACTATTTCAAGCGCTAAACCAAAAAGACTTCGCATGCTTTACCTGCAAGTTTCACACATTCTATCATCTCAAGCTCGTGTATTTCTAAAACCTATGCAGTTTCCCTTTTAAATCAGAGGCGGCGGCAAACGCGTCGCATCCCCACACTTCTTTGTCTCGTGTAAGCGCTGCTTTTTTGCTGCGAAAATGCGGTATTTATTTTTCAAACATTTTGTATATGCCATCGCTCGAATGGCACCCTTAACACGATGTCACCCTTCGAACATTTCCAGCGTTTCTTTTTTCCTCCACTTGCGAACTTCGGCTGTATATTCACTTGTGGAATTAAAAAAAAAGGTGTTATCATCTATTGTACTTTTTTTTCTACAAGACAGGCGCTCCAATGACTAGCGCTCTTCCCGCTGCCACACTACTTCTCTGAGCGGCGCATTAGGTAGGCCACGGCTCGCAGTCAATGCCAGGTTAGAGGAAATAGCTGACACATTGCTTCCTAACGTCAGCAGCTGTATAGGTAAAAATAAAATGAACTTAAGTTTCAGAAGCACAGAGTGAAACAAATGTGTACTGAGCGAGCACGAAATGCTGCCGCAGGACTGAACTGGTGCCTTTAAACACTGCGGCTTTACCGCATAGACCCTTGGAAAGAGGGGCGGTGAAGGGACAAGACTCCCTGCTTCCTCTGCCTGCAATTGCTTCAAGAAATGTCAACTTCATGCTTCGCAATCCTTTCTTCATAATGGCAGACATTTCGCTTAATTGCCTATTTGCCATAGCAATGCAGGAAAAACAACATGTAGTGTTCGCCTGCCCTGAGCCTCACTACATGTATTGCCGAGAAAACGGCCCGGCTAAGACGGAGACCTCCGCGATAACATGCATAATAACTGTTCAGTTATTACAAAACTTTCGAAAAAGTCATAAGCCAAGCTTTAATTTCGACATCTGATGTCACGGTTACGTTATACTGACATGACACACTCGGCGAAGTCCTCCAGTGCTCACTGAGTAATTTTTGACTATCGCTACCAACATATATGCTTTGCCAAAATCAGACCTGTGAAATTACATGCGACACACTCAGCATGTTCCGCAAATGGGAAACAAGCACCCTGGTCATGCCGTGAAGCTCTTTTTTTTCGCCGTCATCCATTCGGCAATGAATGGGGAAGGAAAAAAAGAAAAATAATAAATAACGCTTAGGACATTTACAAATAAAGGGGACAAAAGGGAGAGGCGGCAAAAAGACATGGGGCAGAAATGTCCGCCATGTATCAATTCTGCTGACCGACAGTACCAGGAAGATACATGTCAGGCAAAAGGCGCGAAAAAAAATGTGTTGCGCCTGTCAGTCACACTGATAGCAAAATTGAATGTTGTTACAGGACCTTCAGCTGCGGTGTACTAAAACGTCTCTTGGCGCTGGCGGTATATTATACCCCTGTCACACGGCCAGTTTCAATGGCCATCGAGTCGAGAGCCATCGAGATTTTCGATCGCCATTGAACTCGAGGGAGTTGTGGAGCTGCTACACGGCAAATCTCAATGGCCATTGAAATCGTTCTCGTGTCTTACGCCAAGCTCGTGTGGCGCCACAATCGCTGCTTTCGGTTTCGCGCAAATAACAAAAATATATTGACGAAACTTAACTAAATGTTGAAATACACTTTCTTGCAGTCATAAGGCGCGTTCACACTTGTTCAAAAATCCGGCAAGCGAAGCGGATTCGCTCGCCGCAAAAACTAGGACCTGTTCTCATCTGTTGACGCCCGGGCGAGTTGGAACGGCCGCGCCGCTGCTGCTTCTCGCTTTGCGCACCACGTCGCCGCTCGCGACGTACACAGATACAGTGAGAAAAGAGCATAAATTTATGCTGTCTACGTACCACGAGCGTATGCACGCTTACGTACGCTAAACGCAGGCGCATTCTCACATTGAGTTCAGCGTATGCTAGCAGAGAGGCAAAAATAAACTTAGTCTCTAGTGGCGCCATCTGGTAGTCAAAACGGGAACCATTACTGTCAACAAACCGCCTCTCTTAGGCCTAACAGCGGCAGAATCGTCACTCTAAATAAAAAATAAAGCAAATTTATCACTTATACGTTTTCTTCTAGGCAAGATGAGACGAAGCGAAAGACCGGTGCCCCATTTATGACCAGTGAACGGACAGAAAAAGGCAGCAACAACGAGAATTCAGTCCGAAGCGAGGGGTCCGGCTTTGAAGGGCGCCGCCATGTTTGTTGTCGTTCGAAGCAATGCTAGCAACCTTGGGCAACGCTCGAAGGCCCTCGAAATCTCGATAGAGTTCCGGGCTGCTCCGTCGACTCGATAGACTATTGACTCGATGGCCATTCAAACTGGCCGTGTAGCAGCGCTCGATCGCCTTCGAGTCGATAGGCTATCGATTCGAGGGCCTTCGAAATGCCCGTGTGACAGGGGTATTAGTTTCAGAAATGGGGGCAACACCTTCCCACGCCATGGGCAAAATCATGTGGAACTGAAACCATAAAAATCATGGGCGGTAATCTTTGGGGTAAGCTGCAAAAAAAAAAAAAATCACTTGTTTCTCTAACCACAGAGCGCGTTGAAAAAAAAAAAGAGAAAAAGAAAGCTCCACGATTTTTTGTTTAATTAAGGCTTGTGACACAAACAGGCTCAGGTTTGCAACCGAGCCCGCTGTGTGCACCGCCATGCAGCGGAGCTTCCCAAGTGCACAGTCCACAGGCACTTGTACTCAGTTTTTAACCAGCGAGTGACCGGCGGTGGGAGTCGAACACCCCACCTCCCGCAGCCGAGACGGGCGTCTTAGCCACTACGCCACGACTGCGGTGATTAATCCTTGACATATAAAAGCATTTTCCTCGGCGATAAGACATTTCCTCCTTTCCAGGCGTGACGTCAGACAAGCTAGCGCAGCGCCACCCGTGACCGCTTAAACCGGCTTACTGACGCTTCGTCCATGCGCGACGCTTTTCATGTTGTAGGCGGCCGTCACGTGGTGATAACTGGTGATGTGGTGCTCGTTCCGCCATTACTTCTGACCGTGGTCGTCATTTCGACTTCGCATTATTCGCCAACCTACCCGTCCATAACATCAAGACGATCTTTTACCACCAGATTTTCTAAGGTCGACGGCTTTCCTCGGCAACTGAAGGCTTCGCTTATAGCGCTGGTTCTCCCTTCACACTGGATTGAGCGCCTACCCTTGGGTCCTGCTTGGCCTACGCACTACACTTCGCAATGACTGTTCCACATGTGCAGCAGAGCTCACGTCTGTTGCCACTGCTCGTGTTCCTGGCAAATATTTCGAGCACTCGCCAAGCACACCTGTCGACGTTTCCAACAACGCCGGCCGTCTACGCAGCTCTGTGCGCCTCACAGTCGGTCAGCCTGCAGGAAAAGGAGGTTCCTTTTCTGCGCAGTTTATTGAGTACGAGCAGACAGTACGGGGGGTTGGCTTGATGTGATTGCATTTGTTATCCTGTTGTTGTGTTCGTATTTCAAGCAGGAATGATATGTCATAGGTTTCCTTTGCACGCGTGGTAGTGATTGTTGTGTTTCGATTTTTATTTTCTAACGCTTTTAAAAGCTTCCCTTTCGTGAATAAAAATTCAGTTGATAGTCTGCGCTTGTGTTGTGTCTTCTTGTTCGCTTTGGTCCTCGTTTCTTTTTGCGCAGCTAAGTGTGAATGGTAAGCCGAAACCCTTTACAAGTTTAACAGCGGAACTGTATGTGGCTAGCTCCTGGTGTGAGCGTCTACGTATAGGGCTGGGGAAACTCGCGGTTAACGTGACCTGGCCGTCACCCACAACGAGGAAACGTCCGAGCATGCCCCACACCCGTGTTAGTAGAGGCTTCTAAGTTTTGTAACGTTCAAAAGCACTAATGAGAAAGTGTAATCGTAGAGACATTTTCTTTTCGGCACGGAGCAAGTTTGTGAATGGACTTCTTTCAACTGGGATTTGAAGCGCCTCGGAGTGGCCGGAGGCGACATTTCAAGCGGGCAGACGAAAGATGGACGGATCAATACCCTGTGAGCATTCTTTTACAGTTTTTTTCTGTCGTTGCAAGTGAAAGGCGGAAAAGCCATTTTACGACGCGTGGAAAATGGGCAAGAACGTGAATTAACAAGGTAAAAAGTGTTGCTGGTTAATGCCAGATCTTGTGGCGAAAAACAGCGCTTAAAGGGCAACTGCAGCACTTTTTTGAGAATTTCGTGATATTCAAGGATTCGAATCTAAATAGGCTTTACGTGAAGCATGCCAATTGTTTTTGCACAAGCATTTGAAGTAGTTACGTAATGGACGATTGAATTTTGCGCTGCTGCTCAATGCACTGGAGGTGTGCACGTAAGTTCAGCGTGACGTCACGGAAGGTCTGCCTTACATTACCACTGTCGTCAGCCACACCCTGCCCTGACTCGTTAGACGCTGCCAATCAACTCTCGGCAGGGTTTGCCTTTGATGGCGTTCCTTTTTTTCCTTCAAAGCAGGCGTTTGCGCGTTGGAAATGTATACCGATACCTTCGATGACGTCATCATGCGCCCCCCCCCCCCTCCCAACTTGGCGTTGTGCGCTGCGGAGAACCTTAAAGGTCGTCCGGATTTGAATCAGGGACTACTTCACTATTTCAAGCGCTAAACCAAAAAGACTTCGCATGCTTTACCTGCAAGTTTCACACATTCTATCATCTCAAGCTCGTGTATTTCTAAAACCTATGCAGTTTCCCTTTTAAATCAGAGGCGGCGGCAAACGCGTCGCATCCCCACACTTCTTTGTCTCGTGTAAGCGCTGCTTTTTTGCTGCGAAAATGCGGTATTTATTTTTCAAACATTTTGTATATGCCATCGCTCGAATGGCACCCTTAACACGATGTCACCCTTCGAACATTTCCAGCGTTTCTTTTTTCCTCCACTTGCGAACTTCGGCTGTATATTCACTTGTGGAATTAAAAAAAAAGGTGTTATCATCTATTGTACTTTTTTTTCTACAAGACAGGCGCTCCAATGACTAGCGCTCTTCCCGCTGCCACACTACTTCTCTGAGCGGCGCATTAGGTAGGCCACGGCTCGCAGTCAATGCCAGGTTAGAGGAAATAGCTGACACATTGCTTCCTAACGTCAGCAGCTGTATAGGTAAAAATAAAATGAACTTAAGTTTCAGAAGCACAGAGTGAAACAAATGTGTACTGAGCGAGCACGAAATGCTGCCGCAGGACTGAACTGGTGCCTTTAAACACTGCGGCTTTACCGCATAGACCCTTGGAAAGAGGGGCGGTGAAGGGACAAGACTCCCTGCTTCCTCTGCCTGCAATTGCTTCAAGAAATGTCAACTTCATGCTTCGCAATCCTTTCTTCATAATGGCAGACATTTCGCTTAATTGCCTATTTGCCATAGCAATGCAGGAAAAACAACATGTAGTGTTCGCCTGCCCTGAGCCTCACTACATGTATTGCCGAGAAAACGGCCCGGCTAAGACGGAGACCTCCGCGATAACATGCATAATAACTGTTCAGTTATTACAAAACTTTCGAAAAAGTCATAAGCCAAGCTTTAATTTCGACATCTGATGTCACGGTTACGTTATACTGACATGACACACTCGGCGAAGTCCTCCAGTGCTCACTGAGTAATTTTTGACTATCGCTACCAACATATATGCTTTGCCAAAATCAGACCTGCGAAATTACATGCGACACACTCAGCATGTTCCGCAAATGGGAAACAAGCACCCTGGTCATGCCGTGAAGCTCTTTTTTTTCGCCGTCATCCATTCGGCAATGAATGGGGAAGGAAAAAAAGAAAAATAATAAATAACGCTTAGGACATTTACAAATAAAGGGGACAAAAGGGAGAGGCGGCAAAAAGACATGGGGCAGAAATGTCCGCCATGTATCAATTCTGCTGACCGACAGTACCAGGAAGATACATGTCAGGCAAAAGGCGCGAAAAAAAATGTGTTGCGCCTGTCAGTCACACTGATAGCAAAATTGAATGTTGTTACAGGACCTTCAGCTGCGGTGTACTAAAACGTCTCTTGGCGCTGGCGGTATATTATACCCCTGTCACACGGCCAGTTTCAATGGCCATCGAGTCGAGAGCCATCGAGATTTTCGATCGCCATTGAACTCGAGGGAGTTGTGGAGCTGCTACACGGCAAATCTCAATGGCCATTGAAATCGTTCTCGTGTCTTACGCCAAGCTCGTGTGGCGCCACAATCGCTGCTTTCGGTTTCGCGCAAATAACAAAAATATATTGACGAAACTTAACTAAATGTTGAAATACACTTTCTTGCAGTCATAAGGCGCGTTCACACTTGTTCAAAAATCCGGCAAGCGAAGCGGATTCGCTCGCCGCAAAAACTAGGACCTGTTCTCATCTGTTGACGCCCGGGCGAGTTGGAACGGCCGCGCCGCTGCTGCTTCTCGCTTTGCGCACCACGTCGCCGCTCGCGACGTACACAGATACAGTGAGAAAAGAGCATAAATTTATGCTGTCTACGTACCACGAGCGTATGCACGCTTACGTACGCTAAACGCAGGCGCATTCTCACATTGAGTTCAGCGTATGCTAGCAGAGAGGCAAAAATAAACTTAGTCTCTAGTGGCGCCATCTGGTAGTCAAAACGGGAACCATTACTGTCAACAAACCGCCTCTCTTAGGCCTAACAGCGGCAGAATCGTCACTCTAAATAAAAAATAAAGCAAATTTATCACTTATACGTTTTCTTCTAGGCAAGATGAGACGAAGCGAAAGACCGGTGCCCCATTTATGACCAGTGAACGGACAGAAAAAGGCAGCAACAACGAGAATTCAGTCCGAAGCGAGGGGTCCGGCTTTGAAGGGCGCCGCCATGTTTGTTGTCGTTCGAAGCAATGCTAGCAACCTTGGGCAACGCTCGAAGGCCCTCGAAATCTCGATAGAGTTCCGGGCTGCTCCGTCGACTCGATAGACTATTGACTCGATGGCCATTCAAACTGGCCGTGTAGCAGCGCTCGATCGCCTTCGAGTCGATAGGCTATCGATTCGAGGGCCTTCGAAATGCCCGTGTGACAGGGGTATTAGTTTCAGAAATGGGGGCAACACCTTCCCACGCCATGGGCAAAATCATATGGAACTGAAACCATAAAAATCATGGGCGGTAATCTTTGGGGTAAGCTGCAAAAAAAAAAAAATCACTTGTTTCTCTAACCACAGAGCGCGTTGAAAAAAAAAAAGAGAAAAAGAAAGCTCCACGATTTTTTGTTTAATTAAGGCTTGTGACACTTACAAACAGGCTCAGGTTTGCAACCGAGCCCGCTGTGTGCACCGCCATGCAGCGGAGCTTCCCAAGTGCACAGTCCACAGGCACTTGTACTCAGTTTTTAACCAGCGAGTGACCGGCGGTGGGAGTCGAACACCCCACCTCCCGCAGCCGAGACGGGCGTCTTAGCCACTACGCCACGACTGCGGTGATTAATCCTTGACATATAAAAGCATTTTCCTCGGCGATAAGACATTTCCTCCTTTCCAGGCGTGACGTCAGACAAGCTAGCGCAGCGCCACCCGTGACCGCTTAAACCGGCTTACTGACGCTTCGTCCATGCGCGACGCTTTTCATGTTGTAGGCGGCCGTCACGTGGTGATAACTGGTGATGTGGTGCTCGTTCCGCCATTACTTCTGACCGTGGTCGTCATTTCGACTTCGCATTATTCGCCAACCTACCCGTCCATAACATCAAGACGATCTTTTACCACCAGATTTTCTAAGGTCGACGGCTTTCCTCGGCAACTGAAGGCTTCGCTTATAGCGCTGGTTCTCCCTTCACACTGGATTGAGCGCCTACCCTTGGGTCCTGCTTGGCCTACCCACTACACTTCGCAATGACTGTTCCACATGTGCAGCAGAGCTCACGTCTGTTGCCACTGCTCGTGTTCCTGGCAAATATTTCGAGCACTCGCCAAGCACACCTGTCGACGTTTCCAACAACGCCGGCCGTCTACGCAGCTCTGTGCGCATCACAGTCGGTCAGCCTGCAGGAAAAGGAGGTTCCTTTTCTGCGCAGTTTATTGAGTACGAGCAGACAGTACGGGGGGTTGGCTTGATGTGATTGCATTTGTTATCCTGTTGTTGTGTTCGTATTTCAAGCAGGAATGATATGTCATAGGTTTCCTTTGCACGCGTGGTAGTGATTGTTGTGTTTCGATTTTGTATTTTCTAACGCTTTTAAAAGCTTCCCTTTCGTGAATAAAAATTCAGTTGATAGTCTGCGCTTGTGTTGTGTCTTCTTGTTCGCTTTGGTCCTCGTTTCTTTTTGCGCAGCTAAGTGTGAATGGTAAGCCGAAACCCTTTACAAGTTTAACAGCGGAACTGTATGTGGCTAGCTCCTGGTGTGAGCGTCTACGTATAGGGCTGGGGAAACTCGCGGTTAACGTGACCTGGCCGTCACCCACAACGAGGAAACGTCCGAGCATGCCCCACACCCGTGTTAGTAGAGGCTTCTAAGTTTTGTAACGTTCAAAAGCACTAATGAGAAAGTGTAATCGTAGAGACATTTTCTTTTCGGCACGGAGCAAGTTTGTGAATGGACTTCTTTCAACTGGGATTTGAAGCGCCTCGGAGTGGCCGGAGGCGACATTTCAAGCGGGCAGACGAAAGATCGACGGATCAATACCCTGTGAGCATTCTTTTACAGTTTTTTTCTGTCGTTGCAAGTGAAAGGCGGAAAAGCCATTTTACGACGCGTGGAAAATGGGCAAGAACGTGAATTAACAAGGTAAAAAGTGTTGCTGGTTAATGCCAGATCTTGTGGCGAAAAACAGCGCTTAAAGGGCAACTGCAGCACTTTTTTGAGAATTTCGTGATATTCAGGGATTCGAATCTAAATAGGCTTTACGTGAAGCATGCCAATTGTTTTTGCACTAGCATTTGAAGTAGTTACGTAATGGACGATTGAATTTTGCGCTGCTGCTCAATGCACTGGAGGTGTGCACGTAAGTTCAGCGTGACGTCACGGAAGGTCTGCCTTACATTACCACTGTCGTCAGCCACACCCTGCCCTGACTCGTTAGACGCTGCCAATCAACTCTCGGCAGGGTTTGCCTTTGATGGCGTTCCTTTTTTTCCTTCAAAGCAGGCGTTTGCGCGTTGGAAATGTATACCGATACCTTCGATGACGTCATCATGCGCCCCCCCCCTCCCAACTTGGCGTTGTGCGCTGCGGAGAACCTTAAAGGTCGTCCGGATTTGAATCAGGGACTACTTCACTATTTCAAGCGCTAAACCAAAAAGACTTCGCATGCTTTACCTGCAAGTTTCACACATTCTATCATCTCAAGCTCGTGTATTTCTAAAACCTATGCAGTTTCCCTTTTAAATCAGAGGCGGCGGCAAACGCGTCGCATCCCCACACTTCTTTGTCTCGTGTAAGCGCTGCTTTTTTGCTGCGAAAATGCGGTATTTATTTTTCAAACATTTTGTATATGCCATCGCTCGAATGGCACCCTTAACACGATGTCACCCTTCGAACATTTCCAGCGTTTCTTTTTTCCTCCACTTGCGAACTTCGGCTGTATATTCACTTGTGGAATTAAAAAAAAGGTGTTATCATCTATTGTACTTTTTTTTCTACAAGACAGGCGCTCCAATGACTAGCGCTCTTCCCGCTGCCACACTACTTCTCTGAGCGGCGCATTAGGTAGGCCACGGCTCGCAGTCAATGCCAGGTTAGAGGAAATAGCTGACACATTGCTTCCTAACGTCAGCAGCTGTATAGGTAAAAATAAAATGAACTTAAGTTTCAGAAGCACAGAGTGAAACAAATGTGTACTGAGCGAGCACGAAATGCTGCCGCAGGACTGAACTGGTGCCTTTAAACACTGCGGCTTTACCGCATAGACCCTTGGAAAGAGGGGCGGTGAAGGGACAAGACTCCCTGCTTCCTCTGCCTGCAATTGCTTCAAGAAATGTCAACTTCATGCTTCGCAATCCTTTCTTCATAATGGCAGACATTTCGCTTAATTGCCTATTTGCCATAGCAATGCAGGAAAAACAACATGTAGTGTTCGCCTGCCCTGAGCCTCACTACATCTATTGCCGAGAAAACGGCCCGGCTAAGACGGAGACCTCCGCGATAACATGCATAATAACTGTTCAGTTATTACAAAACTTTCGAAAAAGTCATAAGCCAAGCTTTAATTTCGACATCTGATGTCACGGTTACGTTATACTGACATGACACACTCGGCGAAGTCCTCCAGTGCTCACTGAGTAATTTTTGACTATCGCTACCAACATATATGCTTTGCCAAAATCAGACCTGTGAAATTACATGCGACACACTCAGCATGTTCGGCAAATGGGAAACAAGCACCCTGGTCATGCCGTGAAGCTCTTTTTTTTCGCCGTCATCCATTCGGCAATGAATGGGGAAGGAAAAAAAGAAAAATAATAAATAACGCTTAGGACATTTACAAATAAAGGGGACAAAAGGGAGAGGCGGCAAAAAGACATGGGGCAGAAATGTCCGCCATGTATCAATTCTGCTGACCGACAGTACCAGGAAGATACATGTCAGGCAAAAGGCGCGAAAAAAAATGTGTTGCGCCTGTCAGTCACACTGATAGCAAAATTGAATGTTGTTACAGGACCTTCAGCTGCGGTGTACTAAAACGTCTCTTGGCGCTGGCGGTATATTATACCCCTGTCACACGGCCAGTTTCAATGGCCATCGAGTCGAGAGCCATCGAGATTTTCGATCGCCATTGAACTCGAGGGAGTTGTGGAGCTGCTACACGGCAAATCTCAATGGCCATTGAAATCGTTCTCGTGTCTTACGCCAAGCTCGTGTGGCGCCACAATCGCTGCTTTCGGTTTCGCGCAAATAACAAAAATATATTGACGAAACTTAACTAAATGTTGAAATACACTTTCTTGCAGTCATAAGGCGCGTTCACACTTGTTCAAAAATCCGGCAAGCGAAGCGGATTCGCTCGCCGCAAAAACTAGGACCTGTTCTCATCTGTTGACGCCCGGGCGAGTTGGAACGGCCGCGCCGCTGCTGCTTCTCGCTTTGCGCACCACGTCGCCGCTCGCGACGTACACAGATACAGTGAGAAAAGAGCATAAATTTATGCTGTCTACGTACCACGAGCGTATGCACGCTTACGTACGCTAAACGCAGGCGCATTCTCACATTGAGTTCAGCGTATGCTAGCAGAGAGGCAAAAATAAACTTAGTCTCTAGTGGCGCCATCTGGTAGTCAAAACGGGAACCATTACTGTCAACAAACCGCCTCTCTTAGGCCTAACAGCGGCAGAATCGTCACTCTAAATAAAAAATAAAGCAAATTTATCACTTATACGTTTTCTTCTAGGCAAGATGAGACGAAGCGAAAGACCGGTGCCCCATTTATGACCAGTGAACGGACAGAAAAAGGCAGCAACAACGAGAATTCAGTCCGAAGCGAGGGGTCCGGCTTTGAAGGGCGCCGCCATGTTTGTTGTCGTTCGAAGCAATGCTAGCAACCTTGGGCAACGCTCGAAGGCCCTCGAAATCTCGATAGAGTTCCGGGCTGCTCCGTCGACTCGATAGACTATTGACTCGATGGCCATTCAAACTGGCCGTGTAGCAGCGCTCGATCGCCTTCGAGTCGATAGGCTATCGATTCGAGGGCCTTCGAAATGCCCGTGTGACAGGGGTATTAGTTTCAGAAATGGGGGCAACACCTTCCCACGCCATGGGCAAAATCATATGGAACTGAAACCATAAAAATTATGGGCGGTAATCTTTGGGGTAAGCTGCAAAAAAAAAATCACTTGTTTCTCTAACCACAGAGCGCGTTGAAAAAAAAAAGAGAAAAAGAAAGCTCCACGATTTTTTGTTTAATTAAGGCTTGTGACACTTACAAACAGGCTCAGGTTTGCAACCGAGCCCGCTGTGTGCACCGCCATGCAGCGGAGCTTCCCAAGTGCACAGTCCACAGGCACTTGTACTCAGTTTTTAACCAGCGAGTGACCGGCGGTGGGAGTCGAACACCCCACCTCCCGCAGCCGAGACGGGCGTCTTAGCCACTACGCCACGACTGCTTTTTTTTTTTTTTTTTTTCTTTATTGCCTGGCTTTGACACAGAAAATTGCACAAAACAAACTATCACCAAAAGACAAAAAACGCTATGTACACACCACACTTGGTCAGCCAGCATGAGTCTGGCTTCGTCAATTTAAAATTCACTCAAAGTACAGAGTGGCTCTAGCCTTGAGAGCCACTCCGGAGGCTCCGCAGCGGCTTTCTTAATGGCCAGAAACATGTGCATGCATTCGCGAAAGTAAATCCTGGCAGGTCTTGCGTCTGGGTCACAATGAAAGCCTGCCATTCTGGAGCGCCATATACAGTGGAGGCCTGTCAGCATTATTAAGTCAAAAGGCACCCCATCCTCATTTTCAACGCATAAGTACCGGATTCCATACGGGTCTAGTGGAAATTCTTTCTTTAGGGTTCGCTGCAATACATCCCAAAAATAAACCCCTTCCCAACAGTGTAAAAATACATGGTCTATTGTTTCCGGCTTTCTGCAAATTAAACAGTGAGATCCCCAGGGTAAAAACAATTCCTTTCCCTCTAAAAATTTTTTAACCGGTAAGGTCCCGGTGTGCAACTTAAAAAAGAAGGTTTTTGTTCCAGGCGGCACCTGCATTTTTTTTACTCTATTTAAAACATCTTTGCCTGGGCCTCCACTGTACAAGGCCCTGTACAAGGGCTCGGGGAAAACTACATCGCACAAAGCACGGTACAGTTTCTTTCGTTTCACACTGGACAGAAAGTCATTGGAAAACCGCGCGGAAAGAAACCTTATACTGGCAACGATTTCCCGGTAAAAACCGGTGACCCTACTATACACCTCAGCAGTTCCGACTATGTACTCTGGAAGTAGATGCCGCAGCCGAACTTGGCATACGGTACGCAAAAACGGGTCTCTTGTGTCCCGAAAAAACAAAAAACGATTGACCAACTGTCGCAAAAACAAATGGCCTAATCCCAGCCCGCCGTCTTGTACCCGTCGGAACAGGTTGGTCCGGCTGCAGCGCTCCCATTCAGACGACCAGATAAAGACGGCGAAAATTCGGTGCAGCTTTTGAATGCTTAGCCGTGAACAGTGCAACACCTGCATTACGTACCAGAGCCTGCTGATAAAGAACAAGTTGCAAACAGTGGCTCTGGCGAAAATCGACAAGGTCGTTCCTTTCCACTTATCCGCTCTCTCCCGTATCTCCTTGACCTGTCCTGTCCAATACTTTTCACTGTCAGTGTACGCATCGAGCGGAACGCCCAAGTATTTATCTGGTGTCGTCGTCCAAGGCACACTGGCAAACCGTACACGCGTAGATGCCCACCTTCCATGCCAAAGCCCGAGGCACTTCGACCAGTTAACCCCGCTGCCTGTAGCTTGGCTGAAATCGCGTACACATTGAACAGCCTCGCTTATGCCTCCCTCGTCAACGGCAAACACAGCAATGTCATCAGCGTACGCCAAGAGCTTCACTTCGGCTGCTTGTAAACTGAATCCCTTAATACTCCTGTTTTTCAGTATTTTCAAACAAAGGGTCTCCACATAAATACAAAATAAAAGGGGGCTGAGGGGACAGCCCTGGCGCACCGAACGCTGCACGCTAATGGGGGCCCCCAGACTCTTGTTAACGATCAACCTCGTCGTGCTGTTCCGGTACGCCAGGGCCACACCCTCGCGGATAACAGAACCAACATTAACATGGCCTAATACTGCGAACAAAAGTTCATGGGCAACGCAATCAAAAGCCTTTTCTAAATCTACCTGGAGTATAGCTACCTGATCATTAGTCACATCACAACATTCTAATACACTGCGCGCAACGTGAATATTCGTAAAAATGGACCGCCCTTTAATCCCGCAGGTCTGGTGCGGACCAACTAATAAATGAATCACGGTCTGCAGCCTTCGTGCCAAAACCTTCATGTAAATTTTGTACTCGACGTTAGTGAGTGCTATGGGTCGGTATGCTGTTACCAGTCGTAACCTGTCTATGTCGTCCGTTTTCGGAATAAGCACAGTATGGGACGAGCCATAGGACGGAGGCAGTGATTTTAGTTTAAAGGCTTCATTAAAGATGACCGTCAATACCGGGGAAATTACATGTTTAAATTCTTTGTAGAATGCCGCGCTGAACCCGTCCGGTCCAGGCGACTTACCAGGGTTTAAGCTGTCTATTGCTTGCTCAACTTCCAATTGAGTTATCGCCTGCTCTAATCTGTCTTTAGTTTCGTCGTCCAGGCGCGGCATCTCGGCCAGAAACGCCTCCTTAAATGTGACAACGTCTACCGGATGCAATGCGAAGAGCGCCTGGTAATGCTCGAAAAAAGCTGCTTTGATATGATCGATGTCCGTTTTAGAAACACCTCTCCATTCTATTTCGTTTATGTGGTTTCTTTCGGCACGGGCTTTTTCTAAACCAAGCGCTCGTTTCGTTGGCGCTTCCCCTGCGGCCATGTCTTCTGCCCTTGCCCTCACCAGCGCTCCCCGATAACGTTCTTCTTCGATAAGCTGTAACTTTTGTTTGGTGTTCCTTATGTCTTCTATCCATTTACCAGGCGCTCGGCATTCCTGTTTTATCATCTTCTGAAGCAGTGCCTTTAGCTCCATTTCCTCTTTTTTTGCTTCATGACGTATACAGGTGGCTCTATCTATTGCTTTTAATTTTAAAGTTTCTTTAGTGAGCTCCCACTTCTGCCAAATCCTCATGTTACTACTTGGTTCTATTTTTGCTATTTCTTCCCTTACAGCTCGGTTATAAAATTCATCCTGGAGTAGCTTGTCATTCAACTTCCACATTTCCCATGAAAAACCATTCCCCTTCTTAATGAATCCTATGCAGCATTGAACCAAACAATGATCAGAAAATGAAACCGGCAGAACTACATAACTATTGCATTTAGGGACAGTTTCCGTGGATGCGTAAATTCGGTCTAGCCGTGCGTGACTTGTGCCCTCGAATCGTGTGTACCTTACAGCACGCGTTCCTTCAAGACACTCTGCTACATCCTCGAGGTTGCAGTTCACAATCATTCGTAACAACGCTTCGGTGCTTTTATCTCGGAAACCTCGGACGCTTGTCTTGTCGCGCGCACTAAGGACGCAGTTGTAATCGCCCATAACAATGAGCTGCCTGTCCGTGCGAAGCCATTCTTCGACGCTTTCAAAAAACGCGGCTCGGCCATCAACCACATTAGGTGCATACAGACAAACAATGCGCCAGTCGATGTTACAGAGCGAAAAATCGATGGCCACGTATCGACCCGACAGGCACGAATGATGACCGTGTACTTCTATCCCCGGCAACTTCTTAACAAAAAGAATACAGCCAGCCGATGTGCCTACAGCATGGCTAACGACGGCAAAATACCTAGACGTGAAACGTTGCACCATGCTCCCGGTCTCTTCCTCCCCGTCGACTTTGGTCTCCTGCACTGCCAGTATATCGATATCTTGCTCCGTTACAAGTCGGTACAGCTGGCTTTGTTTTCTTTTACCTGCCAGGCCTCTAACGTTTATGGTGGCGACTTTAAACGGAGTTGCAGAAGCCATTTTAACTTAGGAAGAGGAGACCGAAAGCATGGTGCTTACCTCTCGCGTCCAGCATGTCGCTAGACGATGCCGTCGCCGCCGGTGTCACCCGGCGCGAGCACGTGCTCCTGGTCAGGCGGCGCCTTGTCGCCGCCACGCTTGTCAGTCGGGACCTTTGGGCGCGGCCGCAGGCTGGGCCGTCGCGCTTGCGGCGTCTTTGCCGGCGGTTCCTCCACGCTGGGCTCTGCTGCCTTCTCCCCGTCGGCCTTGGTCTCGGCGTGCGAACGCTTCGCAGGTGTGGTCACGCCGACGTTCACGCGGGATTCGGTCTTGTCGTCGTGGCTCTCGCTGGCCGCCTTCCGTTCCACGTCCAAGTGCACGGGTGGGCTCGCTCCATCTTTGGGCGTCTCCCGAGGCGTCGAAGATGGGTCAATGGCTGGCGACCCGCTCTCCTGTGCGACTGCCGTGTCGATGTTGCTGCTCGCAACCGCTGGCATAACCGCCACCTCCTGCGTCTTGCCCGCGTCGTCGGCCCCGCTTGCTGCTTCCTCTGCTTCCACGACGTCCATCAGTTCTGCGGAGTCGCTCGCTGCTACATGCCCGGTAGCCGACGCGTAGGTACGAACGCAGTCAGCCTCCGAGTGTCCATAGCGTCGGCATTTCGAACACCTGGGCACCTTGCAATCGCGGCGAACATGCCCCGTGCCACCGCAACGAAGGCACTGCATCGGCCGCCCGGGCACCACCACGAGAGCCAACTCGCCAGCGACTCGTACCTGGTGGGGCAGGTCGTCCACTTTAACGCCTGGCTTCAGTTTGAGGAGCACGGTCCTCGTGGTGGACCCCTTCTCCTTCATGCCGGTGACGCGCCAACGCTCCCGGGTGACCTCGGTCACGTTGCCGAAAGCCGCGAATGCCGTACGGATATCCTCGTCAGCGACGCCGTGTAGCATCCAGTGGAGTCGCAGCTTGACCTGGTGGTCCTCTGGGTCAAAAACGATGCAGCGGCGTCCCTTGACTTCCAGCTCCTTCATGGCGGCCAGTTTCTTTGCGGCATCCCCACTGCTGAAGGTTACCGCCCACACGTGGTTAATCTGGTACGCCCCCAACGCCACGACGTCGGGGAGCGCACCAACGTTAGCGAGGGCGTCTCTGAAGTCTTCGACCCTGTAGGGTCGCACACGCACGTCGCCGTGCAGGAAAACCGTGTTTAAAACAACACGTCCGGTGGGCAGCGTAGGCAGAACGATCTCGTAGTCCTTATCAGCGTCGCTGGCAAACCTGTTTCCGCGGCCGGCAACGGCCGCTATCGCCGCTCCGTGGGAGCCCATGATTCTGCGTCCGTCACGCTCGGTGGCTGGAAGTAGAATGACTACGCCACGACTGCGGTGATTAATCCTTGACATATAAAAGCATTTTCCTCGGCGATAAGACATTTCCTCCTTTCCAGGCGTGACGTCAGACAAGCTAGCGCAGCGCCACCCGTGACCGCTTAAACCGGCTTACTGACGCTTCGTCCATGCGCGACGCTTTTCATGTTGTAGGCGGCCGTCACGTGGTGATAACTGGTGATGTGGTGCTCGTTCCGCCATTACTTCTGACCGTGGTCGTCATTTCGACTTCGCATTATTCGCCAACCTACCCGTCCATAACATCAAGACGATCTTTTACCACCAGATTTTCTAAGGTCGACGGCTTTCCTCGGCAACTGAAGGCTTCGCTTATAGCGCTGGTTCTCCCTTCACACTGGATTGAGCGCCTACCCTTGGGTCCTGCTTGGCCTACGCACTACACTTCGCAATGACTGTTCCACATGTGCAGCAGAGCTCACGTCTGTTGCCACTGCTCGTGTTCCTGGCAAATATTTCGAGCACTCGCCAAGCACACCTGTCGACGTTTCCAACAACGCCGGCCGTCTACGCAGCTCTGTGCGCATCACAGTCGGTCAGCCTGCAGGAAAAGGAGGTTCCTTTTCTGCGCAGTTTATTGAGTACGAGCAGACAGTACGGGGGGTTGGCTTGATGTGATTGCATTTGTTATCCTGTTGTTGTGTTCGTATTTCAAGCAG